>NC_136413.1:79225000-79572500 GCF_051521515.1 Lactuca serriola | reverse complement strand
AGGAAATCAGTAGACATGTATTTCCGTAGGCTTTTAAGAAGACGGAGCGTATAGAGTCACGTCTTTTATATTTTGCTATACTTTTGGTGTATACAAACTATTTACCAAACTGATGTGTGTGTGTGTGTGTGTGTATATATATATATATATATATATATGTGTGTGTGTGTGTGTGTGTGTCTTCATTGTAATGGTTGTGTTTACTTAAATCACCAAGAAGCCCAAGGAACCTTCTAGATTAAGGCCTTGGACGAAAATATGATGGATCCCCATCATAATTTCGTTCCTCCCTTAGTCCATTAGGTTTCCTAGCCCAAAACTCAATTATCATACATTTGACAGTTTATGCCCCTTCATGCAATTAATCTCTTTTAGTCACCAAATTAATTCCTAATTAATTTATGACTAATACTAATTAAATAAATATGATTTCTCCTTTAATATATTATTCTTATAATATATTAATAAACCATAATATTCTCTCTCTCTCTCTCTCTCTCTCTCTCTCTCTCTCTCTCTCTCTCCTTAAATTACCTTGTCCAGTTGCTTTGGTGAAGGCAACCCAAAAGGACTATGCATAACCGGGTCAAGTACATACCAAATATAGTTACGGGCTTAGACACTAATCCAACAGTCTCCCACTTGGATAAGTCTAGTAACTATATCTCACATACGACTTCAGAATCCGGTTAGCAATCGTAGCTCTTATACTTCGCTGTCAACTCTGCTCAGCAAATTGTCCTTCAGATAAGGGATCGTATAATCATCTGTTCTAGATATCATGCTGACAATGCTTATCATCCAACATTTGTTCCTCGATTCCTGATTTGTTTAAAATATAATTTAGTTGAACACATCAACTTCATTCTGACCGGGCCAAGCACATAAGTCAAACCAAATTATCGAGTGGCCAAGATATCACTTTTATTCTCATAGAATAAAAGGAACAGATTAACTTCGACTCATATGCATCTATTATTTACTAATCGAATCATGCACAACAATGTGTTTTATAACATCAAGTTACTAATGTGTTTACACATAATCAATGCATAGCCAACCAGCAAACAACAACCATATCTCTAAGTTTTAAGACTATATGATATTATCTCTTTTCGATCACTTAAGGTAAAACACCACGAAGTGATACCAGCAAACGCAGGTTTATTCCAATGCGCAAATCATATTCATAAGCACTCATGAACTTTACAGCAAACCTTTGCTATGCCCAAAACCTTTTAGACAATCTACAAACAATTCACGACAGTCTTCATTCACATTTACTTCCAAAATATGAACGACTGTGGACTGTTCGAATAATCCTATCATTCAGGAAGTCAAAACATGCAAAATTGAAACAATAGATAAATAACCAACACAAGATAGTAGCTTTACTCATAAATAACACAACTTTATTTATTCATCAAATTTCAAGTACAAATTATCTATTACACGTTTCCTATCTAATCCAAACTTATATCATCCTTCAACCCAATGCTCCTAGCGTACTGCAAGTGTTTGACCCTACTTAGTCCCTTCGTAAGGGGATATGCTGGGTTTTCCTCTGATGATACCCTGTTCACAATGAGGAGTCCTTCTTCTACCCGATGTCTAATAAAATGGTATTTTTTGTCGATATGTCGAGACTGACCATGATCTCTTGGTTCCTTGGTTAAGGCAACCGCTCCTTCATTATCACAGAAATTTTCCATCGGCTCCTTTATGGATGGCATAACTCCAAGCTCTCCAATGAAGTTCTTCAACCATATAGCCTCCTTCAACGCTTCGCTCGCCGCAATGTACTCTGATTCGCAAGTTGAATCAACTATGGTCTCCTGCTTGGAACTTTTCCAAGTCACTGCTCCTCCGTTTAGGGTAAAGACCCAGCCTGACTGCGATTGGTAATTATCCCGATCCGTTTGAAAACTAGCATCACTATACCCTCGTACCCTTAAGTCATCACTCCCACCGAGGACTAGAAACCATTCCTTGGTCCTTCGTAGGTACTTAAGAATATTCTTAACTGCAATCCAATGAGCTCTACAGGGTTCCCTGGATATCTACTGACCATGCTCAAAGCAAAGGCCACATCAGGGTGAGTACAAGTCATAGCGTACATGATAGAGCCTACTGTGGAAGCATAAGGTACTCGGCTCATATCAGCTATCTCTGCCTCTGTACTCATGCTCTAAGTCTTACTTAGCTTGGTATTGATTTGGATTGGCAATTCCCCTTTCTTGGAATTTTCCATACTAAAACGATTTAGTACCTTATCCAAGTATGTATCCTGACTGAGTCCTATCAATCTCTTTTCTCTGTTTCTTACTATCTTTATTCCCATAATATAAGTAGCCTCTCCGAGGTCCTTCATAGCGAAACATTTCCCAAGCCAGGACTTGACCTCCTGCAAGGTTGGGACGTCATTTCCTATGAGCAGTATGTCATCAACATATAATACGAGGAAGCTCACTATGCTCCCAATGGCTTTGACATATACACAAGATTCATCTTCGCTTCACAGAAAGCCAAACTCTTTAACTTTCTCGTCAAAACAAAGATTCCATCTGCGAGACGCTTGTTTCAATCCATAAAAGGATTTCTCAAGCTTGCATACTCTATTTGGATGCTTCACATCAACAAAACCCTCTGGCTTATTCATATAAACATCCTCAACCAACTTTCCATTAAGGAAAGCAGTTTTCACGTCCATCTGCCATATTTCATAATCATGAAATGCAGCTATTGCGAGCATTACCCTAATAGACTTTATCTTCGCAACTGGTGAGAAGGTCTCATCATAGTTAACTCCGGGAGTTTGAGTAAAGCCCTTCGCAACCAATAGCGCTTTAAAAGTATGCACTTTCCCATCCATGTCCGTCTTCTTCTTGAAGATCCACTTGCACCCGACTGTCTTACGACCCGGTACATTATCAACCAAATTCCAAACTTGGTTGTCGTACATGGACTGAATCTCGCTGTCCATCGTCTCTTTCCATTTAGCAGACTCCGGGCCTGTCATAGCTTCCTTGTAGCTGATAGGCTCGTCCAAATTCATTAGTGTTTCATCACTAATAAACTTATCCCCTTCACTAATAATATGAAAACCATAAAATTGGGGCTGAACACTAACCCTACTAGTACGTCTAAGAGGTAAAGACTCGTCAACGGGCTCAACAGGAGTTTCCTCCTCGGGTTGAGTGCCAGTGTCAGAGGTTCCTTCATCACTTTGCTCTTGAATCTCTTCAAGATCAATTTGCCTCCCACTGTTCCTCTTGGCTTATCAATTCCCTTTCTCAGAAAACTCCTCTTTTAGAAACGAAGACAACATTGTCACTCGGTTTATAGAAAAGATAGCCAAAAGACTTATGTGGGTAGCCGATGAAATAACACTTCTCACTACGAGGTTCGATCTTGTCGTGAGTCTCTCGTCTTACGAAAGCCTCGCAACCCCAAACCTTAATATGTGCCAACGAGGGAGCTTTCCCTGTCCACATCTCGTGAGGAGTCTTGGCAACCTTCTTGGTGGGAACTAAGTTAAGAATATGGGCGACAGTCTATAAGGCATACCCCCAGAAAGCTATCGGTAACGAAGTCCGACTCATCATAGAACGAACCATGTCCAACAAGGTCCGATTACATCTCTCAGCCACACCATTCAATTGTGGTGTTCTTGGAAGCGTCAATTGCGAGACAATTCTGCATTCCTTTAGATAGTCGTGAAACTCAAGACTTAGGTACTCTCCTCCTCAGTCTGACCGAATCATCTTGATTTTCCTGCCTATCTGATTCTCCACTTCATTCTTAAACTCTTTGGACTTTTCAAAGGTTTCCAACTTTTGCTTGATTAAGTAGATATATCTATATATGCTATAGTCATCCGTAAAAGTCACGTAGAAGCAGCAAACATCCCTTGTGGTGGATCTAAAGGGCCCACACACATCGGTGTGTATGAGATCCAATAGACCCTCACCCCTTGCACAAGTGTCAGTAAAGGGTGACTTGGTCATCTTCCCAAGTAAACAAGATTCACACATGTCATCGTCCCTAAGGTCGAATGACTCCAACACTCCATCCTTTTGGAGTTGGGCTATGAGTTTCTTGTTAACATGGCCAAGGCGACAATGCCACAAGCATGCTTTGTCTAGACTAGTAGACGAATCAATATTCAAAACATCATTTCCTAAATTATCAACAACCATCACAGATTCATAAATCCCATGACAAGGTAATGCATTGAAATAAAAGACACCATTCAAATAAACATTAATAGAACCATTGCTATTATCAAAAGAATATATGAAACCTTGTCTAAACAATCCATGAAATGAAATAATGTTTCTTGCCATATCTGGCGAATAACAACAATTATTTAAATCTATCCCTAACCCATTACTCAACACTAAAGAATAAACTCCGACTTTGGTCACAGGCGACGATCTTCTGTTTCCCATAATCAGGTTCATCTTTCCATGTTCCACTTCCCTACTTCTTTTTAGGCCCTGCATATCATAACAAATGTGGAATCCACACCCTGTATCAAGAACCCATGAAATAGCAAATGACGAGTTGTTAGATTTAATAGAATACATACCTGCAAATGTGGGCTTAATCTTCCCATCCCTTATATCTTGCATATACTTAGGGCAGATTCATTTCCAGTGGCCCTTTTTGTGGCAATAGAAGCACTCTGCTTCCTTGGGATCGGAAGAGGGTTTAGCGGCGCATACTTTGGTCCCACTTAAGGATGAACCATCACGGGGATTCCCTTTTTTGTGGCTCTTACATGGAGCCTTCCTCTTTTTACCCTTTCCTTGACCTATTGCCATCACAGGAGCGGCCACAGCATGGGATGATGCAACGGATTTGTCTTTAAGGTTGCTCTCAGCAGTCCTCAAGTGTCCTTGGAGCTTTCTCAAGGAGACCTCCTCCTTGTTCATGTGGTAGGTCATTATGAACTGGTTGTAGCAGGATGGCAGGGAGTGGACGATTATGTCGATAGCCAAATCCTCATCAAACTTAACATTAAGTTTGAGAAGACGATCAAAATACCTCTGCATTTTCTGCAAATGAGAGGTTAAGGATTCTCCACTTCCCATCTTAGCAGTGATCAAGTTAGTAATGATCTCATAGCGCTCTTGCCTCGCGCTTTGGTGATACCTGTCCAGCAAATCCTGATGCATTTCATATGGATACATGTCCTCATAGGACTTTTGGAGTTCGAGGTTCATGGTGGCCAACATGATGCAATGAACTTTCGTAGCATCACGCTCGTGGGCCTCAAAGGCGGCCAACTCTTCAGGAGTAGCAACATCTGGGATGATCTTCTCAAGCTTTTCATCGAGGACATATTCTTTGTCCTCGTAGCATGTGATCATGCGAATGTACCTCATCCACTCATTGAAGTTTGACCCTTCAAATGTCACCTTTTGATATAGGTTCATCAACGAGAATGACCCATAAGCGTTGTTGTTGTTGTTGTTTGCAGACATCTGAAAAAGAAAGGAACAAAGTTTGATTAGAAATGAATCCCTAATTAAACACCCAAATGATAAATTAGGGCTAGGATCCAACAACATTATTTACAACTTAGAAAGGGATGCAGTACTCTAAAAGTAAATAATTTGAAGGTAAGTGAATGACGATTCACTAATTCTCACCATGAAAAACGAAAAAGAGATTTAGGTTTTAAATGTATTGAAATCTCCTAGATCTTTGAGATTCATTGAACTTTCAATGGCATGTTTAAATCTCGATATGCACTTCAAATTTGCGACTGGGATACCGAGGATCGCAAACAAGTTATGAATAACCATGCGAATCAACATGGTGCACTCAATGTCTCTATCACCTAATCAATGTGTCGGCAAACCACACACGCTCCATTGATATATGACAAACATCGAGTCACCCTTTGCTACCAATGTCATCCCAAAATTAGTGTGTCGATTAACCACACGCGCTCCACCAACGTTTGACAAGGGTACAAAGTGTAATTCCATGGATTAGCATCAGTTTCACATTTTACCCTAAAGTAACTAAGATTGGGAATATGTAAAACATTATAGTTACTTTGTATCTAACATTATACTTTTAATGAGGAGAGGATTGCCCTATCCTACCCGTTCGGCTAACGACCCTCCACCAGTCAAGCAAGCGGTGGGTGTGAGTGTACACCCATTAAGCACCATTTTACAGGCAACAACCTTATACCTACCTTATAGACAGGCTTCGTGAATGAGACCTACTAACAGTAAGACTAGCATTTTAAGTTATATATATATATATATATATATATATATATAAATTAAGCTTGTAATAATATAATAGTATAGGGTTGAATTTTAAACTTGTAAAATTCTAAGGGTTTGAAATTTAACTTATTCAAGATTAAACTTTTAATCACAAAATGTAAATTTCAAAACTTGAGGACAAGTTTTGAACTTTTCAAAACAAAAGGGTTCAAACAACAAATAATTTAAATTAAACAATTAATTTCATAATTATCTATATTTGACCTAATCCAATTTTAGTCATAAGATAATTACCAAATAATTTAAATAATCCATATTTATCATATAAACAACTAATATTCAAAAGATTTGAAATTATCTATTGTTTTGGCAGGGATAATCATGCAAATAATATAAAATTTGGATTTTATCTTTCAAAAACGATTTAGGCATTAATCCCATGTCAAAACAATAATAAAATCCCGAAAATCTTTATGTTTGACGTCTAAACTCGTCAAGTCCACTTTGGAACTCGTCGAGTTCCTCATGGAACTCGTCGAGTTCATCAAATAGTTAGCACAAAAAACGATTTTCAGCAAGCAAACAGTTAAAGCATCACATACAATTGAAACCAATCATGGCTCTGATACCACTGATGGGTTTTATGCATAAGAACAATCCTATGTGCTCATACAAACCCTAATGCTTGGATCTAGGTTTCTCTATTTTACAAATCTTTGAATCCAAGACTTACAACCCTATATCTATCATATAAAACTCAAAATTAACATCATAAGAACAGATCTAAGTGTTTACCTCTTTCAAATAGCTTGAAATCCTTGTAGTCTTCTTGATCTTGAGCTTAGAGTCACAATTGTAACTCCTCTAATGGTTCACAAACCCCACAAGCAAGAATGTAACACCGTAAATTTCAAAACAATTTTTCGCATTTTATAAAAACATAATTCATTTAATATTCATAAAAACATCAATGTTTGAAACTCAATCCATGTCCTATAAAAATCCCAAGATCTCATAACATAACAATCTTGTGTGTGTGTACTGATCAAGCCGGCACCTTCCCGCGGTCATCACTAATACCTGAAACAAATAACACCAAACACTGTAAGCACAAAGCTTAGTGAGTTCCCCAAAATACCACACATAACACATATTAGCCACTCGAGGCTATAACTATGTGGGTCCGTGGACCCTACTCTGTGAACCCTCTGGTTCTATCTCTGTGAACCTTCCGGTTCCAACTTTATAAACATGCACAACATAAATCAAATAGAAATAATGCAGTACAACACATAACATACATATAGCATACATATACTCTGTCACATAACTCTGATTACCTACTGAAGGTAAACTATAGTGAGAAGACTCACCTCGCGTATCTCGATAACTCGAAAATCCTGGAAATCACTCACGCTCGATCCCCCCGAGCTATAATCCTCCTATGACACAATATATCTCTAATTAACACTTTCACAACTAAGGTTGACTAACCCTATCAAGCCAACACCGGTCAATGGTCAACGGTCAACTTTGACCGGACTCGGCGAGTGCACTAGAGCGACTCGGCGAGTCTATACGTGTTCACTGACTCCCTCGGATCCTCTCTTGACACGTCGAGTACTTCCCTAACTCGACGAGTTCCACCTGGCATGAATCGCGGGGCCACCACGACTCAACTCGCCGAGTCTCAAGAACAAATCGGCGAGTTCCAGCTTGACTCAGCCCCCTATTGAGTCTCCCTGACTCACTGGGTCATCCCCCAACCCGGCCAGTCTACTCGCTGAATAATTTACGTGAAACCCCAACCCTACTCGCCGAGTCTCAAGAACAACTCGGTGAGTTCATGCCATGCACAAACTCTATTGACCTTCTGAGGTCAGATCTGCTTCCCCAACCCATAGATCTGGCCTTCCCAAGCATGAATGTCACATAAAGTTCGAAACTTGATGCTTGTATAACCCTCACAAGGCATCAAAAGGAGATTTGGTCCCAAAAATGGCAACCTAGGTTCAATAACTCCATAATAACCCAAAAAGCTCCAAGGGTTAGGGTCTCTGGACCTCTTTGAGTCCAGATCCAAGGCACAAACTCGAAGAGGGACCATTTTCTTCACATAATCACTCTCTAAAGGGGGTTAGAAAACCCTAACTCTAAAGATCAACCCTAAAACTGAAGGAGGTTCGAACTATTACCTCAAAATGAAGCCTCTGGACTCTGGATCTGCTGGAATCTCACCTCCTCCTTGCTCTTGCCACCTTCTTCTTGCTAAACAAGGAATACAAAGGCCCAAAAGTGACTTCCTCTCTCTCAAAACGATTTTAGCTCTCTTAGGGTTCTCTCAAGGGACTGGTAGCCGCAATAGGAGGCTATAAGTGCCCTTAAATAGGCTCCAAACCCGGGGAATTAGGGTTTCATTAAACAACGTGGACTCGCCGAGTCCAGACGCGAACCCGTGCCCATAGCCGCGATCATACTCGGCGAGTTTGGGCTCCAACTCGCCGAGTCTCCTCACAAATCACCAAAAATATAAGAATGAATAATACCTGGGAATCCGGGCTGTTACAAAGAAGATAATATGAGAGAGGGTGAGAGATGCTAAAATCGGCCCTAGGGTTCTCTTGGAATCAAGTGTAGCCGATTTTCATAGCCTAGGGGTCTTATTTATACTACAGGTTGCTAGGGTTTCAGTCTAAACCCTAATGGACAACTTAATCACCAAGCAGCCTAAGGAACCTTCTAGATTAAGGCCTTGGACGAAAATATGATGGATCCCCATCATAATTTCATTCCTCCCTTAGTCCATTAGGTTTCCCAACCGAAAACTCAACTATCATACATTTGACAGTTTATGCCCCTTTATTCAATTAATCTCTTTTAGTCACCAAATTAATTCCTAATTAATTTATGACTAATACTAATCAAATAAATATGATTTCTCCTTTAATATATTATTCTTATAATATATTAATAAACCATAATATTCTCTCTCTCTCCTTAAATTACCTTGTCCAATTGCTTTGGTGAAGGCAGCCCAAAAGGACTATGCACAACCGGGTCAAGTACATACCAAATATATTTACGGGCTAAGACACTAATCCAACAAATACAACCCAAAAATTTCGTTTTTAGACATTAATAAAACCATCAACCATCCAAAATCACAAGTAAAATCATAATCATGTATCATAAAACATCATAGTATCTGTCTCAAATCAAAATCTCATAACAAATCATCAGAGTGAACTCCCAGGCTGTGACTGTGGTGTGTGTCATGCGATCAACCCGAGCCCTTCTCTTTGCTAGTAGAAGTACCTGTAACCAAAACTGAAAACTGTAAGCACAAAGCTTAGTGAGTTCCCCCAAACTACCACATACCACACAATAACACAAATAACACATATTGGGCCTTGCACATTGCATCGGGCCCCGTCGGGCATTTGTGACAATCATCAAATTCTGGTCAATTCAAAGTCAAATAAAGTCAATCATCAAATTCTCTCCAAGAATGTCAAATCTCTCCCAAATCTCTCTAAGTATGTGAAATCTCTCCCAAATATCTCTTTGTATGTGAAATCTCTCCAAGAATGTCAAATCTCTCCCAAATCTCTCTAAGTATGTGAAATCTCTCCCAAATATCTCTTTGTATGTGAAATCTCTCCAAGAATGTAAAATCTCTCCCAAATCTCTCTCAAAAGTTTCCGTAACTTTTTGAAGTCATTCCGACCCTTAACCGGGTCAAAAACGGCTTAAAACGGGGCAAAAACGGACAAAATAGGCTTAAGGACCCGAAACCCCTCTTAAGGACCCGAAACCCCTCTTAGGGACGAAAGTCCTCTTAGGGATCGAACCCTCCTGAGCCGAACCCGAACCTGCTGAGAACCGAACCCGAAGGGTCCTCTCGGGCCCGAACCTCGCATAAGACCCGAACCCGAAGCCTCGGTCCATTTCGCTCCATGATGCCTTCGGTCTAGTTCGCTTCTGACTGCTTCGGATCGAGCCTACTCTTCTCGCTGTACCGCTTCGCTTCGCACCCAGCCTCAGGAGGACCGAACCTCCGACCCCTTTCCGAGAAGCCTCGCTGGAAGTTCTTTTCTTCCCGGTTTTCGACTACGACTTCATTTTAGCTTCGTTTTTAATTGTTTTAATGCGGGATTTTCACCCAAAACTTTATTTTAACATATAAGGACTCGTAATTATTAAATTATCACGTTTTTAAGGATAAAACCTTATCCAAAAGAGTGGGTGAAGTACAAGAGGTGGAGTGTTGACTTTCCTTTATTTTATGACACAAGCAACCACCATACCTACTCCATGACTAACCCACACTCCTCCCCACCATACCTTGTCACTTCCTTGTCCTTTTTACCTCACTCACAAGCCATCCCCACGTTTTTGAGAGTTGGACACTCAACCTCTCTCCTCATTTCTTTCACTTGCTCTCATTTCACCAAAAATCAAACACAACTTTTATCTCAAACTTTTTCTCTCTATTTCAAGACTCTAAGGCTGATTTTCAAGCTTTATTCCTCTCTTGGTAAGTATAATTCATCCTCCTTGTGATTATTACACCTCATTCTACTCAAATCATTGATTTCTTACACAAACATCATCACATTCTTGTTAGATCTTCGAACCGTCAAGTGATTCTTCAAGTGTTCTTGAGTTGAACACTTCTTCTCTCCATCATCCATCTTCTGAAATCACTCAAGGTGAGTTCATACCCCTACATTTTCATGTTTTCTCAAGTTCTTTGGGGGGGGGGGGGGGATACAAGTTAAAACACCAAGAACATAACTAAACTTTTCTAACAGCCTTCATCAGAAAAGTTCAACTCCATTCACGGACTATTTTGGACAACTTAAACATTTTAGTTTTCAAAAATGTTTTAGGTTCAAGTAGTTCCACTTCTTAGCTTTAAAATGACTACTTGCACATCTCCACACGATTTTTCTACAATTTATGGTGATTTTTACAAAACAACCTGTCTTTTCAAACACAAGTCCGGACCAGTCTGTGAATATGAGCATTTTAATACAAGTTAAAGGCTTACAAAAATCATGATAAAAATTATGAGTAAACTAGACACAATTTAGGAACTCTCGGAATTACTGATCTAGTTTTTGACTTCGTATGATTTATCTATGATTTTTCTAAAACAGTGTAGAAAGGTTAAGAGTTAGTTAACAACTTCTAACTTTCAAAACACTTTGTAACATGTTGAGCAAAGTGTTAAATCTTTGATGACTTCATATATTACATGTATTTCTTGTAATGATATATTTATATAATAGGAAAATTACTTACTGAATTTATAAGAATCCTCCATCATAACCATTAGTACAAAACAAAGCAAGATAAACATAGCTATATTGTACTATACATTTGACTTACATAGAAAGGGTTCAAATACACCACAAATAAACATACTAAACTATAATAAGTATAGTTAGGTTGCATGTACATTTCAAACATTTTGATAAACTATAATAGGTATAGTTTATGATCATTACATTACAAAAGGTTTTCACACGAATGGGGTACATTCCAAAGTACCGGGTTTTCACATAAATGGGGTACATTCCAAAGTACAGGGTTTTTTATACAAAAGGGGTACAAATACAAAGTACCAGGTTTTTAATTACAAAAGGGGTACAAATACAAAGTACCGGGTTTTATACAAAAAGGGGTACAGATACAAAGTACCGGGTTTTATACAAAAAAGGGGTACAAATACAAAGTACCGGGTTTTCATATAAATGGGGTACATTCCAAAGTACCGGGTTTTATACAAAAAGGGGTACAGATACAAAGTACCGGGTTTTTAACTACAAATGGGGTACATTCCAAAGTACCAGGTTCACATAAAATAGTTGTTATGATATTAAAACTATATTTCATCTAGAATTGTTAGACTTCAACTATAATCGTTGAGCGTATATGCTTGAGTCATATAAGAATTTGGTCTTGATTGGCTTAGAATTGGTGGTGCCCGCCTCATCTCCTGTTCCTCGTTAGGTTGTGGACCTAGGGCAGACCCACTATATTCAACGTTTTATCTAACTTAAATCTTATATAACTTATATACGCTGGACGATTATAGGGGAAATCTACGGGTCATTCCAGGGTTCATTAACGCATCATATAGGAATAGTCTGTTCACACTTAACTAAGAAAATATTGGATTTTCTGGAAATCAAACTCTATCGATTTTACAAGGAAAACGGTTTCTACTTCAAACAAAACTCTTATGAACTCACCAACTTAATTGTTGACACTTTTTCAAAACTACTTGTATTCTCAGGAAATCAGTGAAACAGGAAAACTTCAGCGCTTTGAGGATGGGACGTTAAACCGTCAACAATTTATTTTTGTCATCATAATGTAATTGATTTTGGAACATGTAAACATATACTTTGGTGTAACTTTTTCAATTATATTTATGATGGTTGTATTTACTTTGAGCACTATTATACACGTTGTTGTGATACTGTACATGAAGTCCTCCACCCCCGGACGTTTCCGCCATCCTTGGTTTGGGGGTGTGACAGCATTAGACCGAAGTCCGTAATAAACTGGTCCCCACCCACTGCATCGGCCCCTGCCCGACATCGGATCGGAGTCCAGAATAACTTGGGCCCCGCCCAAAATCAGACCGTAGTCTGGAATAAACTAAACATAACATAACATGAACAAATAGCATAATCACATACTGCATCGGACCGAAGTCCGGATCATATAACACATATCCCAACATGCATGAATCACGAAGACACCAAGCATACATACTACTGCATCGTGCCCTGCCTGGCATCAGATCGATGTCTAGAACTACTATCATCTAAACGGGCCGACATTGTGGTTGTAGACCCGTTCCTACTGGAGGGAAACTCACCTAGTAAGACTAACGACTGAAAAGCTGATTGGGAACTGTCTGACTGCTGCTCTGGTAACTCCCCGACTACAATTCCCATAAAGACACTTAATCAAACACTAATAACTAATCTTAGGGTAAAATGACCCTTTTACCCCTGGTCAAAGTCAACTTCCAGTTTACCTGACTCGCCGAGTTGGGCCGCCAACTCGTCGAGTCTCTATCTTCTCTTTTATCCTTTTATTTGACTTTACTCGTCGAGTTTGGTAAAGACTCGATGAGTTCCTCTTCTATAATGATATCTAGTCAACCTTTATCTGACTCACCGAGTTGTATGAACAACTCGTCGAGTCCTCCTTCATCATATGAACACGTCCAAACTATGACTGTAACTTTCGGATTCCCAGGTATGGTCATTTGATTATTTATTTTGAGATATGAGGAGTGACTCGACGAGTTGATGCCCTAACTCGTCGAGTAGGATCGCGAATGATGACTCAGATTAATGAGTGGACTCGACGAGTCCGTGTTGTTGGCAGAAACCCTAAATCCTTGGGCTTGTTCCTTATTAAAGGATCCTTATGGCCTTCATTTGCGGCCACCCTTCCAGAGAAAAGAACTCTAGCATATTTGAGCGTGTGAAGTGAGAGAGAGAAAGAGCCATCTTGAGCCATTTATTGTGATTTTGCTAAGGAGGAGAAGTGATCCAGCAAGAAGGACCAAAGGAGGTTGTTGTTCTGAGACTTTCAAGCAAGGAGACTTCACTTTGAGGTAGCAATTCGACCCTTTTCTTCTTTTGTGTAGGCTTATTGAATCAAGAGTTTCTTTACCCTTTCTTGAGTTGGAATAAGAACCATGAGAAGTCCCAATGTGAAATAGACCTCAGATCTGGACCTTGAGGGGTCTAGAGAGTCCCAATCATCCAGCTTTATGCAGTCCCTTTAGGGTTTTGGATCTTGGTTGTCATATTAAGAGCTAATTCATCAAATAGAGCCATATGAGTGTTGCATGAGCATAAAGATTGGACCTTTACGTGACTTTTGAGTGTTTAAAGGTCAGATCTATAAGTTAGAGAGACAGATCTGACCTCAGAAGGTCATTTGGGAGTTTCCATGGAGGAAACTCGCCGAGTCCATGAGAGAACTCGACGAGTCGAGTCAGGGTGCCCCGCGATTTGTGATTAACGGTAACCCATCGAGTGAAAGGTTAACTTGACAAGTTGAGTGAGGCCTTAGAAGGATTCAGAGGATGCACATGAACTCACCGAGTCCCACAAGTGTACTCGGTGAGTCTGGTCAAAATTGTATCGTTGACTGAGTTGACTTTCGTTGACTTTTAGGGTTTGGTTAACAATTGGGCTTTTGGGTCTTGGAGGGTTAAAATGGTCTTTTACCCTTCTGAGGAATTATAAGGGGGATTAATCCAGCCTTTGAGATCCGTTGTTAGTTAGATGAAAATTGTTTATGTGATTAGGCGGAGGCTAGATCAGTATTTGAGATACGAGATTATCCGAGTTACCCAAGGTGAGTCTTCTCACCATGCTTTACCTTGAATGGTAATTATGTGTGACCGGAAGGTCTTATGTGCTATGACGAGTATGTGATATGTGTTTCCATGTGATATGTATATGTTATGTGTGTTATGAGTAGTATGGTATGGACCGGAAGGTCAGCAGTGGATGAACCAGAAGGTCGATATGGTATGGACCGGAAGGTCGACGAAGTAGGACCGAAAGGTCTACTCAGATTGTGGGACAGAAAGGCCCCTGGAACACATTGACCGGAAGGTATCATAGAGTTGTAGCCTTGAGTGGCTTAAGTGTTGTATGTAGTATTTTAGGAAACTCACTAAGCATTTATGCTTACCATGTTATGTGATATGTGTTTCAAGTACTAGCGAGGATCGCGGGAAGGCACGACCATGATTAGTACACACTGATAGAGGATTTTTGTAATTGGGATTCTGTGATATGTTCTACCGTAATAACATTCAGTACACTTGTGTTTTGAAATGATTTTTATGAGATGTGTTATGGTTGAAAAATGAAAGAAAAATTGTTTTAAATTTTTACGTTGTTACAAGTTGGTATCAGAGCCTTGGTTTGAGGGATTCAGATGCACCTTCGGGAGTATCTAAACTTAAACTGAGGATTTGAGAAAAAAATTCATAAAAGAAACATTTTTTCTAATAAGAGAAAAATATTTTGAGAAAAAGCAAAAAGGAGCAGTGTGTACGATCAGCCAACGTCCGAACGGTGATTTCCCAAAATACACTTACATTATGTGTTATGAGATATTATGTGCTACGCATGCTAGAGTAGGATAGGTAAATCATATCTTAGGACTAGGGTGGCCTGATATGTGATGCCTTAGCCTAGGAGCTTATGTTGTGGTGAGTTGCTTTGGGTGCATGTATGTAGCAGTGAGTAGCTTGTGAGAAGTCTGATTGAGAGTAGGCTGAGTTTAGAGGGTATAGAGTACTTACGAATTGGGATCCTAGGAGGAGGACTTGGTGTGGATACGGATACGGTATGTAAGTTAGTATTGGACCCGTACTACTGAAGGCACCAGATCGATAAACATCCCAAGTAAAAAACTCCTTAGGGTGCCAAGGAACAAGTAGGAACGGTTGATCAAGTGTGAGTAATCTTGGTCGAGTCTCTGATTATTTTATGTCGTATTTCAGAGGCATCATGGTGGGAACGCGCAACAACCCAGGAGGTAGTGGTACCAGTGGTACTAGTGATGAGGAGATCCATAGGATGATTCACGAGGAGGTGGCAGCGGCCATTTGGGCTGAGATACCAGAGATGTTTGGGTCTATCAAGACCACGTTGATTGACACATTCGACGAGCGCTATGATGCTCTAACCGAGGTTGCTGCTACTGCAGCCACCGCAGCTGTTGTCGCTGCTAGGCCGCAGGGGGGGTGACTTGTTGCTATATCGGGAGTTCAGCAACACGAAGCCACCAGAGTTTGATAGGACACATGATCCGATAGCCACGATGAGGTGGATCTATGACGTTGAGGGTTGTTTCTACACCTGTTCCTGTCTGGAACATTTGAGAGTACGGTTGGCGCTGAACCAGCTTCGCTTGGGAGCGAAGGACTGGTGGAAGTTTGTGATGGCGGATTTTACTCTTGCGGAGCTTAATGCGGTGACCTGGGAGAGGTTCACCACTATGTCCATAGACGAGTATGTTCCCCCGGTGGAGAGGGAACGATTGGCCCAAGAGTTCTTGTCCCTCAAGCAGGGGACGGAGTCTATAACGGTGATCACGCGGATGTTTCATAAGAGGGCGTTGTTTTGCCCTGAGCACGTGTCTACCGAGCAGGCACGCATGAGTCGATACTTGAGCATACTGAGGAGATTGAGCTCGTCATACCGAACATTTGCCGAGCTCCATGCAAATGCTCGGAAGAGGGAGATTGAGCTAGAGACTCATGCCATGGAGGAGGCCGAGTCTCAGAGGAGGGACAGACGGCCGACATAGTCTCAGCCGGCAGCCAAGTGGGCAAAGCCCGCCGATACGAGATCTGGAGGCCAGAAGGGTCGCACTTGCGGGAAGTGCGGTAAGGGAAATGATGGAGTTTGTCAAGCTGGTGCTTGCTAAAAATGTGGCAAGGAGGGGCATATAGCCAAGGATTGCCCCAAGGGGTTCATGGTTTGCTTTCATTGCAACCAGACTGGCCATAGGAAGGCCGAGTGCCCGCAACTGATTTAGGGATCAGCGCAGGGATCTGTGCCTTCTACCACTCGAGCTACAGAGAGTCGGCCCGTGAAGGCCGAGGCGCCGAAGGCTCGCGGCAGAGCTTTCCAGTTGACTGCGTAGCACCTGATGTTGTGGCTGGTATGTGATCTTTTTCTTATTCTTTTGTCTATGTATATGGTGCTTATATGTGATATGTTAGGTACTTTTCTTGTGAATTCTGTACCTGCTTTGGTGTTATTTGACTCGGGTGCGAGTCGATCTTCGTGTCATTAGCGTTTAGTCAACACATTAGTACCCGACGAGAGGCGTTGAGTTGACCTCTGCGAGTTTCTATAGCTAACGAGCGAGCGGTTTTTGCTACTGATGAGATTCGAGGATTTGTACTCGAGATCTTCGGTGTTGAGTTCCCGATATACCTGGTCCCAATTGCGATGGGGGACATTTGTGTCATCATGGGCATGGATTAGTTGAGCCGATTTGGAGCTGTTATAGACTGAGAGCGTCAGATGGTGACGATACGAGACCCTAGTAGGGGAGTGCTGACGGTATATGGAGAGGGTACCCGATGTGGGTCAGCATTTTGCTCGGCTGCCAGAGGGAGACAGAGTCTGTAGTGGGGTTATAGAGGGTTTGTAGCCTATGTGATGGATACGCGAGTTACCACAGAGAGGTCGGGTTCTGTCGGTAGGGTTCTAATAGTGAGAGATTTTCCAAATGTTTTCATCGGGAGGAGTTGCCGGGTGTGCCTCCCGAGAGGCAGGTGGAGTTTCGCATCGATTTGGTTCCGGGTGTAACATCCGGATATCCAGGTATGGGAATTTGAGTATTTTATATTGGGGAATGAGGAGACTCGGCGAGTTGACGCCTCAACTCGTCGAGTAGGATCCCGTTTTGGGGACCAATTTAATCAAGGGACTCGACTAGTCAGGTATTTGGACTCGCCGAGTCGGCGCTGTCAAGGAAAACCCTAATTGTCCGAGTTTGGGACCTATTTAAAGGCCCTTATGGCCTTCAGTGGCGGCCACCTACACCTTTGAGAGTCTCCTATCGAACCAGAGAGCTGAGAGAGTGAAGAAGAGCCATTTTGGAGCATTCTTGAGGTGGTTGTGCAATGGAGTAGTCATTTCCAGCAAAGGGAGGTCAAGGGGGTGTCGATTCAGAGCTTCTGAGCTTGCATCTTCACCATTGAGGTATCAAATCGTTCTCCCTTTTCTGTTTTGGGTAAGATTGGTGATTTTAGGGTTTTCTAGCTTCTTTTATGGCTTGATTTGTGGAGTATAGTGTCCCATTGAGTGTGAAGCCATAGATCTGGACACAAAGAGGTCCAGAGAGTCCCTTCCATCCTGCTTTATGCATTCTATTTGGAGTTTTGAGCTAGGGTTGTTATGTAATGGAGGGTTTCACCCAAATGAGCTTGTAGAACCTTGCATGAGTGCCCAAGGTTCGACCTTTTCGTGGTTATTGGCTTTGAGGGAGTTAGATCTATGGTTTGGTGAAGCAGATCTGACCTCAGAAGGTCCGATGAGGGTTGTCATGGGAGCAACTCGCCGAGTCCATAGGCAAACTCGACGAGTCGAGTCGGGGTTGCCCCGCGTTTCGTTGCCGAGTAACTCGACGAGTGGAGAGGGAACTCGTTGTGTCTAAGAGGTTTAAAAAGGATTTAGAGAACCCGCATGGACTCGCTGAGTCACTCTTGTGTACTCGCCGAGTTTGGTCAGTTTTGACTGTTGACTTGAGTTGTCTTATGTTGACTTTGGGAGTTTTGGTCAACAGAGGTAATAGAGGTCAGGGAGGGGTAAAATGGTCTTTTACCCATTACCTGACTAGAGAGGGAAAGAGTAATCGCCGGTTAATTAGAGTTGGGACTTCGAGTACTAATTAGAGATATTTGCCTTATGTGTTAGGCGGTGGCAAGTCCTTGGTTCGCATGTGCAGATAATTGCTTTATGATTTCCAGGTGAGTCTTCTCACTATACTTTACCTTGAGTAGGTAACCAGAGTTATGTGACAGAGTATTTGTATGTTGTGTATGTTACGTGTTGTACTGCATTATTTCTATGTGATTTATGTTGTGCATGTTTACAGAGTTAGAACCGGAAGGTTCCCTAACCGAAAGGTTCACAGAGTTAGAACCGGAAAGTTCACAGAGTAGGGTCCACGGACCCACAGAGTTATAGCCTCGAGTGGCTAATATGTGTTATGTGTGGTATTTTGGGGAACTCACTAAGCTTCGTGCTTACAGTGTTTTGTGTTATGTGTTTCAGGTTTCTCTCAAGATCACGGGACGGCACCGGCTCGATTGTACACACCAGAGAAAGAGTCATGTTGTGAGGATCCTGGTTTATTATGCAAGTGAAAATGGAGTTATGTTTTGTAATTTGATTATGAATGAGATTTTAAGCAAAGTGTTTTTAACAATTAAACGATTATTTTTAAATGAAAAATTGTTTTGAAATTTTCGGTGTTACACCGGGGGCGACGCCTATTGCCAAGGCACCGTGTCGACTTGCGCCACCAGAGATGCAGGAGTTATCCTCGCAGCTTCAGGAGCTGTTGGGTAAGGGATTCATCCGACCGAGTAGCTCTCCGTGGGGATCGCCAATCCTTTTTTTCAAGAAAAAAGGATGGTTCACACCGGATGTGCATCGATTACCGGGAGTTGAACAAGTTGACGGTCAAGAACCGTTATCCGCTTCCGAGGATTGATGATCTGTTCGATCAGTTGCAAGGAGCATCTTGGTTCTCCAAGATAGACTTGAGGTCTGGATATCACCAGATGAGAGTGAGGGATGAGGATATCCAGAAGACGACGTTTAGGAATCGTTATGGGCATTACGAGTTCGTGGTGATCCCTTTTGGGCTCACCAATGCACCAGCAGCATTCATGGATCTCATGAACCGAGTATGCAGACCGATGTTGGATCGATCGGTGACTGTGTTCATCGACAATATTCTAGTGTATTTGAGATCCAGAGAGCAGCATGAGGGACATCTGAGGGAGATCCTTGGAGTGTTGAGATCGGAGAGGCTCTATGCCAAATTTTCCAAGTGTGATTTTTGGTTACAGGAGGTCCAGTTCTTGGGACACCTCGTTAATCATAATGAGATATCGATCGATCCGGCCAAGATTGAGGCGATTATGAGTTGAGAGGTGCCGGGATCCCCCACCGAGATCAGGAGTTTTCTAGGATTGGCCGGCTATTATCGGAGATTTATCAGGGATTTCTCCAAGATTGCCATTCCTCTCACCAGATTAACCCGGAAGGGCATTGCTTTTACTTGGGGTCCCGAGCAGTAGACCTCGTTTGGGAATCTTCGCTAGAGATTATGTAAAGCTTCGGTGTTAGCCCTTCCAGAGGGAATGGAGGATTTTGTGGTATACTGTGACGCGTCTATATCGGGGTTGGGAGCGGTGCTCAAGCAGAGAGGGCATGTGATTGTTGGATTAGGTTTCTAAGCCCATAACAATTATTGGTATGTATTCGACCCGAGAGTAGCATGGTCCATTTGGGTTGCATATCATCGGAACAATTTGTTAGGATGGACTTTTGAGAGAAGGTTATTTATGGTTTATTAATATATTATAAGTAATAATATATTAATATGAAATCATATGTTTTAATTAGTATTGATGAAGAATTAATTTGGAATTAAATTAGTGATCAAAAGAGACTAATTAAATCTATGGGGACTGATTATGATAATTAGTTATATTTATATGTGTTGGGCTTATGATCTATGTTGGACCATGTTTATGTATGGATACATAAAGAGTTGGGCCACATGAACCGTGGATCATAAAACCCATGGGTATGGATTATGGGTTATACCCATGACCCTTGGAATCCTACATATAAATGGGTTACTCCATAGCAAAAATCATGACTTCTTTTCTTAGAGAAATATGGAGGTGTTTTGGTGCATGGAATTCTCTCTCAAGAGCCACCTTTGTCCTAGGTGTGTTGTGATTCCATTTGAGGCATTTCATACTATTGGTGCTAAGCTCTTAAGGCCAAATACATCAAGACTTCAAGCCACATAAAAGGTATGTTTCCCTAACTAGTATATTATATGGTTTATGTCAAATGCATGCTAGTTATAGGTTTAATGCCTTGGAAACCATTTGCATGTATAATTAGTGAAAACATAGATCCAAGGTATTTAGGGTTGTATGTGCACCATAGGATGTTGTATTATATCAAAACCCAACAGTGGTATCAGAGCTATGGGTTGTTTTATACTATATTTGATGCAAATGTATTTTTTTTCAAGTTGATGGAAAAAAAAGAAAAAAAAACATGCAGTTTGTCAAATTTTATGATAATTACTTGATTTTATGAAAAACTAATTAGTTGTAAAATTTGAGTCACTTTACTACAATAGTTGAATTAGGTCAATTTATTAAAAGATAGAATAATATGATTATTTTATTTGTTTTAAAAGTTTGATCTAAGTGGTTTTAAGGAGTTACAAATTTTGTCATAAAATTTTGGAACTCAAAAGTTTTTTTAAAGTTATGATCTTAAGAGTTTTGAAACTTCCATAAGTTATGGATATGAAATGTCTCATTTATTAACTCTTTAGGTTATGAAGTCCTAGAGTCTTCAAAGGATAATTGTCAAAGTTTCAAGATTTGTATTAGTTTATATGATTATCTAATCTCTTGAAAATTGTTGATGTGAATTATCTTTACTTATGAGTTTAATCTAGATCATAGAAAAATTATTTGATTATTGTGTTAATTGGAATATTTGATCTTAATGGTTTTTATGAACTCCATAACTTGTCCTCAAGTTATGGAAAGTGAAAATTTTTTCTTTTTAAAGTGTCATTAAGTCTCATATGTTATGAAAATAGAAGAGTCTCTATTTTTAATGTCATCATTAAATGATTTAATGTCTTCCATAACTTGTCCTCAAGTTATGGAACTTGAATTTTTTTTTTCATTAAACCTTAATTAAACTCATAAGTTATGAAAAAGCCTAGAGTTTTGAAAGGTTTCAAAACTTGTCCTTAAGTTTTGGAATTTGTAAAGTTACCCTCCATGTATACTTTAATTCCAAACTAGACCTTTGAATTTTAAAAGTTAAAATTCAACTCTTATACTTTATAATATTATAAGTTAATAATAGTCATATATATATATATATATGTATGTATGTATGTATGTATAAGAGTAAAGTCAGTCTTACCGTTAGTAGGCCTCATTCACGAAGCCGGTCTATAAGGGGGGTATAAGGTTACTGCCTATAAAATGGCAGTTTAATGGGTGTCCACTCTCACCCACCGCTTCCTTGACCGGTGGAGGGTCGTTAGCCGAACGGGTAGGACAAGGACTATAATTCTCCCTTCATTAAAAGTATTAATGATAAATACTAAGTAACTAAACCTTTTATAAATACCCAATCTTAGTTACTTAGGAAAATATGAATAAGGTGCTAATCCATGAAATTACACTTTGCACTTTGTTTAAGTCGGTTAGTGGAGCGTGTGTGGTTAACCGACACACTAACTCGTATTTAACAAGGTAGGCAAAGGGTAACTTAATGCTTATCATAGTATCGGTGGAGCGTGTGTGGTTAATCGGCACATCAATTGAGGGGTAAACACTTAAGGGTACCAAGTAATTTGCATGGTTACTTCACACCTTGTTTTGTGATCCTCGACATCCCAGTCACAAAACCTGAAGGGCACACTCGAGATTGAAACATGCCATTGAAAAGTTCAATGAATCTCAAAAGATCTAGGAGTTTCAAATCCAATTAAAACCTAATAAATTATTTCGTTTTTCATGGTGGAAATTGGTGAATCGTCATTCACCTACCTTCAAATATTCTATAGCTTGGATTACGACATCCCTCTTCCAAGTTATAAAATAGTTTGTTGGGTCCTAGCCTTAATATTTCATATTGGGTGTTATATTAAGGACTTTAAATCAACTATCTTGAATATCTCCCAAAAGATGTCTAGTTCAGACATTTATGATCTTCCCAAATATCTTGGAACTTCACTTCCTCCACTTCCTCCAATTATTCTCCCTAACCCACAAGTTCAAGGTCACTCAAGCCCTATTGGCAAGGCAAGGTCTAGGTGTGATCACATATTGGAGATGAAGTCACATACTGATAAGCCGGGAGAGTTGGGTGTCAAAGTCTTAAGAAAGTTAGTGGTTCAATCACTTTCTAAGTCACATAGTGAGTTCCTTGGGACTCCTATGAAACAGACTATGACAAGACCCATAATGATCTTCTATTTGCTTGGTGCTGCTAAATCAGAAATGATTTAGTGTACTAGTAAAGCAAATTTGATTAGGAGATCAACTTCCCAAAACTTTATGGACATGGACAATAGTGACATAGGAAATCAAGTAAAGCATTCTCTTCCCAATGGTAAAGAGAAAGGCTAAGTCTGAGATAGTCCCATGTACTATTACCTAAGGGTCCATATGGTCCTATTGCCAAAAGGAAAGGGCATTGGTTGCGAAGCTGTCAATTTTACCAGAAAGATCATAAGGCTAGTAAAGTCAATAAGTTTGACTTTATTTCAGGTAAGTTCCACTATCTAACTCGGTTAAGTTTCTATTCTGAGATTCTTATTACAAGATGTGACTGGGTCACATGTTGATGTTTAAGAATCAAAGGAAAAGTGAAGGAAACTTAAAGAAAGAGTATGTTGAATCTGATCGCGAAGATGGATTTCTATCGCTTGATTGAAGATTGGATTCTTGAGCTACTCTTAGGAGTTATGATAGATTGCTAGGAAACAAGTAATAACATAGTTTCATTTCAAGCTACATTGTAAGGAAAAAGTTTTTTCCGCATTTTAAAATAAATAAAAGATTGTTTTTACTTTATTTTTTATCTCCTTACAATGGCATTCATGAAAACTTGATGTTTGTATGTTTATAGCAATATTGGAAATATGAATTTGATTCGTTTATTTGTAGTAGTGTCTAAATTTACCAAATAAGGAAAGATTTTCATCACCCAAGTTTCAATTGGACCGAAACATGGAATCATGCAAGTTGTATAGTATGATGAATGAGAACTTTCGAGCATTGGAAAAATTAAGACTAACTACTTGTTCACATGGATGTGTGAGTCAAGAGAAGGACTAAGGGATCAAGTACACTTTCTTGTGCACTTGTCAAAGTCCACCACAAAAGATGGATAAGACTATTCGTCATGATTTACTAAGGTTTAGTAAATATGATTATACTTACAAGCTTAAGTATAATTCTGCAACATTGAAAAATTTTCAATGTATGACAGAACGAATAAGAAGAATCAAATTAGACAGAAGGATAAAAGTTTCTCAAATCTGAAAAGATGGGAGAGTACTTTAGTATCATGTTTTAAGGTCATCTTAATGATTTTGAGACCTTATCAGAATTCATCCTCTAAGTACATTCTGATAGTTAAGAAGAGGAGTTATGAATTGTTGAAGTGGTTAAATCAAAAAGATGATTCATACTTCATTCCAAAACAATTCATAGATTTATACTCTAAGATTGTAACTTGAGTGACATGTCTTAAAGAAGGTTTAAAACACTTGTCAAATGTAAGAGTAAAAGTTTTCTACTCTTGTACATTTGAAATTGGTAAGTTGTGATGTTTTGGATAAAACAAAGACCAACTAAGGCTAATTGTGTTAAGTGTCTGTCTTGATTAGAATCCACACTATCTCTTGAATATTTGGCAAGAAAGTCGTATAGGTCAAGGAGACAGTGGGAGTCTAAAAGATCCTGAAAAAGGTTTCAAGAAGTAATCAAGAATAAAACCTGTATTTCATCGCTAGCACACAAGTAGAGGTTTATAACCTATCGTGCTGACATTTCTGTGCCCATTCCAGTTATGTTGGCTATACATTTAAGTTCTACATGTTCTCAATTGTTTGCATAACTACTTGGAAGCAATGGCGGGCCCTTGAGCTGCCAGGTGGCAAGAAGTTAAGATTACACAAGTTCAATCCATATGAGTTTGGATTTGTCATTATCCTTTTCTTGTGACTATGGTTTTGACAATTCACATGGATAAGAACACATACACCATTAAATCTAAGTGTCATAAGGTTTCTCTTCGATTCATGAAAATGATGGTAATGAAACTCTTTCACTAAGTAGATTTTGAGTAGATAGTAATTGTGGAATGACAAAAGGTCTAAACATTATGATTACGACATCCCTCTTCATAATTGTTTAGACACACATGTGAGCTATCTAAAAGAGGTGTATGATATTGATAAAGTCTTATCAAGGCAATCTAGTATCAGAAATCTAAACTTTGGTAAGAAAGTCAATAAAGTATTGATTTCTACAAGTTCAGTTGATTTCTGGGTACATGTCAAAGCTAGTGGGAGCATAAGTGTTATGCTAATAATCATCATGTTCGTAGGAGCATGATAATTATGATAAGTATTGCAAGTTAGCAATGTTAATTATAGAAAACAAAAGTTTAAATTCGTGAGGTTGCAGGGGTTGAAAAAGTTGTTTTGCTATAATTAAGGGAGAGGAAATTATACTTCATCTCAAATCTAAAAGCTTAGATTGAGGTCTTAATCGTATTTAGTCAAGAATATATATGAATTTCATGTTGGGATAGCTCAACATAAGGAAATTCTATATATGGGTTCATTATTTGCATTCTAAAATTCGATTATGATTACGGCATCCCTTTTCATAATCTGAATTATGAGAACTTGGCAAATTGAAATGGAAATATTATAGCAAAAGACTGGTTTAGTCTTTATGTGAGACATCATGAATCGTGTCCCATATGCTTCAGATATAGGATTGATTGCATGTGCTATATTCATCATTTCTAAAATTTTCCAAATGCCTGGGGCATTAAGAAGGGAAAAGGTCTAGAATTGGATATGACTAAAAGGATTAAACAATTGTCGAGGACAATCTAAGGTTTACCAAATATTGGTTGCTCAATGACAGTTGGAAGTATAATGATAATTCTAGAAGGGCCATATTGACATAATCTGTAAGGAGGCAACTCTTGTTCAGAAGTGATAGTCAAAATGGAATATGGAAATGTTTCAAAGTTAGAAATTATTAAATCTATGTAAGATTAGGAAACTTAATGCAAGAAGGATGTTTCCAAGGAGTTGATCTCCTTTGGAATGCTCTGTAATGTTTGTTGTCAAGTCTTTCTGACTTTGTGCATAATCATTACAAGAGGATCAATGCATATAAGTTTAGAATCTAACAGATTTCAGTAAATGGCATGAATTTGGAATTCTTGCATTTGTAGTAAGGATTTGGGACTATGAAAAAAAGGATCATTGGAGTTATGTTCAATTGATCTATTTCACAAAGTAAAGATCATAGACAAATATAGTATGCATACTTGGTGTATGACATGACTAGTGTTTAGAAAACATAGTGTACATGCTTGGAGCATAGGACAACTATTGTTTTAAATTCAAGAATAAAATTGATAGCTGAAACAGTATAAAATGAATAATGTGTAATCATATGGTGATAAATAAAAGGTGTTTTATTTATGTTCATAGGTTTTGATACCATATCCGATTCAATTATTCTTGTGTTTCATTTTGCATGTTTTGACTTCCAGAATAAACTAGGTATTGTTCTGGATGACTAAGTTATTCAAACCATCCACAGTCGGTCATATGTTGGAAGTAGATATGAATTAAGACTATCATGGGTTGGCTTGTAGAGGTCTACGATGTTGGACAAAGGGCTACAACACTCATTAGTGCTCATAAGTTCTGAGTATTGGATTCAACCCGCGCTCATTGGAATCACTTCATGGATTTTATCACGAGTGATCATGAGACGATAATATCTTATATTCTTCAAACCTAGAGATATGAGTTGTTACTATGAGTTGGTTATACATTGATTGCACGAAAACGCATTGGTAACTCGATGTTATAAAACATGCCTTTGTGTATGATTCAACAAGTAGTAGAACAAGCCATATGAGTCGAAGTTTATCCATTCCTTTTACCTTCGGGATAAAAGTGATATATGTGGGCCCCTCGATGATTTGGTGATGACAAACGTAAGTGCTCGGCCGGGCCTGGACTGATTTGATTTGTTCAATTACTCAGTCGTCATAAATCGGAAATTGGGAAACAACAAATGGACAGAGAGAATGATTATAATCCATGTCTCTGTCCATATGATATCTAGAATGGAGGAATATATGATCCCTTATCTAATGGACATGTCATTTGATTTGTTTAGAGTTTGACAGCGGCTTTAAGAGCTACGATTGCTAGTCGGGATCTTGGAGTCATACTTGAATAATAGTTTTAGACTTATCCAAGTGGGAGACTGTTGGATTAGGTGTCTAAGCCCATAACTATTATTGGTATGTATTCGACCCGAGAGTAGCATGGTCCATTTGGGTTGCATATCATCAGGACAATTTGTTAGGATGGACTTTTGAGAGAAGGTTATTTCTGGTTTATTAATATATTATAAGTAATAATATATTAATATGAAATCATATGTTTTAATTAGTATTGATCAAGAATTAATTTGGAATTAAATTAGTGATCAAAAGAGACTAATTAAATCTATGGGGACTAATTATGATAATTAGTTATATTTATATGTGTTGGGCTTATGATCCATGTTGGACCAAGTTTATGTATGGATACATAAAGAGTTGGGCCACATGAACCGTGGATCATAAAACCCATGGGTATGGATTATGGGTTATACCCATGACCCTTGGAATCCTACATATAAATAGGTTAATCCATAGCAAAAATCATGACTTCTTTTCTTAGAGAAATATGGAGGTGTTTTGGTGCATGGAATTCTCTCTCAAGAGCTACCTTTGTCCTAGGTGTGTTGTGATTCCATTTGAGGCATTTCATACTATTGGTGCTAAGCTCTTAAGGACAAATACATCAAGACTTCAAGCCACATAAAAGGTATGTTTCCCTAACTAGTATATTATATGGTTTATGTCAAATGCATGCTAGTTATAGGTTTAATGCCTTGGAAACCATTTGCATGTATAATTAGTGAAAACCTAGATCCAAGGTATTTAGGGTTGTAGGTGCACCATAGGATGTTGTATTATATCAAAACCCAACAGTGATAACATACACATCGAGGCAGCTGAAGCCTCAGGAGACGAGGTATCCCACCCATGATTTGGAGTTGCGGGTAGTAGTGTTCGCCCTCAAAATATGGCACCATTATTTGTATGGGGTTCAGTGTACCATATACACAGACCAAAAGAGTTTAAAGTATCTGATGGATCAGCCCAACCTGAACATGCGCCAGAGGAGATGGTTGGATGTGGTAAAGGATTATGATTGTGAGATCCTGTACTACTTGGGCAAGGATAACGTGGTGGCCGATGCTTTGAGCCGCAGGGCAGAGAGTGCCCTGATTCGAGATATATGCATGAGGATGACGGTGATGACTCCGGTATTGGATATCATCCGAGAGGCCTAGGCAAAGGCGGTGAGACCGAAGAACCACAAGAGAGAACGGGTGATTGGGCAGGTATCCGAATTTGTTACCGATAGCCGAGGGCTTATGACCTTTCATGGTTGGGTTTGGGTGACGTTTATGGGCGAGGCACATAGCATACTGATGGAGGAGGAGCACAAGTCGAGATTCTCGATCCATCCCGAGGCCACTAAGATGTATTTGGACTTGAAAAGAGATTACTGGTGGCCATGTATGAAGAGGGATGTTGCGTGGGTAGTGGAGAGGTGCTTGACCTGTCGTCGGGTTAAGGCTGAGCACAAACGTCCGCATGGCAAGTTGCAGCCACTGGAGGTTCCTCAGTGGAAGTGGGAACAAATTTCTATGGATTTCATCACCAAATTACCGAGGACCGCGAGAGGTGTTGATATAATTCGGGTGATTGTGGACCGGTTGACGAAGAGCGCTCACTTCCTTGCTATCAGTGAGAGCTCTTCTGCAGAGAGGCTGGCAGAGATACATGTGAGAGAGGTGGTGTCGCTGCACGGAGTGCCGATTTCGATTGTGTCAGACCGCAATGTACGTTTCACTTCCAGGTTTTGGAAGAAGTTTCATGAGGAGCTGGGTACGAGGTTGCATTTCAGTACCGCTTATCACCCACAGACGGATAGGTAAAGTGAGCGGACGATACAGACACTTGAGGACATGCTTCGAGCATGTGTCATGGACTTCGGTGGAAGTTGGGATTCATACCTACCTTTAACCGAGTTTTCTTACAACAACAGCCACCATTTGAGTATTGGTATGCCTCCCTTTGAGTTGTTGTATGGGAGGAGGGGTAGGACCCCTATCTGTTGGGGCGAGGTGGGGCAGCGAGTGATGGGTAGCACTGAGATAGTGCTTAAGACGACTGAACAGATACAACAGGTTAGGCAAAGATTGCTGACACCCCAGAGCCGCCAGAAGAGTTACGTAGATAGGCGACGATCCGAGCTCGAGTTCTAGGTTGGAGATTTCGTACTCCTTAAGGTATCTCCTTGGAAAGGAGTGATCCGATTCAAGAAGAGGGGAAAGCTGGGGCCCCGATACATTGGTCCTTTCAGAGTGATTGCCAGGTGGGCAAGGTAGCATACCGTTTAGAGCTACCCGAGGAGTTGGGTCAGATTCATGATACCTTCCATGTATCCTAGTTGAGGAAGTGTATAGCTGATGAGACTGCAGTAGTGCCACTAGAGGACATTCAGGTGGATGCAAGCCTGAACTACATTAAGAGGCTGATCGCAATCTTGAATCGGAAGATCAAGGTTCTGAGGAACAAAGAGGTGCCCCTGGTCCAGGTCCAGTGGCAGCATCGGAGAGGGTCCGAGCTGACCTAGGAGCCGGAAGCGGAGATGCGGGAGCAGCATCCAGATTTGTTTGAGTAAGACTTCGAGGGCGAAGTCTGATTCTAGTGGGGGAGTATTGTAACATCCGGATTCCCAGGTATGGTCATTTGATTATTTATTTTGAGATATGAGGAGTGACTCGACGAGTTGATGCCCTAACTCGTCGGGTAGGATCGCGAATGATGACTCGAATTAATGAGTGGACTCAATGAGTCGATGAATAGACTCGATGAGTCCGTGCTGTTAGCAGAAACCCCAAATCCTTGGGCCTGTGCCCTATTTAAGGGTCCTTATGGCCTTCATTTGCGGCCACCCATCCAGAGAAAAGAACCCTAGCATATTTGAGCGTGTGAAGTGAGAGAGGGAGACATCTTGAGCCATTTGCTGTGATTTTGCTAAGGAGGAGAAGTGATCCATCAAGAAGGACCAAAGTAGGTTGTTATTCTGAGACTTTCAAGCAAGGAGACTTCACTTTGACGTAGCAATTCGACCCTTTTCTTCTTTTGTGTAGGCTTATTGAATCAAGGGTTTCTTTACCATTTCTTGAGTTGGAATAAGAACCATGAGAAGTCCCAATGTGAAATAGAGCTTAGATATGGAACTTAAGGGGTCCAGAGAGTCCCAATCATCTAGCTTTATGCAGTCCCTTTGGGGTTTTTGATCTTGGTTGTCATATTAAGAGCTAATTCATCAAATAGATCCATATGAGTGTTGCATGAGCATAAAGATTGGACCTTTACGTGACTTTTGAGTGTTTAAAGGTCATATCTATATTTGGGAGTTTCCATGGAGGAAACTCGCCGAGTCCATGAGAGAACTCGACGAGTCGAGTCGGGTTGCCCCGCGATTAGTGATCAGTGGTAACCCGTCGAGTGAAAGGTTAACTCGACGAGTCGAGTGAGGCCTTAGAAGGATTCATAGGATGCACATGAACTCACCGAGTCCCACGAGTGCACTCAGCGAGTCTTGTCAAAGTTGAACCATTGACTTTTGTTGACTTTTAGGGTTTGGTCAACAATTGGGCTTTTGGGTCTTGGAGGGGTAAAATGGTCTTTTACCCTTATGAGGAATTATAAGGGGGATTAATCGAGCCTTTGAGAGTCGTTGTTAATTAGATGAAAATTGTTTATGCGATTAGGCGGAGGCTAGATCAGTATTCGAGATACGAGATTATCCGAGTTACCCAAGGTGCGTCTTCTCACTATGCTTTACCTTGAACGGTAATTATGTGTGTCCGGAAGGTCTTATAAACTATGAAGAGTATGTAATATATGTTTCCATGTGATATGTATATGTTATGTGTGTTATGAGTAGTATGGTATGGATCGGAAGGTCAGCACTGGATGGACCGGAAGGTCGATATGGCATGGACTGGAAGGTCGACGGAGTAGGACCGGAAGGTCTACTCAGATTGTGGGACCGGAAGGCCCCTGAAACACATTGACCGGAAGGTCTCATAGAGCTGTAGCCTTGACTGGCTTATGTATTGTATGTAGTATTTTGGGAAACTCACTAAGCATTTATGCTTACCATGTTATGTGATATGTATTTCAGGTACTAGCGAGGATCGCGGGAAGGCACCGGCATGATTAGTACACACTGATAAAGGATTTTTTGTAGTTGAGATTATGGGATATGTTCTACCGTAATAACATTCAATACACTTGTGTTTTGAAAAGATTTTTATTAGATGTGTTATGGTTGAAAAATGAAAGAAAAATTGTTTTAAATTTTTACGCTGTTATAATGACTCGCCGAGTTGTATGAACAGCTCGTCGAGTCTGTTCTTGTGACAAGGAGATTACCTTGGACTCGCCGAGTGTGTTATACCACTCGTCGAGTCCCATGGTTTCCAGATCATGGCTATGTCTTAAAACATCGAATCACTACTCTGGACTTGTCTAAATCCTTGCTATCACTCAACTGGGTTCCTTTGAACTACAACAGATTGGGGACTGAAACCCCGGACTCGTCGAGTTCCAAGAACAACTCGTCGAGTCGCCTATTGTCCAAGTCAATAACTCGATTTATAACGTACAACCCTCAATCAGAATGTAGATATGGGCTTCTAAGATCGTTCTAGCACATAAAGTTATGAACTTTACGTGCATGCATGGAAATATAAGTTTTAAGGACACAAAATGAGGTCTAAAGGGGGTGCATGTGCTAATATGGCCATAAAGCTTGCATATTTATGCCATGAACTCGGTTCTAGAGTTTAGATATGAAGATGAATCAATTGGGACGTCCAAGTCTTAAGGATCAAGCTTATTGACCCCCAGAACTCCATAAAGGGGCAAAGGAGAAAATCTATAAAACCACAAGTCAAATATAAAACTTGATTACCAGAAAATGAGGAGAAATTGTTGTTGTTCTTGGATCTACAAACTTCTCTTGAAGTCCTCATTCTTCCTCTTCTTCACACTAGCTTCAAACCACACAAGTTTACTAAAAAATGGCACTCAAACACTCACAAGGCTCAAGGTGGCGAGTTAGGGTTTTCTCGACATAGAGGGAGTGATAAGGAAGGTTATAGAGGCATTATGCTCTTTAGATAGGGGGACAAACCCTTGAAATTAGGGTTTTCATCAGACAGTGCCGACTCGCCGAGTCGGTCTTCTGACTCGTCGAGTAGACTTACTTAGTTCCTGCCCCGAATCCGATCTTACTCGACGAGTTGGGCCTTCAACACGTCGAGTTCAAGGGTAAAATTATGAAATTGACTTGATTAAATGCGTACCTGAAACCGGGTGTTACACGAAGTCTACAACTTTCATGATGTTTTCCCCGAAGATCTTCCCATAATTTCTCCCGAGCGCCAAGTCGAGTTCCGAAACGACTTGAGCCCTGGAGCTACCCCCGTAGCTAAATCCCCTTACTGTCTAGCGCCAACAGAAATGCAAGAGTTATCCAGCCAGCTCAACGAACTAATCAACAAGGGATTCATCGGACCAAGTTCCTCACCTTGGGGAGCCCCGATATTATTTGTGAAAAAGAAGGATGGGTCCTTTTGGATGTGCATAGATTATCACGAATTGAACAAACTTACCATAAAAAACCATTACCCTCTTCCCCAAATTGATGACCTCTTCGATCAACTTCAAGGAGCTAGCTACTTCTCAAAGATAGACCTGAGATCAGGGTACCATCAATTGCGAGTCCAATAGGGGGATATTCCTAAGACAACATTTAGGACTCGGTATGGTCACTATGAGTTTGTAGTGATGCCCTTTGGTCTAACCAAGGCACCGACGATATTCATGGATCTGATGAATCGGGTGTGCCGCCCGTTCCTAGACAAGTTCGTGATAGTATTCATAGATGATATACTTGTCTATTCTCGGAGTGAGGAAGATCATAGACAACATTTGAGGCAAGTGTTGGAAACTCTAAGGTCGGAGAATCTATATGCAAAATTCTCTAAGTGCGAATTCTGGATCAAAAAATTAACTTTCCCCGGTCACGTGGTTAGTGAAGAAGGCATACACGTCGACCCCTCCAAAATCAAGGCGATCGAGAATTGGTCAGCACTGAAGACGCCCACAAAAATCCATCAATTCTTGGGTATTGCTGGCTACTATCGCAGGTTTATCCAGAACTTCTCCAGGATTGTTAAGCCTCTAACCATCCTAACTCATAAAGGTGTAGCCTTTTGTTTGGGAGAAAAGCAAGACATTGCATTCCACACATTGAAATAGGCCTTATGCAGCGCACCTATCTTGTCTCTGCCGGAAGGGACGGGGGACTTCATTGTCTACTGCAATGCATCCAATTAGGGCCTAGGTTGTGTGCTCATGCAGCGAGGAAAGGTTATTGCCTATGCCTCGAGACAATTGAAGGCACACGAAGTCAATTTACAACTCACAACCTAGAGTTGGGAGCAGTGGTCTTCGCACTAAAAATTTGGAGACATTATCTCTACGGAACCAAGTGAACTGTCTTCACCGACCATAAGAGCCTACAACACATTTTTAATCAGAAAGAGTTGAACATGAGGCAACGACGATGGGTAGAGCTACTCAATGATTATGAGTGTAAAATACGCTATCATCCGACAACGGCAATGTGGTAGCAGATGCCCTCAACCACAAAGAGTATCCAGGTCGCAGAGTGAAGGCACTTACAATGACCATCCATTCCCATGTGTCCACACAAATCATAGAGGCTCAGCTGGAAGCCTTGAAACCAGAGAACATGTTGGATGAAGCTTTGAGGGGATGGAAAATAATTTAGAGATTAATGGAGATGGAGTATACTATTTCATGAACCAGATCTGGACCCCAAAGTTTGGCGGTTACAGGGAGGTTGTCATGAACGAAGCTCACAAGATTAGATACTCCGTTCACCCAGGTTCAGATAAGATGTATCTGGATCTCAAAAAGCTCTATTGGTGGCCAAACATGAAAGCAGAGATTGCTACCTTCGTAGGTAAGTGCCTGACTTGCGACAAGGTGAAGGTGGAATATCAAAAGCCCTCAGGTTTACTTCAATAGCTAGAAATACCTGAGTGGAAGTAGGAAGGAATTGCGATGGATTTCATCAATAAATTGCCCAAGAATCTGAGTGGTTATGACACTATCTGGGTAATCGTCGACATATTGACTAAATCCGCCCACTTCCTGCCAATCAAAGAAACTTTCAAGATGGAGAGACTGACCTAAATCTACATCCAAGAGATAGTTTGTCTGCATGGTGTGCTTGTGTCTATTATCTCCGATCGGGATAGCAGATTCACCTTGAGGTTTTGGCAATCACTGCATAAGGCTATTGGAACTAAGCTGGATATGAGCACGGCTTACCATCCGCAAACCGATGGGCAGAGTGAGAAAAACATTCAAACCCTAGAAGATATGTTGAGAGCATGCGTTATTGACTTTGGTAAGGCGCGGGATACCCATTTGCCATTGGTCGAGCTCTCTTACAACAACAACTATCATACCAGTATCAAGGTTGTGCCGTTTGAATCCCTCTATGACCATAAGTGCAGATCCCATATGTGATGGGATGAGGTGGGTGACACGTAGCTAACTAGAGGTCAAGTCCCTGATAACTCTCTCACCGGCCCAGAAATAATCCGAGAAACCATAGAAAAGATCGTACGAATTCGGGAACGGCTAAAGGCTTCAAGAAATAGACAAAAGAGCTATGCTGACAAAAGATGAAAACCTTTGGAATTCCAGGTTGGTGACCGCGTTCTATTGAAGGTCTCACCCTGGAAAGGCATGATATGTTTTTGAAAGTGTGGAAAACTAAATCCGAGATACATAGGACCATTCGAGATCCTCGCTAAGATCAGTCATGTAGCCTACAAACTTCGTTTACCCCAAGAGCTTAGCAACATTCACACCATCTTCCACGTGTCGAACCTTAAAAAGTGTCTATCCGAAGAAACCCTTGTGATCCCTCTCGATGAAATCGAGATCAACGAGAACCATAATTTCATGGAAGAACTAGTCGAAATCATGGATCGGGAACTCTAAAGAACGAAACAAAGTCGCATACCGATAGTGAAGGTCCACTGGAATGCCAAGCGGGGACCTGAATTCACTTAGGAGCGAGAAGATCAAATGCAAAAGAAGTACCCGCATCTTTTTCCGAGTCCATGATTGTATTCTATGTTAGAATTTCAGGACGAAATTCCCTCTATCGGGGGGATGATGTGTCGACCCGAACCTTTTTCAGTTAACTCCCGTTAAATAAAAACTTCGAATTTTATTTATTTTATCAAATTTTTTCAAACTCGTAAGGATTGAGAAGAACTTATATTATATAAATTAAATTTATATAAATGTCGGGACTAAAATCGTGCGAAAAGTCAAGTTTTTCATCGAAAATCAACCAAGTCTTGTGCATTCCGGTGTTTACGGCCGCGAATTGTTCACGACCGTAAACCGTTCACAGCTGGGGGGATCCCACCACCGACCATGAACCCAACCTATATATACGTGTTCCTACCCTTATTTTTACTTTTCTGGCCGAAAACACCACTTTATGTCTCTAAAACCACCAACCAAAAACTCAATCTATCCTCCGAAAATCACCCAAATCCACCTTGGAACTCATTTTGGAGCATCAAACATTCATATTTTCATCAAATCAAGCATTCTTTGTTCTTGAGTTCACGGCCGTAAACCCTTCAAATCTTCAAATCTTCAAGGGTCGAAATCAGTTCACGGTCGTAAACCATTCAAAGACGTAAACCCTTAAAGGCAGAAAATTGTTCACGATCGAGAACAATTCCTGGAAGAGAACAGTTCACGGCCGAAAACCCTTCATGGCCGCTATCATCCCCAATCGGAATCTTGGCTGAAAACCTACTTTTACTCTTCGATCGAGTCTCGGTAACATTCCTTAACCAAAAGTAAGTGTTTTTCTAACACTTTAACTAATGGATTCACTAATTTAAATACAAATATGTGTTTAATTATTATTAGGATTTCGTTAACTTTGCGTACAACAACTCGAGGGTCCTCATTTCCAGTCTCGTTGTCCGACACATACACGCATTCAATTGTGAGTTCATACCGCTACGCTTTACTATTTTTAATGTTTTTCGGGGGGGGGGGGGGGATACAAGCCAAACACAAATAGTTTTTGTGAACTTTATACACATAAGTTCAACAGGATTAAAACTTAGGCAATTGATGTTGGATTAGTGTCTAAGTCCATAACTATAATTGGTATGTACTTGACCCGATTTGGCATGGTCCATTTTAGTTGCATGGAATCGGAACAATTGGATAGACAAAATGAGAAAAAAGATACTTATGATTTATATTAATATATTATAAGTTCTAATATATTAATATGGAATCATATTATTTAATAAGTATTGATCAAGAATTAATTTAGTGATCAAAATGAACTAATTAAGTACGGACTCTTATATATATATATATATATATATATATATATAGAGAGAGAGAGAGGATAGGCCAAGTTCATTTAGGTTGGGCTAAGCTTTCATGGATAGTCCTTGGAGTGTTTAACCCATGGATCCTATGGAAATGAAAGGTCATGGGTATTAGGGTTTACATGAATGTAACCCTAATCCTCCACACTATATAAAACGGTCTATAGTTCATGAAATGGGAACTAGTGTGTGTGCACAAGATGGGAAAATCAATTTTGGTGCAAGAATCCTTATTCTCAAGTTATTCCAAGGGTTTTTGGTGTTATGTGAACCATTTGAGGTGCAACACTTGGGGCATAAAGCTCTTAAAGGTTCAAGACTTCAAGCTCCATCAAAAGCTATGTCATTCAACTAGATTCTTGTATTGCATAAGCCAAAAACCGCTCGAACTAAAATTCGAGTTTCGGGTCGGGCACCGCTATGCCAAATCTTAGAAAATCATAACTCCCTCATACAAAGTCAGATTTGGGCGTTCTTTTTATGGATGTTCTCCGTTTAACGTATACTACAACTTTGGTTTATATTACTAAGGCAAAAAATTCTTCTATTGTAAATTCACTATTTACGTCTCACGTTGCCGGGCCGGTTTTGCCGAAAAACTTCGACGGGCCATAACTTCTTCGTTATAACTCGGATTTCGGCGTTCTTTATATGTACGGAACCCTTGAGACATATTCTACAACTTGGTTAAGATTATTTACTCTAAATAATCTTTTGTAAAAAATTCGTTTTCGACCCCTATTATCTCTAAATTGACTAACCCGGATCTACGGGCGTTACAGAGAAAGGCACAATATCGATAGCGAAATACAATTTAGTTCTCTGAGAAACTACAGTTAGGTAAAAGTTACTGCCCCACCCATGTAAAACAGGTGGAACATTATGCCGAGGGGTTACCACTAGAGTATCGAGCTATTGTGAGGCAACGCAACACTTTGGCGGCTGCCATGGATGAGGCTATTCGAATCGAGGTTGATTTGGCCACACCCGGGCGCACTGTGATCAAGGGTGGGGAGAAGAGGAAACAGGATGGTTCGTCTGAATCCTCGAGGAAGAAAAAGAATGCTCACCAGGATACGAGGGGTGACAAGTCGGATTACTGTATGAAACGTCGCTCCTTACACAAGGGCTCATACAGTAGCGACACCATGAGATGCAGACAATGTGGAAAATTAGGCCACAAGCAAGAAGAGTTCAAGAATGAGCCACTCTGTTATAATTATAGGCAGATGGGTCATATGAGTGGTCAGTTTCCAAATCCAAAGGTTCAGGCTGGTGGCAGTGTTAAGAAGAATGATGCACCAAAAATGCAAGCGCGAGCATTTCAGATGATTGCTGAGGAGATCAGACGCGATAATGAGGTATTCTCAGAACTTTTTTATCTAAGTGTTTTGTTGCTATTTATAACTGTGTTGATGTTAGTGTGGGTAGACAATTTGTATTTGTTGAATTACGTGTTTGTTATATGTTAGTAGAGAGTATTTCTGAATTTTTGTGTGTTAGACATGGTAAAAGCGGTAGGGAATCCTATTTTCATTTTTTGCGAAATGTACGAGGGTGTTGTAATATGACGATTGGACAAAATTTTCCCTTTTAACTTGGATTCCAATCGGGATCAGGTTGTGCGATGTTGTCATGGATAGGTTTTTACTGTCTTCCAGTGATACTAAGATTCTCTATGCTAGAAACATGAGCGAGTTTCGCGTTTCATTTGAGTGTATGTCTATTTCATGAGGAGAGAACTTTAGGGTTCATTTACATCCTTTGTGCTTTGTGAATAGAAAGCATTAGGTTCCTTTGGCTCATGCGGTGGAGGGTTCAAGGAAGTCAATGGGTACCTTCTTGTTGAGGTGGTCAAGCAATGATAATAATACGTCAAGGACAGCTAAGTGGTGAGTCTCCTGTTGCTAGAAAGGTTACAAGTCGATGAGTTGATGCACGAGTAAGGAGAGTCGGTGAATATCTTGGTGAGAGAAAGATCAAGTAGCGATGTATGAAACGATCCAAGCTCATTAAGTTCCGATAGGAGGGCATGTACAGGTCAGAAGTGACTTAGGTGGTCGAAGATATGAAGGTTTGTTACCCTAAGTTGTTCGTATCGGTATCTGATTCCGAGGACGAGATCATTTTAAGGAGGGGAGAATTGTAACGACCCGAAACTTCTTTTGTTAACGATGTTAGTTTTTCCGTTAGTCGAATATTTAGTTTCGTAAAGATTATTTCGATTCTAGATTATAAATTGAAATAAATTAAATAAATAGGTGGTAATTGTTATTATTAAAAAAATGATGTTAATTAATACCAAAAAGAATTAACTAAAAGTAAAAAAAATGTGTAATTTAATTAAACTGATTCATGAAGTTATTAGGTTAAAATGTAACTAGTTTTATTAGGGTAAATGGTGTTGAGGGGCCAATGTGTCATAAATGGAAACTAAAAATGTTATGTTGTTAGGGTTAGAGGTGTTTGAAATTTAATCATGGAAGTTTAGGGACTTAATGTGAAAATGGCATTAAAAATCCCATGTATTACATTGGACGTGATTAAGGGGCTTTGGATCAGCCGTTTTGATGTCTTGGGGCCATATTAATCGATCAAAATAAATTTCCCCAATTGTTTATGTTGTGTGTCAAGTAGCAAGGAAAAAAAACGATTAATCATATTTGGGCGTGAAGTAGTCATCGACGATTGCTAGGAAAGAAAAAGAAGAAAACCAAACGTGAAGGAGAGGGGAAAAAGGGTTGCGAGTTTTGTGAGTCAATTTGGGGCTAGGAATCGTCCTTGGTATGTCTTTGATTCTTCTCTTTTGAAATTCATTCATCAATTGATGAGAATTGATTAATAGCAATGTCAATTCCTTTCTTTTTGGTGTTATTGATCATATCATCTTCTTCCTTACAATATTTGAATGTTCATATGTTTAATTCTAGTTCTATTGGGTGTAATTTTGATGGTTTATTGCTGTCAAAATTGCTTATGAACACCTTCATTAAGTTTATTGCTCAAGTTTATGTTTTGATCAAAGTTTTGGAGTCACAATTCTTGTTGATTTCTAAAACTTATGATAAATTCCACCATGAATCAAATGGATATGTTTCTGTGATTAAATCATGCTATTTCGGTTAAGAAGTTAATTTTTACCCTTGTAGGTGTTTTTAGTGATGGCTTAATGTGTTAAGTGGTCAAAAAGCCCTTGAAACCCAAAGCTGGAAAATTCAGCAAGAATTACCAATCTGTCCCTATGTTGGAAAAATTATAGAAAAATAAACAGGAATCGAATTAATGATCTGTAAACTCTCAAAGTTTCCATTTTGAGTCTAGTTTATCCATGAATTTTTCCAGAACCTTTTGTTGCTTCTAACTTAGGTGAAAAACGCCTTTTTCACCAGCTGGTCAGAATTTAGCTGTATTGATAGGCAGATTTGTAAAAATCATATAAAATTGTAGAAAAATCGTTTGGACCTTCAAAAGTACATTCTAAAAAGATAAAAGTCCTAACTTCTGTAATATGAAATAAAAACGAAAGCTATACAGGTTCTAAGTTTGTTAAAACAGCTCTAACAGGTGGCTGTTTTGGGTTCAAAACTGGGAATTTTACTTGCTAGTTGATTTATGTGTTTGGCTTATAAACTTGTCATCTTTGGCATTGTAGAACTCCAATAACCTTGTTATTTGAAATGTAATAGGGGTAAGGGTGATACTTCAACCAATACAATATTTGAAGTGTGAGTTGATCACATTTTTGGCAAAGGTGAGTGAACTTGTGGTTTTAAAAGTACATTGTTAGGAGTATCTCATATCTTAGATGGATTGGGATGAACCTAGTTATCTAGGATGCATGTGCCCTTTTGATGACTGATTGTTATGCCGTTATTATTGAAAAGTTTTATGTGTAATGATATCTAGGGTGTTGCACGCTAGACTCTTCCTTGTTTATTGTGAGATGTGAGTTAGGGTCATGCTAGATTGAGTTAAGTGTATGAAAATTATGTGATGTGAGCATATTAATTCTGTTTGAAAATATTTGTTTAAAATGTTTTAGAACAAGCATGTTAGTGTTGTATCAACTTCATTGATGTGTTGTGTATGGAAGTAGTGTGTGATGTAAAATGTGATAACTTCATGAAATTACATGTTTGCATGAAAATAACCCTTAAAGAGGTAATATGTTAATAAAAGAAAATTCATAATATTTACATGTTGAAAGGGTAAATGTGCAACTTCTTATTTAATTAATTATTATTAAATTAAAAAGGGTAACACACTAGCGGGGCGAAGGGTAGTAACCTAGACATAGGTATATACCCAATCCGGATATTATGATGACCTAGTGGGTTGAAAGATACCTATAGGATAAAGAGCTTAAGGCAACTGTGACGCCGATTGGTTTTTTTAGACAACCACTCGAGACATGGTCTTCATACTGTTGGATAAGGTGTCTAAGTCCATAACTTATTTGGTATATACTTGACCCGACCCGGCATGGTCCATTTGGGTTGCACTTCACCCGAACTATTTATATGGATAATATTTATGAGAATAGTATGTTTATGATTTATTAATATATTATAAGTTATAATATATTAATATGAAATCATATTATTTAATTAGTATTGATCTTAAAATAATTATGAATTAATTTAGTGATCAAAAGGCGACTAATTAAACATGGGCTATTATATTTATATAGTGTGGGCTAACACTCATTATGAAATGGGCTAAGCTTAAATGGGAGTCCATGGATGGTTCATGGAGCTTTTAACCCATTGATCCTTGGAAGAGGAAAAGACATGGGTCATTAGGGTTTGCATAAGAGGCTTGTGATGCTTGAAATGACACTAAGTGGGTGTGCATAAGAATGGCCGATTTCTAGAAGCTAGACATACTCTCTCATAAAGTTTTCCAAGTTTGTGGTGTTTTGTGATTTCCATTTGAGGCATTCACATTATTGGTGCTTGGCTCTCAAACTCCAAAAGAATCAACTCACAATCAAAGGTATGTAACTCTTCTTGTTCTTTTATGTTTAAAAGTACCCCATGCCATGCTAGATAGGTTATGAACCTTGGAAAAATTATTTTGCATGTATTATAGTCAAACATAGATCCAAGGTTTCTAGGGTTGCATGAACACCTTAGGAGCGTTAGTTTGCTCAAAACCCAGTTATCGGGACTGGAGTGATGTTGTTTAAGCGGTGGGACCAGCGCAAACATCATGTGGGATTTGGGAGGTGTATCGGTTGGAATTGGCACCGCTCGTACCAGTCCTTAACGACAACACATGTACATGTATGTGCACAGTCGGAGTAGCGAACGTAGCGCACCGGGAGCAATGATTACGGGTGAGAGTTGCGCCTCACTTAGTGCATTGGGTCGTGCCGGTCACGTTAGTAGCAAACGGGGTCTTGCTTTGGGGGATTTTGCGGTGAATAAATAGACCCTAAATAAGAGGTAATACTTTAATAATTATAACGATGAGCTGTGAGTAATTATTAATGTAAAGCGGAGAAACAAAATATTATATAATAATATTCAAGAGGTGAATCGATAAGATTAATTACAACGGTGTGAAGGAGAGTAACTAATAAAATAAGCTCTAACTGAAGAAATAAAATAAATTGAGCTAAACATGTGTTTGTTATGTGGTGTGATTTGTATGTCTTGCTAGTGAGTCTTTGACTGGGTGTGGATACTTTGTGTGAATCCAACTATGATATGTGTGTTCTATTAACACTGTACTATCTTGACTCACTTAGCTTATGCTAACACTTGTTCTTTGTTTGTTGGTTTTCTTTGTTTGTTGGAACAGGTAGCTTGACATGATGCCTTGGTGAGGATGGGAGCTTTTGGGTAGTCTTAGTTAGTATCTTTAGTTATGATACCATTTAAACATGTTGGGTTTTCATCATTACGTTTTTGTGAACTTTAAATTTAGATGGGTTTGTTTTTACATGAAAGTAACATTGGTGATGTTTTTGAAATAAACATAATAAGTATTCCGCAACGTATTCTGTTAAATAATGTTTTACAAATAAAAAAAATTGGGTGAAAAATCACGTTGTTACACTTTATGACTACTATATGACAAACCATGACTTGACCCTTAATGATCTCACCTATTTACTTGATGCCGCTGAATCACAATGATTTGGAGCACTAGTAAAGCAAATTTGATTGGAAGATCAACTTCCCAAACTTCGATGGACATTGACAATGGATACATTGGAAATCTAGAAAAGCTTTCTCTTCCCAATGGAAAGGGATCGACCATAGTCAACTCGGTTGACAAATGGTAAAGAGAAAGGCTAAGTTTGAGATAGTCTCGTGTACCATTCCCAAAGAGTCCATATGTTTCTTTGTCAAAAGAAGGGGCATTGGTTGCGAAGCTGCCCTATTTATTTGATAGATCATAAGGATGGTCAAGTCAAAAAGTTTGACTCTGCTTCAGGTAAGTCCACTATCTAACTCTATTAAGTTCCTAACTGTTGATTCTTAATACATGATGTGACTAGATTACATTTTGATGTATGGAAAGATCAAGCAAAGGGAAGGAAACTTAAAGGAAAAGTATGTTGAATATGATCGCGAAGATGGATTTCTATCGCATAATTTGAAGATCGGATTTTTGAGCTGCTGCTTAGGGGTTAGGATAGATTACTAGGAAATATGTAACAACATAGTTTTCATCTAGCGCCACTACTTGTACGTGGTTCAATGTACCATTTACACGGACCACAAGAGCCTGAAGTATCTCATGGATTAGCCCAACCTAAATATGCGCCAGAGGAGGTGGTTGGATGTGGTGAAAGACTATGACTATGAGATTCTGTATCATCCAAGCAAGGCTAACATGGTAGCCGACGCCCAGAGCCGCAGAACAGAGTGCGCCCCGATCCGTGATGTGTATATGAGGATGACCGTGATGACGCCGGTCTTGGATACCAAACGAGAGGCCCAGGTGGAGGCCGTGAGACCGGAGAACCGCAAGAGGGAGCAGGTGATTGGGCAGGTGTCTGAGTTTACGACGGATAGCCGAGGACTTATGACTTTCCGAGGGCGAATTTGGGTGCCCTATTCAGGCGGAGCTCGGCGTATACTGATGAAGGAGGCGCATAGATTGAGGTTCTCGATCCACCCCGGGGCCACTAAGATGTATTTGGACCTGAAGAGAGATTACTGGTGGCCCTGTATGAAGAGGGATGTTGCCTGGATAGTTGAGAGATGCTTGACCTGCCATCGGGTCAAGGCGAAAAACCAACGTTCGCATGGTCGGATAGGCGGTAGGTCGGTGATTTCGTACGAGAGGCCCAGATAGGCGGCGATTCGACCTACAGTTTCAGGTCAGAGATTTCGTACTCGTGAATGTATCCCCATGGAAAGGGGTGATCGGGTTCCAGAAGCGGGGCAAGCTGGGGCCCTGATATATCGGCCCTTTTAGAGTGACCGCCAGAGTGGGTAGGGTAGCATACCAGTTGGAGCTACCTGCAGAGTTAATTCAGATTCATAACACCTTCTACGTGTCCCAACTGAGGAAGTGTGTGGCCGACGAGACGACAGTAGTACCGCTGGAGGACATTCAAGTGGATGCGAGCTTGAATTACATTGAGAGGCTGATTGTGATTTTAGATCGAAAGGTGAAGGTTCTAAGGAACAAAGAAGTGCCCCTGGTTCAGGTCCAGTGGCAGCATCGGAGGGGATCCGATTTGACTTGGGAGCCGGAGTCAGAGATGCGGGAGTAGTATCCTGAGCTATTTGAGAGTCAGGACTTCAAGGACGAAGTATGATTCTAGTGGGGGAGAATTGTAACATCCGGATTTCCAGGTATAATATTTAATGTATTTTATTTTGAGACATGTGGAGTGACTCGACGAGCTGGTGCCTCAACTCGTCGAGTAGAGTCGTGACTGGTGACATGGATTAATGAATGGACTTGACAAGTCCATGAGTCGACTCGCCAAGTCAGCGGTGCTGAAGGAAACCCTAATTTCTTGGACTTATGGCCTATTTAAAGGCCCTTATGGCCTGCCTTTGCGGCCACCTTCCCCAGAGAGAAACCCTAACCTGCCTTTTCGTTGTGTAAAGAGACAGAGAGTCCATTTTGAGCATTCTTGTGCATTTTGGAGGAAAGATTGGAAGAGCTTGGTAGATCTAATCAAGAGAAGGATGTGGATCTTGCATTCTTCTGTCATTAGCTTCTCTTCTGAGGTAAAAAGCACTTACCTTGGCCACATTTTTGTTAGATCTCATTTTGGGGAGTTTCTAGGGTTTTCTCCCAAATCATCTTGTGCCTTTGAGTTATTTGAGCATGGTTGAGGTTAGAACCTCAAATCTGGACTAGAGAAGGTCTTAGGAGTCCAAAGATTTTAGCTTTATTGAGCTGGAGGCAAGCTCATATGCATTTAACCTTTCTTGGGGCTTGTAATGGGTATATGGAGCATATATGCCATGCATGAATGTAAAGATCAAAGCTTTACGTGACATTCAAGACTAAGGAGTCTAGATCTAGTGTTTGGAGCGATAGATCTGCCCAAAAACGTCTGAATGGGAGTATGGACTGGATGGACTCGTCGAGTCCATGCGCAGACTTGACGAGTCGATTAGGGTTTACTCGATAAAGTCTGGTACGCTGTAACTCGACGAGTAGACGGGTCTACTCGACGAGTAGAGATGGTTTTCATAAGACCTCTAAGGGATCGAGGGGACACGAGGAGTCCTCCTGGTGTACTCAACGAGTTGAGTCAACATGGACTGTTGACTCAAGTTGACTTCTGTTGACTTTTGGAGTTTATACCAACTATGAGTAATGGAGACCCTGGAGGGGTAGGATAGTCTTTTACCCTTACCAAGAGTTAGAGAGGGGTTAGTAGGAGCTTATTAGAATAATTGGTCTAATTAGAGATAATCACCATATGTATTAGGCGGAGGTTGTTTCAGTGATTCATGTACGAGGTGTACTAGCTTGCTTACTTCGAGGTGAGTCTTCTCACTATACTTTACCTAAAGTGGTAGCTATGTGTGACTAGAGGGTCTTATGTGCTTGCTTGAGTTATGCATGTTTGTGTGATATTTATTGTATGCTACATTATTTGTTGCTTAGACCGGATCGGAGGGTCCAACGAACTATGAGGCCAGAGGGTTCTCAATCAGACCGGACCAGAGGGTCTAACGAGCTGTGGGACTGGAGGGTCCCACTGAGACACATTGACCAAGAGGGTCTTCCAGAGCTATAGTCTCGAGTGGCTAATTATTTATACGTGGTATTTTGGGGAACTCACTAAGCATTCGTGCTTACCGTGTTATGTGTTTATGTGTTTCAGGTACTTCCGAGGATCGCAGGAAAGCACCGACTTGATTCTACACACACCCACCGAGCCGGAGTTATATGTTTTATGGATCCTGGATTGTGATAAATACTTTTGAAAACTATATTGTCAATGGATAATTGGTGTTTTGAGAAATGTGATACATGTTTTTATTATAATTAAAAAGGAAGATTTTGTTTGAAAATTTACGTTGTTATAATTAAGTTCTTTAATTATATATATTTCACAATAAATATTTTACCCAATTACCCATTCCCGTTATTCTCACATATTGATCCTAAAATATTGATCTTAAGGGACCTATCATAAGGATCATCATCGTCAACGGGTAGACAATATTGCTTGGGGGACTCCTTTAGAAACATGTATCCATATGGCAACCATTTAGGGATATAGTACATCAATGAACTTATAGTTCACTAACACTTACATGTGAGTCTACCAACGTTCCACTAGACTGTCTAGTATACTCTGTTAGACAACTGGTTCATCAAAAGTTAAGTCCTCTCATCACCATCTCATCATTTTCATCACCCATTACAACCCAATATTATTTATTTAAATATATAAGAAAATATGTATATGATCAACCAAATAAAATCATATAATTTATCTAACACATATATAAAGTAATTCATATAACATGCACACCTATCATTTAATCATTTAGATACATTATATCTATGTCTAAGCATAAAGTAACTATGCACTCACTTGTTAAAGTGGATGACTGGAATGTTGGACAGTGCTTCGCTTCAGCACTTGTCTTTTCCTTTGATGTGACATAGGTTTAATTATCACTAAGTATTAGTTTATTATATCTTATGACTAATTAATAGTCTAGATTCCTCAACAATCCCAACGCCTACTGATCTACAGTTGATAAGAAACAACCATGTAGGATCATATCGAAGGTACAATCCATTTGGTATACAGAGTACTGTTTGAAAATTCCACTTTAAACACCTCATTAAATCCACATCCCTGTAAGTAGATCAATCAATAATATGACGTTGGAACCACTGACAAATCTTATTTATAAATTTGTAACAACGACTATGAATTTAAATATAAATTACACTAAAATAAAAATAGAGTGTAATTTAACTTACATAGATTCCCTTAACAAATGTCTGGAAATTGAATTGGCAGAACCTCGGTCTGCTAACTATCGGCCTCCTAGGATTCGCGGGGCTTCGCCGGTATACTAGAAACTATGGTAAAATGACTATAAGTCGAAGAATATCGAGAGAGAATGCGTGTGGGTCAGATACGAAATGCTTATATAGAGGCAAGCATATATAGCCCGAAAAAGCAATGTGCGCCATGCATTATGTCGGAGGTGGTGACATGGCATTTATCTAGCGATGACACGTGTCTCAATCTCGTGGGTTGTCGCTGCACCCCAAGCATCTTGTTTGTGCGTACGACTGCACATGAATTTTTTATAAAATCTTAGAAAACTCATATCTTCTTCATACGCGCTCCAGTTTGACGGGTTTTATATCCATGCGTAGCAATCGACGAGATCTAAAACTTTTATTTAGAATCCATCGGCTAAGTTTGACTTTATTTTTAAAGTTATATTTTTAATAAGCTTAGTCTGTTAAAGTCCGTTAAAAATTCATAACTTTCTTGTCCAATGTCCGTTCTCGATTGTCTTTATATCAACGGACTCCTATTAACGAGATCTTCGATTCTTGCTTAGATTGTTTCAGCTAAAAATCAACTGATCTAAAATCTGATTTTTGTGCTAACACACTTACACTGAAATATTAGAAAAATCATAACTTCCTCTCATTAAGTCAGATTTAGACGTTCTCTATATGCACGTTGTTGGTTTTATGGTTACTATAACTTTTGTTTATATCACTTAGGCTAATAAGCGATCTATCTCTGATTCACTATTTACGACAATCGATGTCGTATCGGGTCGAACGCGAAACTTCAAAGAATCGTATATTCGTCGTTATAAGTCGGATTGGAGCGTTCCTTATACTTCCAGAATCTTCATCACAACTACTTCTTCCTTCATCAAGGTTATTCGTCATAATTATTATTCTATTTAAGACACACATTTTATTTATTATTTTATTATATTGTTTTAAGCATGTATACTACATATAACTACATATAGAACACATAATACTTAATGATTCTCTTTATTTACATCATAAAAATGTTACAATTGTTGATCATTACAATTATATCATATTATTAATGCTTAACGAGAAAACGTGAGCATTACATTTACTAACTATAACTGAGTCCAATTCATTTATATTAACCTTCTACGTATTTACCAACTACTCTTATTGATGAGTTTTGAGCATAACAACATTCCTATGTGTTCAGTAAAATTGACAATTATGTTACCTGGTTAAGCTATATAGGTCCCAGATTCTTTGTAAATATATATGCTTCCCTTTTTATCTTAATCTTACATGTATGAAGAATAGTCTACATTCCATCTGATACACAACTGTGGAGTATTTTATACTATGAGAGGTGGATTGCTTCTTCAAGACATGGAACACAAAGCATTACCACTTTTGGAATTAGAGGCTTGTATTGGAAAGATAAAGGATCATATTAAGTATATCTACTTATATTTATATTCTAAAATAAACAAAGGACATGACTAGGCCCTTGTTTTCTTTCTCCATTTTATCTGTCACCATCTTCACTCTATAAGCAGTTGGTAAAATTCATATTTGTTTTGTGGTTTTTACCATTTTACCCTTGGGGACTGTTTTAACTTGTTTTTACCATTTTTCCCTTGGGGACTGTTTGATCTTCTTGGGTGCTACTGTGGGGTTTACATTTAATGATAAACACTCTTTTGTCATCAATTTCTTTGATGTTGAAAGCATGTTTACTATCAAGTGCTTCCCCTATCCAAAATATTTGTGTTGGTCTCTTTGTTACATGTTGCCTCTACTTCTTATTCCATCTTTTTCTTTATATAAAGCTTCTCATTCTTTTTATTCTCCTTATAAAAATTTAATAATTTGTTATTTGAACTCAAAGTCAGGTACTATGGCCTTGAATTATAATAGTGGGAAAAAATGTGATTGGCCAAATAAGTCGGTCACGATTTTGTGTGATATTTTAAAAAATATATCATGAAGAATGGTTGTACCTCTCTAGTTAAATGGCAAGACCTTCAACCAATTTTTGAAAAAGATGCTAATACCAAGTTAAATAACTACAAAGTGTTAAAGAACAAGTATGTGTTGGATTAATGTCTAAGTCCATAACTATTTTGGTATGTACTTGACCCGATGGTGCATGGTCCTTTTAGGTTGCCTTCACCAAAGCAACTTGATAGGATGAATTATGGAGAGAAAGGATTAAATATGATTTATTAATATATTATGAAAATAATATATTAAAGGAGAAATCATATTGTTTAATTAATATTAGTCAAGAATTAATTGGTAATTAAGTTTGTGACTAAAAGACATTAATTGAACTTAAGGGACTTGAACTGTCAATTGTATGATAGTTGAATATTGAGCTAATGGACTCCATATTAAAGGGGTGGACGAATTCTATGGGGAAACCCATTAGAAATCGTCCTAGGCCCTTAAGGAAAGGAGTCCATGGTTGCTTAGGGCTTAAGCATCCAAATTAGGGTTTCCTTGTTAGATAACCCTAATAGCCTCACTATTTAAAGAACCCTTATGCCCCAAAAACGTGGTGAACTAGTTGTCTAGGGTTTCCACACGTTTTTGGACAGCCTCCTTCTCTTCTCTTCTTCATCGTCTTGCTCTTGGTGTTTGTGAGCCATTAGAGGAATGATATTTGTGACTCTAAGCTTTCTAAAGTCATTACAAGGAGGATTTGAGATTGTTATTGCTACATAACAATCAAGGTATGATCTAAACCCTAATTCATATGTTATATTGATTATCATATACTAGATCTAGGGTTTATAGTCTTGGATGAATTGCATGTACAATAGAGAAACCTAGATCCAAGCATTAGGGTTTGTATGAGCACATAGGATGTTCTTATAGCTAAAACCCATCAGTGGTACCAGAGCCTTGATTGGTTTCTATTGTATTGATGCCTTGTGTGTTTGTTCAAGTTGCAAAATCGAGTTTTGAGCTCCCTGCCTGATGAACTCGGTGAGTACCACAGTGTACTCGGCAAGTAGGCCTCAACTAGGCGAGTCCAGTGTGGTACTCGGCGAGTTCGAGCGTCATAATGAGGCATGTTTGGGATTTCTTGCTGTTTTGGTCATGGATACTTGCCTTAACTGTTATGGGTCATTAAAATTCGAATTTTAATCATATTTTGAATGTATCATTGATTAAACAGTAGATATTTACCAATTAATTAGATAATAACTTCCTTATATGATAAAGTTTAATTATTTGTATTAATTGAGTAACTCATTTTGCAAGAAATTGAAATTAGGTCAAATATAGATAATGATGAAATTAATTGTTTAATTTATATTATTTGTTATTTGATACTTATATTATGAAAAATTTCAAATTTTCCCTTTTAGGTTTTATAGTTTAAATTTGAACTCAAAAGTTTTGTCTTGAAATTTAAATAGTTGAAACCCTAATGTTTTGAAATGTTTCAAAACTTGACCTCAAGTTTTGGAATTTAAAGGTTGATTAAAAGTTTAATTTAGGAATGTTAAATTCTAAAACCCTAGTATTGTTTTGAAAAGTTCAAATCACACCCTTATGGTTTTATTAATTAATTAAAGTGTATAATTAAAAGAGATTTAGTAAATACATAAAGTTTTGGTGTACAATTTAATTAAATTAAAAGTATAATTATTAAATTAGAACACCTAGTATTTTAAAAGTGTAAAATACACCCTATACTATATACAACATTAAAAGTCTAATATTATATATATATGTATGAGTAAAAATCAGTCTTACCGTTAGTAGGCCTCATTCACGAAGCTGGTCTATAAGAGGTGTTTAAGGAAATTGCCTATAAAATGGCGATTGAATGGGTATCCACTCTTACCCACCAAACTCTTGACTAGTGGAGGGTCGTTAGCCGAACGGGTAGGATAGGACAGAAACCTTCCATTATAAGTATAATGAAGTATAAAAGTAACTAAATGCTTTTTCAAAATTCCCAATCTTAGTTACTTTAGGCAAAAGTGAATTGATGCAATTCCATGAAATTACACTTTGTACCCTTGCGAAGACGTTAGTGGAGCGTGTGTGGTTAACCGGCACACTAAATGGTTCTAAGCAAAGGTTGCAAAGGGTGACTCAATGTTTGTCATAGTTCGGTGGAGCGTGTGTGGTTTACCGGCACATCGAATAGGTGATTGTAACATGTGGGGGCACCATGTAGATTTGCATGGTTATTCACACCCGCTTTGTGATCCTCAGCATCCCAGTCACAAACTAGAGGGGCATATCGAGATTTAAACATGTCATTGAAAAGTTCAATGAATCTCATAGGATCTAGGAGTTTTCAATACATTTAAAACTTAATCTATTTTTCGTTTTTCGTTGGTGGAAATTAGTGAATCGTCATTCACTTACCTTCAAATGTTCTACAATTAGGGTTACGGCATCCCTCTCCCGAGTTGTGGAATATTGCGTTGGGTCCTAGCCTTAATATCTCATTTGGGTGATTTATTAAGGACTCAATCAATCAACTAACTTGAATTTGTTTTCTCCCGTTTTGTAGATATCAAAGTACGACAACTATGGTCTTCCCAAATCCCGTGGAACAAGCATTCCACATGAAGATGATATTCCACGATTCGATCGAGGAACAAGAAATCATGCTTCACTTCCTCCTCCTCCTCCCATTGTTCTCCCTAACCCACAAGATCAAAGAATTGAAAGGTTCAATGTCACTAAAGCCCTATTGGAAATGAAACATGAAGATGGTAAACCCGTGTGTGCCCACATTCTAGAAATGAAATCACACATCGATAGGTTGATAATGTTGGGTGCGTCATTCCCTGATGAGTTGGCTATAGGCTGGGTTCTATAGTCACTCCCTGAATCATATAATGAGTTCAAAAGAAAGTATTATATGATGGATCATGACGCAAACCTCATTGACCTAACTTACATGCTCATTGTTGCTGACTCAGAAATGATTTGGCAAAGCAATGGAGCATATTTGTTAGGAAAGTCAACCAACCATGCTTCCGAGGACGTTCTAGGAGAACCGACCTGCGTTTGCTGCCAAGAGAAAGGGCGTTGGATACAAGTCTGCCCTAAGAACCTGAAAAGTCCAGAAGATGGGAGAGTCAAAGAGTATGACTGTGCTTCAGGTAAAAACCACTATCTAACTCCATTAAGTTCCCATTCATTGATTCTTAATACATAATGTGATAAGATTGCATTTGAATGTTTTTGTAGGATCAGTGAAAAGAGAGGAAGCTTGATGAAAGAGCAAAAGGAGTCTAATCACAAAGAAATGGATCTCGATCGCATGGATTCGAAGATTAGATTTTGAGCTTAGATAGTTATGATAGAGTTGTTAGGAATATTTATTACATAGTTTTCAATTGATTTTGCATTGTAAGGACAAAATGTTTTCCGCTGCTTTTATGAATAAAATAAATTTTGGTTTGACTCATTTATTTATTTATTTATTTCCTTGCAATGAAATCGTTATAAAAAATTGATGTTTGCATATTTCTACAACGAATGGATGTGATTCTTAATTATGTTAATTGTGGAAATGTCAAGAATTTACCAAATAGGGAGAGTTTCTCATCATCCAAGTTTCAAGTGGACAGAAACTTGAAATCATGCAACAAGTATTGTATGATGAATGAAAAACTTTCACATTTGGGAAAATTAGACTAATTCGTTGACAAAGTGTCAAGTGAAGGACTAGGAGATCAAGTACACAAGGTTATGTGTTGATCAAGTCCACCACAAGAGTAATAAAGATATTCGTCATGATTTACTAAGGTTGAGTAAATATGATTACACTTATGAGATTAATTGTAATTCTTAGTTGATTGAAAAAGGTTTATATCAATAGCAGAACGAATAAGAAGAATCAAGTAGGCAGAAAGATAAAAGTTTCTCTATTCTAAGAAGAAGGGAGAGTACCTTTTATCATATGATAGGTCTTAATGATTAAGAACCATATCAAAATTGATCCTCTAAGTGAGTCTTAGTGCAATTGTATATCTAAGAAGAGGAATCAAGAATTGAAGAAATGGTTAAATCAAGAAGTCAATCATACTTCGTTCCAAAACAAGTCTTAAAGTTAAGATTGTGACATTGAGTGACAAGTCTTAAGAAGGTTTATAACACTCATCAAATGTAGAATATGGAAAAGGTTTTCTTATTATTGCACATTTGAAATTGGAAAGTTGTGATGTCTTTGATAAGACAAAGATCAACTAGGACCAATTTTGTAAAGTGTTTTGTCTTGATAAAAACTACACTAACTCTTGAATATTTGTTTGTCAAGAAATGCTTTATTGACAAGAGAATCTTATATGTCAAGGAGTCAGTGGGAGTCTTAATGGTCTTGAAAGGTTTCAAGAACAAATCAAAATAAACCTTATCGAACATCACTAGCACACGACTTGAGGTTTACAACCTATCGTGTTGACATTATCTTGTTTCTGTGCCATTCCAATAAAGTTAATTATGCATGTGAGCCCTATGAGTTCTCATTTGAATGCATAAAAGGCAAGGACCTTAATCAATGAAAAGTACATTGATGGGAAAGGGTGAGCTGCTTAACTACTTGGAAGACATGGTGGGCAGCCGTGTTACCATAAGGCAAAAAATCAAGATTGAGAAAGATCGGTCCATATGATTTTGAATTTGTCGTAAACTTTGTTTTGACAAATTCACATGGATAGGAACATATACACCATTTAAATCTAAGTGTCATAAGATTTCCTCCTTCATGAAAATGACTGTGAGGAAATGCTTTCACTAAGAAAGATTTTAAGAAGATAGCGATTGTAAAATTGTATTCTCAAATTTGATTATGGTTACGGTATCCCTTTCCATGATCCGAATTGTGAGATTTGACAATTAGTCTGAATTGTTTAAGACACACATATGAGCTATCTTGGATAAAGGTGTATGAGATTAAGAAGCTTAGATAAAAGATTATCAAAGCATTAAGTATTAGAAATATGAACTTAAGAAATTCAATAGGTATTGTTTTTCTGTAAGTTAAGTTGTTTTCTAAATACATGTCAAAGCTAGTGGGAGCATAAGTGTTATGTTTATAATAATCATCATGATAGTGGGAGCATAAATTTTATGATTGTATGATTATTAAGTCAAGTATTGCAAGATTAGCAATATTAATTATAGAAAACAAGAGTCATACTTTGCAAAGTAGTAAGGATGTAAAGTTATTTTTCTATAATTAAGGGAGAGAATGTTATGCTTCATTTCAACTCTAAAGGCTTAGGTTGTGGAATGTTAATAACTTTAGTCAAGGATACATAGTGTGTTCTTAAATTCGATTATGATTACGGCATCCCTCTTCATAATTGGAATTATAAGAACGTAGCACATAAAATATTATGGCAGAAGATTGATAAAGTATTAAATCTCCATGTAAGACATTATGCATCGTGTCAAATACGCTTCGAGTATAGGATCGATTGCAAATGCTATAATATTTGACCATTCTAAAATTTTCCAAATGACTAACGCATTTAGAGGGAAAAAGGACTAGAATCGGTTTTGACTAAGATAATTAAACAACTATCAAAGGACGATCCAAAGCTCGCTGAGGATTGGTCGCTTGTGAGTAGTTGAAAGTATGATATTGGATGGAGCATATCGACATTATTATGAATAGATAAGATTCTATTAAGAATGAGTTGTGATATGGTAAGTATGGAAAGGTTTCCATATTGGGAGTTAGATATTGAGAATCTATGTCTAAGATTAGAAACTTTTATGCAAAAGGATGTTCAAAGGAATGTACTTTGAGTAAGAGACATCACATCTATGGAATTGTCTTGTAATAATTTCCGATAGAGAGTTTTGTAATTTCATTGGCAATAGTCCTTGTGACTTTAGTGCAATGATATTACGAAAGGATCATTGCATAAAATGTTAGAATCTAACATATACTATAAGTGACAAGAATTTGATATTCTTACACTTGTGATAGGAATTGTGAGTTGTGAAATGAGTGTGATTGGTAATGTGTTCATTTGATCTATTTCACAAAGTAAGAACCATAGGAAAACATTGTGTGCATGCTAAGAGCATGGGACAAGTATAGTTATGATTCAAGTAAGAAGTTGATTACCCGAAACAACAAATAATGAGTAATCGATATGGTGATAAATAAAGGGTGTTTTATTTATACTCAAAGGTTTGAGACCATATGGGATTAGTATTATTCTTGTGTTTCAATTTGCATGTTTTGACTTCCCGAATAATTAAGTTGGTTCAGAACAATCAAATTATTCGAACGGACCACAGTCGTTCATATGTTGGAAGTAGGTATGAATGAAGACTGTCGTGAATTGGTGTGTGGATTGTCTAAAGTGTATTAGACATAAGAAATTGTTTGCTACAACGTTCATGAGTGCTTATGAATATGATTTGAGCATTGGATTAAACCCACCCTCACTTGGATCACTTCATGGATTTTATCATGAGTGATTGGTGAGACGATAACATCTTATATTATTGAAACCGAGATGTGTGATTTGTATCTTGCGAGTCGGTTGCACATTGATAATATGTAAACGCACCAGTAACTTGTTGTTATAAAACATATTGTTGTGTGTGATTTGGTGAGTGATTGCAAGCGAGCATTGAGTCAAATTGTATCCGTTCCTTTCATCCAAAGTAGGATAAAAGCGATATCTGTGGGCCCCTCGATGATTTAGTGATGGCACCTAAGCGCTTGGCCAAGCCAGGACTAAATTGATGTGTTCAATTGTAGTCTGTTGTCAGTCGTCATAAATCTAAATTCGGGAAATAGCACATAGACAGAGAGAATGATTTAGATCCATGTCTGGGTCTATATGATATCTAGAATGGAGGAATATATGATCTCTTATCTAAAGGACACGCGTATCTGATAGGATCAGAGTTGACAGCCGCTTTAGAAAGCTACGGTTGCAGATCAGGATCTGAAGTCATACGCATAATAGTTATTAGACTTATCCAAGTGGGAGACTGTTGGATTAGTGTCTAAGTCCATAACTATTTTGGTATGTACTTGACCCGATGATGCATGGTCCTTTTGGGTTGCCTTCACCAAAGCAACTTGATAGGATGAATTATGGAGAGAAATGATTAAATATGATTTATTAATATATTATGAAAATAATATATTAAAGGAGAAATCATATTGTTTAATTAATATTAGTCAAGAATTAATTGGTAATTAAGTTTGTGACTAAAAGACATTAATTGAACTTAAGGGACTTGAACTGTCAATTGTATGATAGTTGAATATTGAGCTAATGGACTCCATATTAAAGGGGTGGACGAATTCTATGGGGAAACCCATTAGAAATCGTCCTAGGCCCTTAAGGAAAGGAGTCCATGGGTTGCTTAGGGCTTAAGCATCAAAATTAGGGTTTCCTTGTTAGATAACCCTAATAGCCTCACTATTTAAAGAACCCTTATGCCCCAAAAACGTGGTGAACTAGTTGTCTAGGGTTTCCACACGTTTTTGGGCAGCCTCCTTCTCTTCTCTTCTTCATCCTCTTGCTCTTGGTGTTTGTGAGCCATCAGAGGAGTGACATTTGTGACTCTAAGCTTTCTAAAGTCATTACAAGGAGGATTTGAGATTGTTATTGCTACATAACAATCAAGGTATGATCTAAACCCTAATTCATATGTTATATTGATTATCATATACTAGATCTATGGTTTATAGTCTTGGATGAATTACATGTACAATAGAGAAACCTAGATCCAAGCATTAGGGTTTGTATGAGCACATAGGATGTTCTTATAGCTAAAATCCATCAGTATGATGGAATGCGAAAAGACTACAATATTTGGAAATCCTTAAAAATTAGGGAGACCGATCTTGGTTGGACTGAGAGTACACGACAACTAAATTGTCCATATGAATGGTGGGGCAAAAAAATTAAGGTAATAAATTTGAATATATTTTTTAACTAATGCAACTTTCTCGTTATCTTGAAAACTAACAGAAAAACATTATACTATATACGAAAACATGGATGTTAAGAGAATTCGGAAAAAACAACATTCTTTAGATCTACACGAAGCATGTGATCAAATATTTTGGGATACGGTTGCGAGTGGTGCAGACTGCGTGGCACCATCCATGGATCCAAGTACTCTCAATGTTATGCCTCATGTTATTATTGATGATGTAGCAACTAATGATCATGTCCCAACTAGTGATGCCACTTTTTTTCTCTTCTCAAAACCTTTTGACACTCTTCTCACTTGGATAACTTAGAAGAAGAAAACGTCGCTTTTTATTCAAATTTCATGAATTGGGTTGGCGGTGTCTTGTCACCGAACAATATTGGGGATCTACTCAACATCAAAAGAGTTCCAAAGAAAGTTCTAAAGTTAAACCTATACATTTGAAACGTAAAAATATAGAGTCAGTTGGATCTGTAATGTTTAAGGGATTTATGACTCAACAAAATGCCATTAAAAAACGTACTCTTGAACTATTAGAGTCAGATACATCTACTGTCAATCAAAGTCATGATTTTAGTATAAGTGTAGTCGTAGGTTTGATTAATCGATTGGTTGATGATGGGATAATGACAAATGGGAGTGAGTTGTGGTGCTTTGTAATGAGTTTGTTTGAAGTTCCAATAAAAAGAGAATTGTATTTAACTCTCCCAAACGATGCGGGTAGGATAACATGGCTGAATTATAAGAATAACATTGGCAACTAACTTTTTTTTAATAATTTCATCGATGATTTGTTATTGATAGGATTTTTTTTAATTTGAGTGGGTTATTTCATTTGGATATTGTTCTATTTCAATTTTTAATGCTACATACTGGATTTATGATGCCCTGTGTTATGATTAATTTAGAGATTATATATGATTTTTGCATATTTCATGTTTATAATAATCATCTTAAATAGGTGTTTGTGTTTGAATGGATATTGAAAGAAAGAAGAAGATAAGGAAACATTATTAGTCACAACGATTATCAGACTCATGCTCTACGAGTGTTCTAGCTGCTGCATACTTTTTCAAATACATGTATAAGGAACCTTGTATGACATCAACTCAAACAAGAGTGTATTCGATGAATGAAATTTTAAATGATCATCCTATTCAGTATATGTTTTACATTTGGATCTGTTGGGTGGGAATGATCTGCACATGACACGCGTGTGTTCCTTCATGCTATTAACATACCATCAATGAACTTCCCCAAACCACCCGAAGGTAAATTATCATAATTATCTTCATTATTTTACTATTATTATATAAAAGATGTTACAATTTCTTATTTTTCACCATTTTAACAGGTATATTATTTGGTTGATAAATGTTATCCGTATAGAAATGGATATATGGTTCCATATTCCAAGACAAGCTACCATCAATCTCAATTTCAAATTGAGCATCCAACTAATATGCAAGAAGCTTTCAATCGTTCACATTCATTGCTGCGAAATTATATTAAAAGATCATTTGGAATCTTGAAGAGTAGATGGAAGATACTTAATGGAATGCCAAATTTTAGTGTGCAAACTCAGATTGACATTATTATGGCCACATTGCTTTGCATAACTGTATTCGTCGTAGCGCAGAGGACGATATGTTTTTTAATTTTGTTGCAAAACATCCTGATTGTGTACCAACTGATGAACTTCATGATGTTCGTGGTAGTGACACGAGTAGGGAAGACTTTTACGAAGGATCTAATAATATGAAGTGTGTCCGTAATGATATTGCTACGTTCATATGGAATGCTCGGCGTCGATGATTTTATTACTAGATTTTTTATGTCGTCGTATGACTTTAGGTTTTGTAATAGTACCTAGTTATCGAATATTTTCTAGTTTTAAAAAAGAACAGTTTAGACAATTATTTTTTTCATCATTATGTTTCTATTTTATATTTTACAAGATGTCATGTTATGTAATTTTACATATTTTAAATGCTTCCGGCTATTTTTCCGAATACTTATATAACAAATAAAAGCAACAACCACCGCTTCGTGATTATTATATTATTAATATAATATTTTTTTACTTTTGACTTTTATTCTAATGGTTTTGATTTGATATGGGTTTTAACATGGTGTATTTAGAATGCCCCTATGTTACCAGAGTTCGAAACTTGCATGACAACGCTTTCCTTTTTTATTACTCAGGCAGTCAACCTTTTGTTATTATATTTCATTTTTTATAAATTTTATAAATATCTTTCAAAATATCAAATCAAGTGGTAGTTTACTTCGCTAGCAGCCTAGCAGTGGTTTTATTACTATTTCCTTCTAAACTGACCTAGGTACGATACAAAATTTAATCATCTAACACTTATTTATTTTGTTTTCAATTTCTTATTATTTTTATCTGATTAATTACTTTTCTTTTTGTTTTATTTGGATTACTTTTAAAATAATTATCATCTTATCATAATATCAGTGAGCGTTAGTTATAAAAATAAAAATATATTTAGAAGGTCCATTTTTATTTTCGCATAGAGTCTTCAAAATCAACGGACCGGCCCTGTATAAATCTTCACGGACCGATCTCGAGCTCTATACCATAAGGCTTGTTCGAGCCCCAAAACTTTTAATCCGATTGTGACTTTATGTAAATTTTTGTTATTCTATTGATTGAAACTTGTGTTAAGTGGAGCACTAATCCAGAAGAAAAGGATTCATGTGATTCAAAGTGTGATGTGATGGAGGTATGATGAACAGTGCTCTTGAGTACACTTTGAAAGCTGGTGGTGGAAGATGTAAATTTGATAAAAACAAGATTGTAGCATCAGTGAGTAATTTAGTGTGGTGTCTCTTGATGAAGACCAATTGCGATTGCTTAGCTGTCGCTTTATATCGGTAAAAGTATTTACACAAGTGTGCGAAGAAATATTCATTATTATCGTGCTTATTTTGCTAACATCCAAAACAAGATATTCTTGTGCAAAGAAAAATTCGCTATTATTGTACTCATTTTGCTAAATTCCATTTATAACTGTTTTTGTCCATAGAAGTTTGTGACTTTGTGTTGACCATAATTCTACTATCATATCTCCATTCCACACAATCATATAGTATTACCACAAATAAACAAAACAACAGTATACATCTGCTCAAAATAAGACAATTTGAAGAAGTAAAAATCAAATACGGCAAGAAATGCTTGCATAAAGTTAGAATATGAAAAAAGACGCCATTTTAATCAAAGCTAAAAGACAACATCAGTTGAGCTACATTAATGGATTTTGACAAGGCTTGTTGTTGTCCACATAACTTTACGTGTCAAAATCAACAACACCTAGGAATACAAACACAACAATTATCTCGGGAACTTTGAGCCCTTTAATTGCAAATCTCCATTCTCTCACTCAATTTGTTGGATTTGAGCATCATTAATTTTTCCCTATCTGACTAACCTATCTATGAAATTGATTTAATCGGAAACCGGTTCCTGCAATTGAATCTGTCTAAAACCAATTCTCTTACAACATGGAAAGAGAAAAATCCAAGATCGGGAATTGATAATACTGTCGGACCCATCAGATTCCGACAACACAGTCAAATCGCAATCGCTAATGACTCAAACACAAGCATCATAAGTGGTTCCGTCAACGGCATCGGAATCGGTGAATCCCACGTAATCGAATCCGGAAACGTAATTATCTCTATCAAGATCTAAAAAAACTTAGTGATAATGTATTTTAAAAGTAATTATAGTGTTTTATAAACTATTTATATATTAAAATATAACGTATTTAAACTATGTATTTAAAAATATAGATACGTTCGCTTAAAAAAGATACACTTTTTGGAAGGGTGATATAATTTTTTTAAAGTGTAGTTATGCGTATTTAAAAAGTGTTTGTACATTTAACCATAACGTATTTAAAAATATATATACATGTATGTAATTAATAATTCTAATAATAACATATTTAAGAAATATTTATGCATGTATCTATTTATGTTTATAATAATAACTAGAATGGTTACTCCCGCTACGTGGGGGCCAGAAACTTTCAATGTTGTTTCCGAATCAATAAATATGACAGACGTAAAAAGTGCAATGATGAAAAGCCCGGGCTTTGTCCCGGACCGTTTTTTTCATGTTTTTATGAAAAAATGTAAAAGTTTTGGCTGCAAGGATCAGAAGTGTCAAAACGGATAAAGAATTAAAGAGGTAGGAATTCACAAATTTTTAGAAAAGGGATCAAAGTTGTCAAACCATTAAAGTTTTGTGGCCAAACTTTAAATATTAAAAGGTTCCTAAAAAGTGTAAAAAATATTGATTGCAAGGACAAAAAAATATCAAAATAGGTAAAGAATGAGGAGCAAAGTGCAGGGACCAATTCTGCCAAAAAAATGATAACTTTACTATTCATAACATTCATATCTTTAATATATATATATATATATATATATATATATATATATATATATATATATATATAAATAATATTAGTATTATACAATTTTTACATAAAAATCGTCCTAACTTAGTGCTATAGCTTAGTGGTAAGGAAAAGTTCATGGAGAGACCCGTTGAGTCCGGTCAAAGTTCACGGATTTGAGACCATTGAGTCCGATCAAATCTGTAACATCCAGTTTTCAGGTATTGCTTTTCCTAAGTTAATTATTTTAATTAGTATTTGTGGAAATTTTTGGTAGGCCATGATGTGGTGACTAAGGCCCCATGGCATGCCAATAGTCTCTGATTAGGAATGCGGATCTGCTTGGTGCCACTGCGTGGCAGCCTATTTACCATGATGTGGCAGCCATTTTGGTACAAATCCTAGATTCTCGGGTTTGTATCATATTTAAGGGGACTAACTCCTAGGACTGCCTCATTTAGCAACCTTCGACCTCTAAAATCAATCCACACCCCAAACCCTAGCCTAGTGTGTATGAAGTCTTTTGTGAAGATTGAAGGAAGGAGAAACTCATCTCGTGTATTGTTAGCTTGGTTCCAGTTTAGATCCATCATCTTCATCTTATTTCAGACCTTGTGGAGGTATAAAGTCTCAACCTTGCTTATTGTTACTCTAGATTTCATTCTAAGTCTTTTATGATCTATTTTGTCTCAATCTTCTTGTCCTTGGAGTTTAAGTATACTCCAGAGCATTTGAGTGCATATTTTAGCTTCTAGACCATGGTGTTGGTTGGAAAATGGTCTTGCATGAAGCATTTTGGTGTTTATGTATTTGGTACTATCATTAAGAACTTTGGAGTAGAGATATTGACTTATTGAGGTGTCTTAATTGATACTATGTTGTATGGATCTTGCCACAGCGTGGTAGGCGGTTTTAATCGGGCTCAAGTTGAATGACCACAACATGGCCATTAGTTGGCCACGACATGGAAGGCATCTGGAGTTGACTTTGACTTTTGACCATTGACTTTTCGATATGGGCTGACTTTTAGTCAAATGGCTAGTTTTAGAAGGTAGACTACGAGTTTACCTTGTATGATCCATTAGGAGGCGTGTAGCAACTAGTTTTCGACAGTGTGAGCCTGTTAGCTATTGGTTGCATTTGAGAGGCGAGTCTTCTCAAAATACTATGTAGGATGTTAGTTGGCTTTGTGACTCTTTGATGTACGATGGGCGAGGACCGTTTATATGTTGGGTGGTGCCCGTTATGTGAATTGGTTAGATCTTGTTATGTACGATGAGCGGGGACCAATACGTGAGTCGAGCAGGGCCCATTGAATTGAATGGGCAGGCCCCTATATGTTGTGGTTCGAGCCCATATGGTTATCTTGTATTTTGGGGAACTCACTAAGCTTTGTGCTTACAATTTTGTAGTTTAAATTTTCAGGTACTTCTGGTTCCAATAGGAAGGGTCCGACATGATCACACAACATCCCATGGATTTTATTTTGTATTGTTTATTTGATTCACTCTAATGTTGAGAATATTTTATACTTTGGTTGGTTTTGGAACAAATAGTAGTATCGTTTTGGGTGTTTTGAAAATGAAAATTTTTACTAGTATTTTTGGGACGTTACAAAATCCTTCTTAGTGCCTGGTGCCTGGCTCCTTCTTCTTTTTAATACTGATGAACATGCTAACGTGGCTCAACTACATGTCAACAAAACAATCCCAGTCATCGCCATGTCATGGTGACTGGTTTTACCTACAAAATGCCACAAATGAAAACAATTTTGTAAGTTTGAGGCATTAGCGCACCTAAAATCCATAAGGTTGTACGGTATGCGTATGATGTCACACCCCAAACCAGAACGGCAGAAATGTATGGGGGTGGATGGAGGTGAATTAATGTACAGTATCATAACAATTGAATAGTAATGAAACATAGCAACCCAAACATTCATACATTGATAATACAAGTTTACACCGTTGATAACTTTGTTTTGCTCAAAAGTTAAACATGAATAACAAAAGTAGAAAACATAATGCAGCGACGCCGGGCCTCAAGGGGTGATGAATACCTATCTACTGATTCCTTGAGAATACATGTGGTTTTGAAAAGTGTCAGCAATTAAGTTGATGAGTTCATAAGCATTTTTATGTGAGAAGGATTTGTAACGTTTTTGAGAAAATGATTTTTAGTATACTTCTAGCAAATCCGATATTTAAAAAAAAAAAAAACGAGTTAAAAGTCTTATACCCAAGACTAAAATGTATGTATTTTCCTTGTATCTTTTCCTTGTAAAATGATAATGTATGTTTCCAAAAAATCCAATATTTCCTTATGTATGAACTAAAGATGTATGTAATTCCTTTGTATACTTTCCTTGTAGAGTGATAGTATATGTTTTCAGAAAATCCAACATTTCCTTATGTATGAACTGTAGTCTTAAACCCTAAGACCAAAATGTATGAGTGTGGTTGTACTGAACAATAGTATGTAGTTATATGTTTTTAGAAAACTAATGAAGTGTAAGCTTCCCATAAACCGAGATAGTATCGTTAATCCCTATGTTAGTTATTATAACCATGCTTGATATGACTATTATGCATGAACGACGTTCTTCAGGCGTCGGAATCGGTAAGATATTTGTCACCCTAGATTTGTCGGTCTAACTGTAGCGAACAACTGAGGCGTGGGTTTGTCAATCCCATATAGATCTATACACAACGGTCTTGCTCTCCCTCCAGGAGACTCTGGTTATAATGCAAGACTTAAGGTGTACGCTAGGTAGGTACGGTGAAAAGAATGTCTTACAAGAGCATTAACTGATTTACGCGAACTATGAGTCTATGACTCATTTTTCTTGTAAAATGAAATAGGTATATCTTTGTACAATTTTATGTATCTTCTAAAATATAGGTGTGGTTTGTAACTTCCAGACTATACCAATTATAGTTTATCTTGTTTGTTTGAAACTATTTATATAATCTTTTATATAAATATAAATGCGTAATTTGTCTAGTATCAAAATATGAAATCAAAACATAATATTTTTGGGTTAAAACCCACCAAGTTAGTAAATGGCTATGAGGTAATCATTTTTGCTAGAAAATCTATCTTTTAGAAATGTTTCCAAAAATCATATAGTTTTACAATCATAAATTTTCTTATGGTTTTATATCATAGATTATGTTTATTTTTAACAATATGTATATCACAAATATTTATACCAAAAACTATAAACCACGAATTATGCAAATAATATTTTACCTTTAACATAAAGATGTAAACATGAAATTATTTGTGGGATAAATAAAGTTTTACTTGTATCCCCCCCCCCCTCGAAAAAAAACATGAAAAAGCTTGAAAATGTGGGGGTATGAACTCACCTTGAATGGTTTTGATGGGTGGATTTGAAGAGGTGTTGAGAAGACTCCAAGTCTAAACTCTTGCTTGAAATAGATGGACTTCCTTGGAGATGGCTTTATCCTAAGTGTTTTAACGCATTTAGAGTGTGTAATTGGAATGAACTAAACATAAAATTGAAATTGATGCCAAAGAGTCTCGAATTTTACTTACCAGAACATAGGAAAATGCTTGAAGAATTAAGCCTCTTTAAAGCTTGAAGCTTGAACTCATGAGAGCAAATGGGAATTTCACAGTGATTGGGAAAAAAGTTTGTGATATGTGAGGGAGTGTTTTCGTTCAAAATAAAGGAATGGAGGTGATAAGATGTGTGCTTGATTAACTGGAGGTTAAAGTATGGGTATTTGGTGGACAATGCGTGGGATACTGATATTTTATTGGAAATGGGGGAGAAATCAAATCATAAAGTCGACTTTTCTTGTCCTATTCACCTCCTAGACCGCAAACCTCCTTAAAACACTTTAGTATGACCGAAATCACAAGTGATTTCGGTGCTAGTCATGGCTTGAATAAGTGTTTTCGGTCCTAGGTCTCGTTCCATGGTGATTTCAGCCTTAGTGGGTATTTAAAGTGTTTTTTCAGCCCTAGTGGGCTTGCTTGGGGTTGATTTCGGTTCTATTGTTTCCTAGACAAGGTGATTTCGGTTTTGGATAATATACATCACAAAGATAATAGCCTTAAAACTCCAGAATTTAAGGTGCTTTCATAAATACATGTTGTTATGTTAAGACTATTTGATTCTTGTTTGATTTGCATGAACTTTTCAAGGCTTAATTCAACATGACGTTCCAAGTGTATATTATCTTTTAATCATATCAATGGTGCCCTCTTGGCTTTCAAATAACATTATAGCATCCAGTTACATAGATCTACATTGTGGATTCCCTTATACACAAGACCCCTTAGACTTGGTTTGACCTAAATTTTCTAGTTGTCACATATGAAACGTCGTGGAGGCGCCGATGTGACACCTCTACGACCTCGTTATTGATGGAGGAACACCAACCCTGCTTCTCGTTATGTTGAAGCTCGTTGCCATCGTAACTTGGCTCAATGTGTCATTCTTCTCTCTGTATTCCTCTCTTTTTCTTCTTTCTTCGACTTACAGTGGCATTCAAAGCTTGGATCACCACCCCCAAAAAATTGATAGAGAGAAGAAGAATATTGATGCTTTCCTAGCAACATGAATACTTGGAACCATACCGATCAATCTAAAAGGATAAAATCGCAAGTTTCTGCCAAACATAAAGTTTTTTATGGCATTATCCCTTAAATGTAAAGTATAAACATGTTCTTCCTCGTGTCTATATATATATATATATATATATATATATATATATATATATATATATATATATATATATATATATATCCCGTGAAAAACAAAAATTACGTGACAAATGAATCAAATACATGTTTTTTCGGTCAATTTTTTCTAAACCGTGTTATTTTTGTATCATGTACTGATGTATTTACTTGTTTTGCCAAAAAAGCATGCAAATAGTTTATTTCTCAATAAAGTTTTGTTTCTCATCTGATCTTTATATATATATATATATATATATATATATATATATATATATATATATATATATATATATATATTATTTTTCAACTTAAAACATAGTTTATCAATCTGTACGATTAAGTAAATCACATAAAAAAAATAGAGCACTGCATCTTTATGGATTAATATAATAGTATAACATGACTATCATTTAACACTATTTATCATTCAAAATGAATATTACCGTTGTGATAGAAATTCAATAAAACCCTCGACTTAAAAACTCGTTACCGTTCATTGGAGCTTGAGCAAAGAAGTTGATGAAGTCGACACACACGAAGGTTGCTAAAAGCAACACACTTGATGAAAAATTAAAACTAAAGATATAAACGAGCTCTATGAAAAATTTGTGAAACACAATGCTCTCGAATGTTCACTTTATAATATAAACAACCCACGAAAAGTAATTTTCACCTCGGGTGGACTTCAAAAAATAAATGTCTATTTCGTTCCAATAAATACTTTAGGTGAGAATACAGCGAAATTTTGGCGAGCATTATATATATTCAATAGATTATCCCATGGGGATATAAAATAGTGAACATAGTTCACAAGAATGTTCAATTTGAGAATGAACTACTACTTCAACAAATCAAACAAACTAATTCATTGCAAACGAACTACTTATTTCTATTAAAAGAAAGCTACACCCAATACAAGATCATGTCATTTTATGTTATTTTGTTGTCTTCTCTTGAAAGGATATATCATAGTTAAGAAATTGCTAGGGAAGACGTGTTCTACGTACCAAAACGCAGTACGAATGTGTATCGGGGACGCTCTGGATCGCGTTTCTGAACCTAAAATTGGCATTCCAAAATTGCAATTCTGACGTACCTTATGCTATTCAGATCGCGACTTGCCTAATCCAAAACGTGTATGCAATCAATTGGGTACGTGAGTGGGAATTTGAAGAGTCATGCGTCTCCTTGGCGTTTCTATGTAACGGATCCCATTATGAGCAAACCTCGAAAACCGAGTCATACTCTGTAATTCAGCCTATATTAGGCTTCCCTCCCATCACAATTTTCATTCAATTTAATTTCACATAAAAAAAATCGGATTTCATACTTTATTTTGATTCTTGAATCCCGATTCCTGATTGCAAATACAAAATCATGGTTTTTGGAAAGAAAAGAAGTACTATTATCTATGAGGAAGACAATGGAGGTCAACAATCACAACAATACCAGGAGGAAGAAGATGATTATGTTGATCTTGGAGATGAAGAAGACAATGACAACTAACCAGAATGTCGATTAGAACACTAGACAAGTCAGTCAAGTGGGAGTCAAGGCACACATCGAAAATCCCAAACGATAGATGTTAAGCCTTTATATGATGAAGTTACTTTCGTTAGTGTTGGTGGCACTAAAAATCCAGGGTGTTCTAAAAAAATGGGTTTGTAAACTTGTCATGGAACATTCACTGGCTCGTACACACAAATTTATATTCATTTTTTGGTACTCAACTCGGAAAAAGACCTAAAATTAAGAGGTGTCCCATTGTACTAAAAGAACGAGAAACTTATGAAAGGTTGCAAAAGAAGGTGAAAGAGGCTGAAAAGTTTGGAGTCTCTAAATCACCAAGGAATTTTGTTTTAACAAAAAACCAAGTTTGACCTCTAAGAAACCGATAGAGCAATCTTTTGCAATAATGGAGAGAAGTGCAGTTGATTTGAAAATTGTGAGGGTCTTATGTGCTAATGGGATTCCATTTAATGTTTTAAAGAATCCTCAATTTTGTGACGTGGTAAACGCATTAAGAAACGCATCGAAGGTTATAAAGTGCCATCAAGTGAGAAAACAAGAACTGTTCTACAATACGAATGCGTGAGAGATGTTGAGAAAGACTTGACATTGTTTAAAGATACATGGTATTCACACAGTATTTCTATCGTATTTGATGAGTGGTTAAACATAAAGCATAAACCATTGCTTAATGTTCTTGCTGTAAACAATCGAGGTTCTATGTTTATGTATGCCACTGACTTTTCTGTAATGGAGAAAACAGGTAAAGTGATTGCTCAATTTCTAAGCCAAGTGATTGATTCTATCGGCCCAAGTAATGTTCCTAGTGCTGTGACAGACAATATCAACAATTGTAAAGTTGCTTGAAAGGAATTGGAAAAGGTATACAAGCATATTTTTTGGCCGTCATGTTGTGTTCATACCTTAAACCTGATTTTAAAGATTTCACAAGCGAGTTTATTTGGTTATAGGAGGGGAAAACGATTGTCAAATATTTTCTGAATCATTGACAAGCTTTGTACATTCTTAGGGAGACTTCAAAGTTGGATCTTTTGAAGGTTGCAAAAAACCCAATCTGGTTCTCACTACATTTTGTTGAAGAGGTTATTTACTTGTAGAGAGGCCATATCTACAGAAATTGCTCGCAGTTTGTGGAGAGATTGGGTGAACCACAACGATGAACAGACTAGAACAATTGTACAACTTGTTGTTAATCATATAAAATATGATGACTTTTAGGTCGAAGTTGAAAATAGTTTACGTGTCATGAAGCCAATTTATTGGTTGATCAAATTTTGCGATGGTTAAAGCCCAAAATGGGAGAAATATATGAGAATGTGAATAATATGTTGAGGGAAATACAAGATGTAATGAAGGAAAATATGTATGCATCATATTTCCCTCAAGTACAACAAATTGTATTGAATAGGTGGGAGAAAATGAGCATACCTATACATTGTTTAGGATTTTCTTTAACTCCTAGGTTTTAGGATACACGTTATCTTGAAACGTTAGCACCGGGTGGAATTCGTAAGAAAACACCTAACCTTGATAAAGAAGTTATACAAGGTGTCATGGAAGCATTTAATCGCATTCCTGAAAATAGAGACGAATAATGATTGTTGCGAGAACAATTTGCTACATTTAACATGAAAAAGGGTTTTTATTCGTTACCAGCAGCTCAAATGGATGCGGTTACTATGTAAGCAATTGATTGGTGGTCTACTTATGGCGCGGAAAAACTGGAGTTAGCTAACGTGGCAAAAAATGTATTGTCACAACCTATAAGCAACTTTTCAGCCGAAAGAAATTGGAACACTTATTCCTATATTCACGACGTGAAGAAAAACCAACTGAGTTGTAAAATGGTTGACAAACTTGTTTTTGTTCATTCAAATGTTCATTTGAGTTCAAGGTTTTATGAAGAATATAATAACGGGCCACACCAGAAGTGGAATATGGATCCCAAATCTACAAACTTGAAAGGATCAAGTTCAATGCTAGAAGACATGAAATGGAAAGATCCTCAAGGAAGACAAAGATAATGGCTAACGAAAAAAACAATAGGTGGAATAGTGGATTAAGTTACATGTTTGAGTTTAAGTTTTAAGTTTATGTATTATGTTTTGACTTTTGATGTTTGTTGGATTTGATATGATCTGTTTTGAATTTTTGATGTTTGTTTGATTGTAAGTTTTAAGTTTATCTAATATGTTTTGAATTTTAGTACATGGTACCACCGCGCGTAGCACGATTTATGTGACTATGGTTTCCACTTTGCATATTGTTAAATTTATTCGAATAGTTATTTTCATTTACCGTATGTTAGGGAGTGTTTGGTTTAGCTTTTCACAGTCCAAAAGTCTTTTTGGAAAAGAAAAAAAACAAAACTAGTTTTAAAAGCTACTTTTAGAGTTTTATACAAAAAAATGAAATAAAAAATCAGAAAATCCTGACTTTTTATAACTTTTCCAAAAATACTTTTGTTTTTATTAAATAACGTATGTTTTCTTTCTATTCATCGTCGTATACTCCTTCCTCCATATACGTCAAAATAAACCAGCAGCCACAAACAATCTTCCACCCTGAAGCTTCCGGCGACCATTTGTAGGTGAAACCCTAGCCTTCATTCGATCACTCAGACGGAACCCCCAAGAGATACGGCGGTCCTCCGGTGGCGTATGGCCGACTTCGGCGGATCTGAAGGGACCAAGAAAAAAACAATGATAACTGAAATCGTTAGTGTAAATAGTCACTCGTCGCCATATCCAAAACCACCAGCAACCTCGCATCCATTTCATTTCGATTTCTTCCCCAATTCGATTTCAAAAATACGATTTTTAATAGTGAAGATCAGAGGAATGTAAATATGTTCGATATATTGTGGATATACAATCCCCAAACGAATTAAGGTAAACCCTAACCATTTCTGCACAATTATACTTGCTTAACTTCCGCATTGATAAACAAAACAAAAAATATACATCGAGCTTCATCCAAAATCGATGAACATATTCTATAAACAAAAACAAAAACCTGGTGAGCGTTCAATTCTAGCTCTTCCCGAATCCAAACAATGATTTAATCGCATTTAGCGCATTCTCATTGATAAATGATTCATCAAACTTCTGCATCAACGCCTCAAACCCCTCAGATTTCCTTACATTCTCTAGATCAGGATCAGAACGAATCCGCTGCAATATTAATAGCAAAAATTTAACTATAATTATTAAAACTTGTTACAACATATATATATATATATATATATATATATATATATATATATATATATATATATATATATATATATATATATATATATATATATATATATATATAACTAAAGTTTTCAGTTTTCAGTACCTTGAAATCTTCAAATCCAGCTTTCAGAGCATCTTCTAAAGCAGAAAGTCCAGCTTGTAACTGATTAAGCTTGGAATAGCAGCATGCAACATTGTAATTTGCTACAGAAGCTTCGTTATAATCTGGTTGTGACCCTAAAACGGATTCGAACTTTTCCAATGCCTCTTCATACTTTGCACTCCTACAAAAAGTGATCAGTTGTTGAGATTTTAGAGGTGTAAAAGTCATGAGGTTTAAAAGGGGATTTACTTGTAAAGTTGTAGGCCTTCACGAAGCTCACGTTCTCGTGTTTCCTTTTGTTCCTTCTTCCTTAAGTAATTTTGCATCTAATTCAAACACAAACAAAAAATCTCAGTAAAAAAAAAAAAAAAAGCATATATATGATTTTGGTGAAATTAATTTGGATTTGTTAAAAAAAGGTGGAGTGTAAACTTACTTGGATTTCCCTGAGTTTGCCACTAACTATTCCAGAATTTCTCTCAGCTCTGATGATCTCTTTCTCTGTTAGCTTAGTATCATCGTCCATCTTTCCTGCCAATCATAAGTAATCAAGTTTTATATATGTAACATGATTATTTTTTTTATGTAACATTCTTATAATTTTATGAAATTATATCCTTTTTTTGTCTTGTTCTTGTGAAATTTTGAATTGTGTTTTACCTTCTATTATAACAGTTCAAAAATTGTGCAAACAGTATTATTAATACCGAGTATATTTCTTTTTTGTAAAAAAATACCAGTTATATTTTTATTAGGTTTTTACAAATTTATAAAACATTTTTGTTGTTATAATAATTTTTAAATTGTATTAATTACACAATTACAACCAAAATAAAATTTTCGTATATAACTATCTCGATTTAATTGTTATATTATATAAACAACATTGTATTAATAAATTCCAAACATATAGATTAAATTTAATATCAATTGAATATATAACACAATGTTATAAGTAATAATTATTACATTTAAAATATGGTTATACAATTAAATAAACTAGAGATGAATGCGTAAGTTCAAACTTGAATGACCAAAATTGCACATATGAAAGTTTAACATTTTGATGTAAAAGAATTGTATAATACCAAATTTGACGTTGTATTATTTTTTTACATCAAAATGGTGCAATAAATGGTGTTGGATTAGAACAAAATAGTACAATCAATTGTGTAAAATTCGGGATTTGGTGTTTGGTTATAGTTGTATTTATTTTTAATTTTTTTTAATATTACATGATATTTGTCCTTCGGCTTTATTTCTTGTTGCTAGTGAGTATATTTTATTTTATTATGTAAATTAATGCTATCATTTAGCTAGTATCATAATAAGTTATTTGTTATTAATATATTTTGTATATTTAAAATCATCCCTAATAAATAAAAATCTTTTTGTCACATGTCACCTTCTCATTTATTTTGGCACATGTAATTTTGTGGTTATTTTAAATTAATTTTTATTCCACATGTCATTTTATGGTTTTTTCATTTTATTAAATCCAAATTTCATTTTATTAAATCCAAATAATATTTAAATGCAATAATAAATATATATCAATTTCATTAATAAAATTTCCTTTTAATTTCAAAATTACTAAATTAAGGATTCATTAATTTTATTTATTTATTTATCTAAATTATTTTTTTTAATTTAAAAGAGAAAAAAAAACACTTTAACTTTTATAATTCAATATTTTCTCACTTTTCTTATAAATTCAAACTTTTCAAATGTTTAAAATTTTGTGTTTAATTTTTCTTTCAAATAAACTCATGTAATACATGGGTCTCACATCTAGTTTTCTATATATATAATAACTAAGTAACTTTAGGGATGCTTGTCACCTTTTTACGTTTTTAACGAATCTAATTTTCCCGTTTATCCTTTCAGTTTAATATTTTGTTTAATCAACTTGTGTTATATACGGGATTAGGGGTATCTAATATGGTATGTTATACATAATTAAGAAAATGTAACCATATGAATCATAAAGAAGAAAACAGAGTAAATAACATCTTAGGCCCTTAAGAATAATTAATTTCTTCAATTTTTTGCCTAAAAAAAATCTTAATAATTTTTTCAATTTTTTGCCTCAAAAAAATTTCTTAGTACTAAGGTGCTGATTTGAGGTTTTTGTAACATTTCGGTGCCTATTCTGAATAAAAATGAAAACATTTTTTTACTAAAATTGCAAAAAATCAACTATACTCAAATATAAAAGATAAATCATTTTCCTTGGAGTTGTGACAAAAAAAAAACGTTACAAAAACATCAAATAAAGACCATATAAGGACCATGGTTACAACAAGAGAGCTTTTTGTTACCAAAATTACAAAAATCAACCACACTCAAACACCTAAAATGTAACTTATTCTATAAATGATATGTCCATGGAATATATGAGTATTATACTCGAGTTAACATCGCAAATATAAACATTTTCAATTGGATTAGATGGAAAAAAAAAAAAAAAAAGACAATTAACTTTGATATGTTCTCTAATTTGGTACCTAAAGTTTAAAAATTACTAATAAATGTTAGAAGTTTTTAAATAAATGGTTGACTTAGGCATACGCTACTAATCCCCAAGCTACTTTAATTTTAGAGAAAACTGCAAAAATAGTCTTTATGATGGATTGTATCCAAAATATTCCATTTTTTTCAAAAATCATATTTTCGGAAGGTTTCGTTAAAAACTAATGGTGTAATCAAAACCACAACAAAACTCTCCTACAAAAACGTTTATTATCATTATTTTTTTACTTTTTTGCGAAAATGGAGCTTTTTGTATTGGTACCCAATAAAAAGAAAACAAATTAGAGACCGTTTTAGTTTTCTCTATATTTAATCAATTCACAATTTTACTTTTAGATAGTTGCCACTCACAGTTTGTTCATTGACATCTGCACACGTTAATTTATTAAGGGGGTGTTTGGGATTGCGTATTTAAAACAACTTATACTTATTTAAAAGCGCTTATTAGTTTATCCAGTGTCAAAAAAAGAGTTTAAAATAAAAATGTTTGGAATGTCAAAGATAAGTAAGTTGATAAGTTATTTTTAGAGTTTGGCAAACTTTTATTTTATGTGTGATAATGAAAGAAGTTATCAAAAACTCTTTAAATAAGTCAATGATTAAGTAGGAAGTGACTTATCAAAAACTCATTATTTAAGTGGTACTTATGAAATTCTTTTATCCAAACACTGATTAAAGAACTTATATAATTATTATTGTTTTTTTATTAAACAATTGTTTGAGAATTGAGATATCTAGGTGAACTAACCATATCTCTTTTGCATTTTCATGAGCAAAGGACCGATTCTTTGGCGAATAGTGTACATGGTTCTTCCATATTCAGCTGCAGGCCATAACTCTGTTCCAAATACTGCACTGCAACATATTTAGCATTTGATTACCACGTTTTCAATCAATTCTACACTAACGAAATGACATCGAATCCATAAATTGATATGAAATCCGGTTGTAAAACCATCAACTACATGTAAAACGAAGAGAAGAAAACATGAAAAGTGAGTTAGGCATTTCATCGAATACCTGGTGGCCACAACTTTATCCCCAACAGTAAACATCTTAGTCTTATCCGCATTTCCTCCAGGTGCAATTGCATCAATGTAAGTTCCACCATCTCTACCTTTCGCGAATCTCAAACCATAAGGCTGCTCAATCTCTACCTCATACTCTTCATACTTTTGCTCTTCTTCTGTCGCCGATTCTTCCGACGATGCTCTAACGATCAAAACCGACTGTTTCTCCAAACTCGAATTCCCTAACCTGATTGAAAAAGTTAGGGTTTGGGGCTTTTTGTGCAACGTTTGCTTGAACTGGGGTGTGACGAAAGATAACGTTTGTTTCGTTGGTGAGTTTGCAGTTCGTGGTAATGCCGGAGAAGAACAGAGAGATGGATAGCTGTTGGGAGCAGTTGACATGGTTGATTCAACTGAAATCTCTTTGGAATTTGGAGTCGAAAGTGATCATGGGGGAGGAGGAGGAGGTCTGGTTATTGGAAGGAGGGAAAAGAGATTACAGTCGAGTGATCAAGTGGTTCTAGTGGAGTGTTTCGTAAGTTCAGTTATCTCATTACACGTGTCACCTTGTGGGTGGTCTGAAATTTTGCCTTTTTAGGAGTAATATTTCTTTTCTCACCATAAAATAGAATACACCGTAATATTCTTAGCATCTTTTATTGTATATTGTTAATTGTTAATAACTTAATACTATCATATTTTCCTACTAACCCTACCAGAATACATTCGACAAAAACCTAAAACATTTCTCCTCAAAAAGAAATTAAAGATCGGTGCAACTTATCGGGGAATTCTTTTTTTTTCTTTAATGATTACATTTTCAATTTACATTTGCTTCAAATGGGATTGTTTCTTAAATTCTTATGGATAAATAAAATATAGAGTAAAATACACTTTCGGTCATTGTTGTTTGGCCAAATTCTCAAATTTGGTCATGGTATTGGTTTTTTTGTCATGGATGGTCCCTATAGAGGTTTTTGGTAATACCGGTGGTCCCTGAGTTCGTTACCTTCGGGTAAGCTTCGTTACTAATACTGTAAAAAGACTTCATTATCTTCTGACTAAACTTGATAAAATTATAAATTATAAGGACCATTTCTATAAATTAGTCTCCTATTAGCCCGAAATTAACTCTATATCTTTGGTTGGGGGCAAAGCTCTCCCTCATTTACTTCTTTGTCTGGAAGCACCGCTCCTGATCCTTACTTGTGGCTAGGTTGGCTAGCCCATGCATTCTAGTATCACAAACCAAGAAAACGAGATAGATGACCATAATATGCACTTGGTATCATCAGTTTTAAGAAAAACATGAATGAGGAGGAAAGAAGGAGCAGTCAGATGTAATTAGCTTGAGACTCAATCAGATATCAAAAATTGATAAATAGAGACAGAAATTGGAAATCAGGCAAGTCAAAGAGAGTATCATAAAAATAGAAAGATGGAGATCGAGAGAAGGAGAATCACCAATGGTTGCTACTTTCATTGATGTCGGAGACGAGCATCGACGATACTATTATTGTTAGTGACGTTACCATTGTCGGAGGCAGTTGTGCACGGGGTTTGAGCTCTTGATTTGATTTCATGCATGGATTAACTGAGAAATTCTAATTTCTTATTCTTAGACATAAATTGGAAGGTATATTTCCTAAACTTCAATTTGACTCATTGGAGTTTGTCTCTGAAAGCTAAGGCCACATAGTTTGTGCAAAGTATAATGTTTTTATCGACATCCTATAATGCATGTCTTCAAGTTTTAGTTCATGCTTATTGTTTTCAAGTTGGCACCACTAGGTGATTATGGTATCAATAATGTGAAAGATCAAATCTCAATGTTTGTTCAAAGTACATTGTTATCTTAAGCATCACTCTCAAAGTATAATGATATTATGTATGGTGCGTCAATGATGTTACAAGTAAAATATATCCAACAAAGAATGATAATTTCAAGTTCTTGGTGTTCATTTGTTTGTGAATAGGTTTTGGTGCAATTCCTTGTCCTATCAGTAATTAAGCTAACCAAAATGCAAACATTATTTACTTGGGTAAATTTATTAGGAAATTAAGTATCTTGATCACGCCATTAGAGTAATGATTGCACAAAATACCATGCTTTTGAGCGGTGGTCTAATGGTTATGGGGATGGGGTGATTTGATAATTAAGTATCTTCTATAACTATGTAATGATCTTCCACTAATGGTGATGGTGGTGGGGCTGATGGTGATTTGTGATGGTGATGATGGTGGGGTTAGTGGTAAGTTGTGATGGTGATGATTGGTTGTGCTTGTGGTGGGACAAGTGGTGATTATAGATGGTAATAGTGGTGGGGCTGGTGGTAATTAGAGATGGTAATTGTGGGGATGATGGTTATGGTGGTGTGTAGCTGGTGGTGTCTAGTGCGGAAACACTGAGGTGCACGACATAAATCAGTGATCATAGTTATTTAACATACATTAAACAGTATAAAAATATCAACTTCTACTATTATCGACATAGAAATTACATTGTTGATGTCTATTTCTAAATTACAACACATGCCTAATAGTTTGGAAATTACAAAAACATAGTGTAATAGCGTAAAGTGTTTTATGCGAGCTCTTCCGGCTAAAATGAACTTGAGAATACATGCATTTAAGATACGTCAACAATAATGTTGGTGAGTGCTACAGATTTTGACTTCGTAACCTTTATGACCAAAAGTGAATTTTGTATAAAAGTTTGAGTAACACATTATATAAAATGAAGTTATTTTCCCTTTTTAAAGTATAAAACAATTGTTTTACACCTTTGAATTTCCGCATATTTGACTTTACTAGTTATATGAATAACTTAATATAAATAAGTTTATAAACATTGTGTTGTTGTGTCGTGGTATTTATTAAGTGATATTTTACTTAATTTGGAAACCGAAACTTAATGAGTAGAGCAAAACCATCCCACTGCTTATAGTCTAAATTCCAACTTGTAAGAGTGAACATTCCTCGTATGAATCCTAATCCGATTATATAAGACAATAAGGAAAACTCTAGGGTCTATAATGAGCTCATAATCGAACTACGACACAAAACCTCTACACTAGCACTAAAAATGAGCGTCCTGAAAGTCCACACCAACGTTTTATCAACGTCATGGATTAAGTAGAGTCGGAACGTCAGTGCCGAATTCGACTCGTCAGGCGATGGTTGTAGCTAGCAACCGTTGGCGGAGTTGTCTACCTGTATAAATCTAAGCAACCGATCTTATACTTTTCGTTCCCCCGTTCCATACGGATTAACGGTTATAACATATAGAGTTTTTACTAATGTTTATAGTCTTAATTTATGAAACGAACATAACTCGTGTAAGGACCCAAAAATCAGGGGTAAAAATTTCGTTTTAATTAAGTTATTACATAAAAACCATCAATATAAAACAGGCATAATAATATCTCATGTCAAAACCGGTGTGACAATAATCAAGCAAGTCATCATAAAATAATATCAGAGGGTAATCCCAAAGATCTCCTGTGCGGAAAAACATAGTGTGATGCGCTGCGATCGAGCCGGCTCATTTCCTTTGAAAATGAACTACCTGAAACCAAAACTGAAAACCATAAGCACGAAGCTTAGTGAGTTCCCCAGAGCATACCCCACACAATCCTCATAACCACATAATCCACATTAGCTATAGCAGCTACATAAACCATATCAATCAGATAATCATATCAGTCAAATATTCATGCATATAAACATATACGGATGTCGTGGGCTCCCCCCAAGGTCTTACTCCAGGATGTCGTGGGCTCCCCCCATGGTCTTACACCTAAGTGCCATGGGCTCCCCCATGGTCTTTAATAGGAAAGTCATGGGCTCTCCACATGGTCTTACATCCGGCGCCATGGGCTCCCCCATGGTCTTTACCTGAAAAGCCATGGGCTCCCCTACATGGTCTTACATCCAAGTGCCATGGGCTCCCCCATGGTCTTTCATGCAAATATCACATAAAACAAATAACATAGCACATAGCATATAACCCACTAGCATACCACATATCACTACACCACCTAGTGTACCACGTATCATAAAATGGGTCGGCCTTGGTGCCTTAGACCCATTGGTATGGTGAGGAGACTCACCTGGCACTGTTGAAGTCCTGTAGACTCAATCCCACACTGCTGAAGTCCCGCAAACTCAATCCCACACTGTTGGACGACAGATTCCCGAACTGTCAACATAAAATAATACCCAATTAATAATTGGGCTCCACTACATAACCATAAGTACTTACTTTGGATAATTACTACATTACCCCCAAGTTCAGCTTCTTCAAGCCCAAGGCCCAATCCATAGGCTCAAAGTCAACTAGGAATCAAAGCCCAACATATGGCCCAGTTTTCCAAATTGGGCCCAAACCCCTTACATGGACCTTACCCCAAAGCCCATTAATTATTCTGGTCCATTTGCTTGAACTTGGATGGCCCATTTAATAATCCAATCATCAAGGCCCAATAGAAAGGCCCAACAATAAACCCAAGTGAAATTAGGGTTTCACATAAAATGACGATTAGGTTTAAGTGTTTCACACTTAACCCATTAAGGACTTAACCTACTAAGGACTTAATCCATTAAGTCCAATATTGCTTAGATTAATCTTTGCCAATGATTATTATTTTAATATTTCAAACTACTAAATAATTCATGTGCGTGTGTCCCGATTAATTCTCAAAATTAGGGTTTTATCGTCATTAGGGTTTCCAACCCAAATACTAGTCTATTTATCAATTTGCTGGGCTTTTAGGTCCATTAGGGCTTTATTGGGCCTCTTAAGCCCACCATAATCTTATTAAGCACATTAGGGTTTTATTTAAGCCCATTAGGCTACATTGAGCCCATTAGGGTTTGCAAGGCCCATTACGGTTTCAATCACCCCAAACGAATCAAACTCACAAGGCAAGCACACCACCACCCGACACAGTGGCCGGTGGCGGCAGGGGCGGCAGCCACCACCCTAAGGTGGTGGTTTTTAATTTCTTTTCATTATTTTTCTTTCCGGTTACATTTACAATGCTAAAACTCAAAATAAACACACACACTAAACAACATAAATACACACACACAGCCACCCTACGGTGGCCAGTGGTGGGTTTTCTAAGGATTCTAATCAAGCAACACTCGAGGAGAATAGCTTCAGCTACAATAAACGCACCCATAGCACCATTACACACCCACAGACGGCACATGGTGGCAGCAAAGGATTTTTATGATGGGAGCGGCGGCGGAACGGCGGTAGCAACCGGTGATACTGAGTCTTCCTTCCAATTGCCGGTGATTCTAGCTTATTCATGACCACACAGCAGCAAGTTAAACCCATCGTCATCCCCTGGTGGTAGTCCCGGTTGATCATAGTGTCGCTGGCAACGGAATATGGTGATGGCGGCGCTGGAGGTCGTTGAAACAGAGATGACGGTGGCATAGAATCGGAGGTAACGACAGCAGCATGTTCGGTGACTTCGCTACAACAGAAGAACGGGGAGAAAGGGTTACGACTCTGACTTGGGAACAGTGGCGGCAGTCGGCGACTCTTCATCGGTTTGACGCTGCTCATGGCTTTTCGTCACAAACCGTGGTTGCGCCGATGATTGGCTTCGCTTGGCCGGCACTGGTGGCTAGCAAACGATGGTCGGAAATGGAAGAGACGGGAGTGGCAGCGACTGGACGACCATGGTGAGGGTGGCGGCTGAAAGCATTGCTTAGGGTTAGGATTTTTTCCAATATACTTAGTTATATATATGTAGCTGCATGAGGGGAGGTGACGGGTGTAACCCGTGTTTCACAAACTTACATCCATTTTAACAAGATCGACCCCTCCCTACCCAAATCTTTTCCAATTTAAATCCAAATCTTACCTTTTAGCCCCTAACTCCATAATTTCCTTTCATTTTAAGTCCAAAACTTAACAAATAGCCCTCCACTTGAGAATCTTTTGCAAAGCAACCCAACAATTACCTTTTTAACCCCTGCCTTCAATATTCTTTACAAATCAAGCCCAAAACTTACACTTAATTAATTTATTTAAATAAACGGGCGTTACAGCTCATATAGTAAAACCCATATGTGTTGGATCCTAACGATGTACGTAGGCATCTTAGTCCTAAACTTTCAATTATAAGTTTATTATACTATTGTAATTCTTCAACGTTTAGTAAAAACGATGATCTAAGTCTTAAATTTGTAAAATTCTATAAGACTTGATATTTAAAAAATTATCTTAATTTTTATGATATTATTCGGGCAACATGACGACTACGTTCTAGATAATTTCTAGGTTTCAATCAACGTAAAACCAATAATTTCCATGTATTCACTAAATTGCATAGCTGATAAGATGCATTATCTATAAAAACACAATTTATAACTTGGAAATCGACATGCATAATTATGTAACAAAATTCGTAATCATATATAAAATGACTTATATTTTTATAATAAATATAAAAATGTAACTCTTTGGTTTTAACTTCATATATATATATATATATATATATATATATATATATATATGTGTGTGTGTGTGTGTGTTGATTGTAACGCCTTGTTCTGAATCAATTCCTAATTCGAGGTTGTGGCCCGAAGAGCGGTCATCATAAGGATCAGGGCCTTTAAAAAGGTAAGATCTAGGCCCATTTTGATGTGGGTAATGTAGATATGTGACCCAATAGTTCGGTTTGTACTTTGGAGTCAAAGGGTAAAATGGGAATGTAGTGTTTCATACTTCTTTTTATGAATTATGGATTTTAGTTCGATGTGTTTTAAGTCAAAAGTATTTAGATAGCTTGTAGAGCTCCTAAATACCTTTCCATGGATATAAAGAATGTCGAAAACAGATTTAGAACAAAGAAGTTATGACCGTTTTTAAGTTTGGGTGGTTTTGGGCCAAGCTGAGTACGTTGGGCGTACTAATGGAATCCTGAGTATGTTGGGCGTACGCAATCAGTGCCAAACCCTATTTTCGTGGTTTAAGCCCTATTTAAGCTCCTTAACTCCCCCAAACCCACTCCATTCTCAGCCTCCACCCCTCCAACACCCCTTTCATGAAACCCTAACCTTAGATGAGCCTTTTGAGCTAAAAGAATGTGATTTTGAGTGCTTTAGAGTATGCATGGTGCACCTTGGAGAAGAAGGAACTTATTGTAGAAGTGTTGGTTGCATTTGAGCTTGTAGATCTGAGATATGGACTTTGTTCACCTTGATTTATCTTCTAGAGGTATAAAGTTTGAATCTTGATGATGCATTTGTTAGATCTAGCTAGTTTGGATGTTATGAGCTTTTGGTCATTCTAGTGCATAAAGTTTAGATCTTGAAAGCTTGTGACCTTGTTATGGATAAAGTTGGAAACTTTATCCATCTAAACATCATTGTGATTTAGATATGAAGGTTGGAGACTTGGACTTAATGGATTAAGTTAAAAAATATGTGCTTTTGGTCCTATTTGATGCTTAAAGGCTAGATCTTGGTGGTTTGGACCATTCTAATGGATAAAGTTGGAAACTTTATCCATTATGGAGCTTTAAGGATCCATAAAAATGTAATCTTGATCCTTCTATACCTTCCATGAGAATGTCATGATGTCTTAATGGATTGATAAGTTAAGGTTTTAGCTTTTGGACCTTTTCTAGACATGGAAAGTCATAAATTTGGAAACTTTATGACTTAGAATGATGTTGTGGGACTAGATCTAAGTGTTGGATGAAAGGACTTAAGAGATTAAGCACTTAATGGAAAAGTGTCATTTAGCTGGGTAGGTCGGGGGTACCTTTGACTATGCTGCGCGTACTCGTATGAGGTTCCGATTTTGGTTTGTAAGTACGCCATGCATACGAGCTGAGTACACTGGGCGTACTTAGTCTGAAGTTTGACTTGTTGACTTTGACTTCCGTTGACCATTAACTTTTGACCAAATTTGACCTTGGGCCAAACTTGAGGGTTTTGGCCTATTAAATAAGATTTTATCTGGTTCTGGTATTGATAGCTCGGGAAGTCGGCGGGACAGCAACTATGGGTTCTTCCAGGAAGCTTTTGCAGTCGAGGTGAGTTTCCTCCTGTTTGAACGAGTCGAAGGCACCAATGTCGGTCCGTATTTATGATTGTATGTTTTTCGGACTAAGGTCCGATGTCGGACGATGCCCAATGTATGTTTATATGTTTTCCAGATTACAATCCGATGTCGGGTGATGCTCGAGGAGTGTATGTATGCTTTCCGGATTATGGTCCAATGTTGGGTGGGGCCCAAGGAATGTATGTATGCTTTCCGTATTATGGTCCAATGTTGGGTGGGGCCCGAGGAATGTGTATATGTATGTTTCCGAACTATGGTTCGATGTCGGGTAGTACCCGATGATTATGTACATGTTTACTTATACTTGTTGTCTGTGTGATACTTGTATGTGCCTGATTAGGGAAGTGAGTGTGGGCGGGGTCCCGTATCTCACCAATAGCTGAGTATGGAAGGGGTTCCATATCTCATCATTAGCAGAATAGGGGCGGGGGCGCGTGATAGGTGAGGCCTTAGGATTGAAAGACATGGCAATACGTATGTTTTCTTTATATGTTAGCATTATTATATGGTATTGATTATATGTGTATAGCGAGCGGGGCCCAATGACAGGTTGGGCCTAGGATAAACAGATCGGTATACCGAGCGGGGCTCAATGCCATGCGGGGCCTGATGTCGAGTAGGGCCCGATGAAGGGGTGGGGGTCCAATATATGTGATTATGTGTATGGTATGTGGTAGTATGGGGAACTTACTAAACTTCGTGCTTACAGTTTTCAGTTTTGGTTTCAGGTACTTCTGGTAGCAAAGGGAAGAGTTCGGGATGACTGTATTACACACACCATGATGATTTACCCTGGTATGTTTACTTTGATATTTTGATATTATACTCTGATTTTATGTTTGGATACTATGACTTATGTTTGATAGAATGATTTTAGTAACTATGGTATATTTAATGGTTTAAAAATGAAATTTTTGGTCGTGAATTTTTTGTATGTTTTATATATATATATATATATATATATATATATATATATATATATATATATATATATATATATAACAAATGAAGGTTTTTCTGCCACTTGTCACACAATCATTCAATTTGTCAAATGTCACTTTTTGGTTATTTTGAATTATTTTTTTTTCCACATGTCATTTTATGAGTTTTACTATTTTATAAAATTCTACATAATATTTTAATGTAACAATTACAATAAATGTAGTAATAAATGGATATTAATTTTACTAATAAACTTACCTTTTAATTTCAAAATTCCCAAAATTAAAGGTTATTAGTTTATTTTATTTATTTAAATTATTTGTTTAAATTTAAAAGATAAAAAACATTTCCATTATAATAATTATTGTTTTTCTTATTTTTCTTATAAATTCAAAGTTGTCAAATATTTTGACTTTTATATTTAATATTTTTTTTTTATAAATTAACTCATGTAATACATGGGTCTTACAACTAGTATATATATATATATATATATATATATATATATATATATATATATACACACACACATACATACATACATACATACACTCCAAATTCCATTTCAACTTTTTTATGCATTGTACTTATATATATATGTATATATATATATATATATATATGTGTGTGTGTGTGTGTGTGTGTGTGTCTATACATCATTTTAGAAGGATAATCCAATATTACATATTACACCATCTTTACATACCAATTATGCATATATATACATTTATAGTCAAGTTTTTCATAAACTTTATTTTATCAGTTGCATGCATGTATATATCAACATAATTTATGATCTTTCAATATTTCTCAAACATATGTGTATTCATGTTTTTCACCACAATATCTAGGTATATCATATTTTAACAGTCTACAAATGTTTATATGAACTTTTACTGAGATATAGTCTTTTGGTAACGATCTTTTAAGATTTATACATAAAATCGTATAAGATGCATTATAGTTCAAGAAAACTTCATGATCATCATGTTGGATTAAGGTGTCTAAGGTACTAACTAAAATTGGTATAATATTGATGAATAACAGTAAAATCCTTTTTGAGTTTCCATCATAACCAAGAAATTACTTAGATTGATTTTAGAGAGAGATGAATGATTTATTAATATATTATATGACTAATATATTAATTAGAAATAGTTATAATCGAATTAGAATTAACTAGAATTAATTTGGAATTAATTATGGGTTAATTAGAATTAATTAAAAGTTGAAGGACTGTAACTATAATTGTTCAAAAGTTAAGCAGATGACAGGTTTTAGAACACTCCTGCTTGGGACTGTTGTAGCACCTGGTTCCTGGTACGTAAATCTTATTTGAGTATTTCCCTTCTTTTAGCCTTGGACTCCGCGAGTCATAGGTCCGACTCGCCGAGTGGATGCGGGACCCGGGACAAGTTTAAGTTGGCGACTCGGCGAGTCCATATCCTGGACTCGGCGAGTCACAACTAATGGATGAAACCCTAAGTTTCGGGGGTTTGCACCCTATTTAAACGACTTAACTGCCCCAAGCCAGCCCCCATTCACCCTCAGAGCCCTGTACCTCTCTCTAGGCTTGCTTTCTTGTGAGTTTGAAGTGTTTTGTGGTGTTATTGAAGTTTCTTTGAAGGAAAAGAAGAGGGAATCAAGAAGAGGAGAAGGAGGCCAAGCATCTCTGTGTCATTCCAACGTTTCCCCTAAGGTATAGCTCGTTTCCCCTCTGTTTTTAAGCTTATAGCTCCATAAAAGTCCTTTTTGAGCCATTTCCAAGATTGTGTATGCTTGAGGGTTTGTAATAAGTCGATTGGCCTCTAGATCTAGGCAAGATTAAGCTCCAGGAGCTCAGATCTGTTAGCTTTATGGCCCCATGTTGCTTGTTCACCCTAGATCTACCCTTTTGAGGCATTTTGAGCCCTAAAATCCGTATTGGTGAATATCCACACGTAAAGTTGGAAACTTTACGTGTGATTCGTGTCCTAGAAGTCCAGATCTGTGAATGGCATGGACTGGAATCGAGCAAATCTGTGTATTTAGTGGGTGCATGGCAACGACTCGGCGAGTCGTTCATGTGACTCGCCGAGTCTATTCGCGAGTCTCCGAGTTTGTCCGCTTTTCGTAGTGTCGAGTGAGCAGTGAGTCACGGGGTGTGACTCAGTGAATCGGAAGCTGAACTCATCTTTGGAGGAACTCGGCGAGTCAATGCCCTGACTCTGCGGGTTCAAGGCAATCTCCTTAGATCAAGAACAGACTCGGCGATTTGTTCATACAACTCGGCGAGTCGCAGCATAAGTGTTCTTCGGATGAAGATGGACTCGACGAGTTGTTCATACAACTCGGCGAGTCTTAGCATAAGTGTTCATCGGATGAAGATGAACTCGACGAGTTGTTCATACAACTCGGCGAGTAGGATGAAGGACTTGAATATCAGTTTAGAAGGAGAACTCATCGAGTCGTCGCCTAACTCGACGGGTAGAAACAGGATCCAGGACAATCGTTTGGATGGTGACTCGGCGAGTTGGAAAGCCAACTCGGCGAGTCGGGTCAACTGAAAGTTGACTCTGACTTTGACTTAGGGCATGGTCAGGGGTAAAATGGTCATCTTACCCAAAGGTCAGTGAGCAGTGTTTGATTGAGTATGTTGTGGGAATTGCAGCCGAAGGATTTCCGGAGCAGCAGCAGCAACAGTAGGCGGTCAGTTCCTGATCAGATCAGCAGCTACTTCGAGGTGAGTTACCTTCCAGTAGCGGTGGGTCTACGGCCACAATGTCGGCCCACCAGTAGGAGTTATATGTAGATGTTTGTCTCTGTGATATTCATCTAGGGATTACTACTACCCGTGTTATGTTATGTGCTAGTATGATATGATGCTATGTGCTAGTGACAGTAGGGGGAGATAGTCCCCGAGGTACCCGGTCGGTAGGGCCGAAGGGGTGGTTATACCCAGTCATGATAGATAGATTCTGATCTGATGATACTTGTTATGTGGTAGTAGTAGAGGGAAGGAATAGTTTCCCAGTATCCGGTCGAGAGGACCGAAGGGGAGGCCAGCACCCAGATATGCTAGGCAGTATCCGGTCGAGAGGACCGAAGGGGAAGCCAGCACCCAGATATGCTAGGCAGTATCCAGTCGAGAGGACCGAAGGGGAAGCCAACACCCAAATATGCTAGGCAATATCCGGTCGAGAGGGCCGAAGGGGTAGGTCGGGCACCCAGATATGCCTGACAATATATGCATGTTATGAGATTATATGGTATGTGGTACGGTGGGGGAACTCACTAAGCTTCGTGCTTACGGTTTACAGTTTTGGTTTCAGGTACCTCCTCAGCTAGGGGAAAGGAGCCGGCGCGGTAGCAGCATGTCACACACACACTCTCTGGTTTCCGCATTTACGAGCTTCACTGGGATTTGTACTCTGATATTTTGATTGGTTGTATGATTTGGCTTTTAGACATGGTTCACGTTGTGTTGTGGTTGATCAAACAATGTTTTTAGTTATTAATATTTTCTAAAGTAATGTTTTAAAACAAAATTTTTGGTCGTGAAAATTGGGTCGTTACAACTGTTTTGAGGCTCATTTGGAGCCTTCTGGAAGCCTTCATGAAAATAAATAAGGAAATAGATAATTACCTTATTTGAGCATGAAATAATATTATTTTATGTTCAAATCAGTGTTTCTAGGTGTTTCCTAATCAACTATAAATAAGGCCTTGGACTTTGATTTTTCGGCCAATGCATTCAGACAAGCCAAACCTGAAAATTTCCTACACCTTCCCTCTCTCTCCTAAATCTTTTAGGGTTCTTGTGTTGTGGGTCATGACTATTAGAGGCATGCACACAATTGAAGCTAGTTTTCAAGAGCCTATTTGATTGATCAAAAAGGGTTTGTTTACAATAACAAATAAGAGTTATGTTAATTATCCTTGTGAATTTCGATTTCTATTAGGGTTAAAAGTTTTGTTGTTCAGTCATATGTTGCTTCAATATAGTCATGACATAGATCCAATTAGGTTGCATGTACCCTTAAGAGTTTAAGGTATTTTCTACATTATTAAATGTAAAACACATTACATAAAACAACAACAAAATACACATGTATTCTCCCCCAAAACTCAAAAACCATAAAAGAGGGGTCGTAAAAACTCACCCTAGTCGTGTATGGTTGTTTCGTTTAGTAAATCGGTTTACGTCCGGGTTTCACCACCCTTTTAATAAACGATTTTTGGACAATATATCCGCATGAGATCATAGATTATTAAGTTAGAACTTAATCAAACACCTTTTTATAACAATCGTGTTGTCTTTACTGCTTTTTATAACAAAGCAGTAAAGTCTCAACCCAACACATTATGTCGACGTATAACAGATAACAAACATAATCAACAGACAGATAATCATGTAATCAGAAATCACAGGCAGTCCTACATATCTATTGGTTTATACATACCAACAAATAGCATATAATCATACAATTATATCTCATACTCAACATATCAATGTATAGTATGATATTAATCCAATTGTCCGACCTTGGTGCCTTCGACATGTAAGTACAGTGAAGAAAACTCACCTCACGGTCTGAATAATAGCTAATGATGTCTCGACTTCGAATCTCATCTCTAACTGACACCTTCTGGAGCTTGCTAACAAGAAGGAAATATTAGATCCAAAGTGCTTCCCAAACTCGAAGCTCTCCACACCACTCTCTTCTTCTTCAAGAACACTTCTAATCACTCCAAGGGCTCCAAAAATGCTCGCTTACACTTAGGGCTTGCTTGGGGGTTGATTTCACAGAAGGAGGCTGAATAAGAATGAGATGTGAGGCTTTGGTGAGGTTTAAATATGAACGAAATCCTAAAAATTAGGGTTTGCATGATCCTCATGTACGCTCTGCGTACGAGGTGTACACTCAACATACCAAGGTGCGCCCTAGTACGCTTATCATACACACGTACGCTCAACGTACTCCCCAAAGCAAAATTACCAAAATGCCACTATGGGCCCTTTTGCACTCTTTCTCTTACTTAAGGACCAAAATGCAATATTATTCAATTACATGGTCAAAATTAGAAGTAACTCATCATTGGGATGTTACATACTGTAAGGATTTGGTGATTTGAAAATGAAAATTGTTTAGTTAGTATTTTTGGGATGATACATTTTTTAGCGAATTTTATGGATTCATTATTAAAGAAAACTTTTTAATGAAGTGTTTTTTAGGGAAAATGTCACAATAGTCATTAAGTTTACACGAAAATTATATTTTGACATTGAGTTATCTTTTATCTCAAATTGGACACCATGTTTCCAATTTGTTACAATTTTGAACACTTAACCGGTTAAACAGGTTGTCTGCTAACGTGACATGTTGATGTGACATGATGATTGTGACATCTCTAAATTTTCAGAACCGAAAAAATACATTATTTACGCCTTCAAAAGTCATAATGTATTTATTTTCGAAAATTCCCAGTATATTACAATTATTTTAAGTAGAAATGATTGTCTCAAATTTATATAAACTCTAAGGATGTCAAAATAGATAAACAACATATGTTACATCGTAAATACCTACTCGTCATGAACACTATTGCATGTATTCACTTCAATCACTAAGCATCATATTCAAGTCTTCAGCAGTCTAAACACCACTACCTGTGATGAATATAAAATGAGTGGGTCAGGTTGGGAAACATGGTGAGATACATGGGGTTTTCAATCCCACAATAACTTAATCATATATCTTAAACCTTCAAAACCAATTGTTATCATCAACACACACACACACACACATATATATATATATATATATCATATCTATAAGATAATCTACCCTATCCCATAGATCCACACATATTGATTCTATACAAAGACCTCACGGTATTTAACAAAATGATCATTATCAACAACAAGCTGTTTTGGGGATTCCTTGGCAGCAGACGAGGATAAAAAAGACAACAAATGAGAGGAATGGAGTACCGAATGAAGATATAATGTTCATCACTGGATTAGTATGTTTATCCAAAATTTTCCCTTTGTTTTTGTAATTACTAAACAATAGGGACCATTTTGGTTAAAGTTATAAAAGCAATCAAGAACCTAATAATGTATTTGTAACACCCGTCTATCGAGGTATTATTTAATTTAAGTAATTAATATTAGTTTGGACTATCAATAGGACAAATGGACTTATGGAGTGGACCTTAGCAAAATGGGCCTAATAGTTAGGCTACCCATAAGTCGTACGCTGGGCGTAACCTGGCGTATGCGATGCGTAGAGACGCCTAGGATTCGGGGGCGCATGCACGCATGCGCAACATACCAAGGAGTATGCGCAACATACGTGAGCAAACACAAAACCCTAATTTTTAGGGTTTAAGCCATATAAATACCCCATTATGGTTCAAACCCTAACCTCCTCAACAGTCCCTCACCCTCACTAAACCCCAATACGCCCTCATACTCCATTGTTGTTTGTGTTCGACCTTTTGAGCTCATTTTGGTGAAGAAAAGCTTGGAAGAAGAGAAGAGGAGTTGAAGAATAAGAACTTGAGTATCTTGAGCTCAAGGATTTGGAATCATATCATGTTTTGGCACTTAAAGGAGGTATAAAGCTTCTATCTTTCCTCTTAGAAGCTTAGATATAGAATTATGGAGCTTTAGACCTTTTAAGGTCCAAAGGATAGATCTTTTTCATGCAACTTCGTTTTTTAGCTTAGGGTTGCCACCCTTGGAGATCAAAGTATCCCTTTAGCAGTAAGGTTTCAACCTTTAAGGCCTTTATGTAACCATGCATGAGATCTAGCCATTTCCATGGAAGTCCATTGTTGTTTTTCCAAGCTGGGTTCATTTGGTGGGTTGCAAGCCACCAAGTGATCGACTTTATGGATCAAGACATTGAAGAGGACTTGGATTTGTGTTTTTCGACTTTGGATTAGAGTATTAAGCACTTAATGGGAAAAGCGACTTAATAAGGAAGTACGTTGGGCATACATGCAGGTACGCGCAACATACACGCCATTTAGCCAGAACGCTTAATGTACATAGGAGTACGCCCCGCGTACTCAACAGGCATGGGCTTAGTGTTTTGGGTTTTGGGTTTTGATTGGCCCATACTTTGGACTTTGGGCCTTAGTGGGACATCAAAAGTCACATAATTTGGGCTAAGAATATGTTTAGGCTTAGGGAAGGCCTATTTGAGAAGTTGAGCCCAATTTAGAAAATTGGGCCATTAATGGGCCTTTAATGGGCCATTAGTGGACTTAGGTGCTGTTTGTTTTTTCGAAGCAAAAATTCATGAAGTCTGCGGACCACCTCTGCAATCCTCTGTAGCAGAAGAGGTGGAACAAATTGCTGCAGCCTATAATAAGAAACATGTTTGTTTTTTAACATCTGCAGTAAACTGAAATTTAAATAAACTAATTTTATAAACTGAAAATAGTTATCAACACCGAAATATAAAAAAAACAAAAATATAAAACTTAAAAAAATGTAAAAGACGCTAATAGTTTTATTCTAGAAAAAAAAACTAATTTTAAAAAACATTAAAAAAGAAAATAATAATAAAAATTAAGAAAGTATTGCAAACGTTGTCTACAAAGTTCGTAAAAAATTACACACGTTAAAAAAGATGCAACTGAAATTGAAAATATTATTAATAAAACGTTAAAAAAAATTAAAAAAAATCAAGCTGAAAAAAAATCATGGAAATTATAAAAATAAATTGTATCACATCCGTAACTAAAAATTTAAGAAAAATCAAAGTTTAAAAAAAAATAAAAAAAAAGTTATACAAAAATTCTTAAAAAAACACTTAGAAAAAATGAAAGCTGAAGAGGTTAGAAGAGGCAAGTCAAGTGCTGCACCACGCAGCACACGCGCAGAGGTTTTGTAGTATGAAGTCTTCCAAAAAACAAACTGCTGCGAGAGGGAAAGTGTTGCGCGTGTGCTGTGCCACGCAGCAATAAGTGGTTTGATGAGGTTTTTATAGAAAAACAAACATCACCTTAGAAAGATTAGATGGAAATGGGCCTTGTGTATGGTCCAAATTAGAGCAGGGGTAAAATGGTCATTTTACCCTTAGAAGGATTCTCAGTTTATCTGACTAAGTATTATTGTATAGAGTTAGTCGGGGAGTCGTGGGAGCAGCTAGCAGAGATTACTCACGCACGAGTTCAACATCTAGTTTGAGAGGTGAGTCTTCTCCTATAGGACGGGTCCATGGCTCCTCTCTTATAGGACGGGTCCATGGCTCCAAGGTCGGCCCGTTTATATGTGATTGAATGTGTCGGGGTTAGCCTGTGACATCCCCAAAATCTCGGCCAGAAAAGACCGATTTTCATTTATGCTTTTAAAATATTTTCAGAGTAAATCCTTTTGATTTGAAAGCGTTGCGGAATTTGTTCCCAAAAACAAAACATGATAAAACAATGTTTACCAAAGCATTTCATAAAAGAAATGCATTTTCATTATAATCAAAACTCGGGGTGTTATGTTTCGATACAGACCAATAAGCATAAATGAATACAATACAAGTCATTTAACAAATATAAACATATGCAGACTTGTAAACAAAACAACTTGATGGTTCATCCATCTCATGCCCTTCCGCCACTTCCTGTAATACAATTTAAAACTGAGAGGGTCAGGCTTGGGAGCCTGGTGAGCATATAGGGTTTTCAACCCACAATAAATAATCATATTTAATTTTCACCAACCAACAATAACCCAATTACCCATTCCCGTTATTCTCACTTTATGTCCCTAAAACAACTAACACAAGGGACCTAGTCTAAGAATATTTCATCGGGGCGACAACACATGCTTCGGGGGTACCTCAGCAATATAAGTCATATAAGGCAACCATGAGGGGGATGGAGTACAACAAATGAACACCCGAGTTCATTAGCACCTACAGGTGGCGAACCTGCTAATGTTTCCACAAGACTGTCTAGAATAGCCAGTGGTCGTCATCTAAACTCCGCTAGATGACTCAATCAAACAACAACGAGGCCTCTCATCTGTTTATTACACACCAACTATCTACCCATGTTCTACCCAACATATTAGTACATAAAAATATACATTTGTATACATAGTTTAAAAACATGTATAGCATGCTTTAATCAACACATAATCCACATAACAGATGAGGCACACACACATAGCACATATCTCATAGAGAATAAATCATATCTATGAGATAGAAGAGAGTGAATACACATTCACACATATAAACAACCATATACTATACACATAACACGTATTTTATAGAAAATACTTAATATTTATGTGTTAGAAGAAGGTAACTACACACTCACACTTATAAACATCAATATACTTAATACACTCGAACCAAACTTGTATTATTATCGTGTTTATGAAAGTTAGTATACACTCACTTGATCAGAAGATGATCGGACAGCACTACGACTTGCAGAAGTAGTAATCCACAGCAGATCTGAAAGATCTTCACAAAAATCGAACTTCTCGCGGGCAGTGCTTCGACTCGGAAACCGCACTTCTCGGGAACTTCGGGATCTCGGGACTTGCCTCGGGGCTCGGGAATATTACCGGGGCTTCGGGGGTTTACGCGCAGAGCTTCGGCACAAAGACGAGAGGAAATTAGCAAATGAACCCGGAACCCTCGCATCCTATTTATAGGAGGCTGGAAGCCTCAATTACGCGGGGCGTACTGCTCCAAGTTCGTAAGCGCATGCGTCATCCGAAGCCACTTGCTGCGATGTCGACACCTTCAGAGTACGCGGGGCGTACTCGAGTACGCGGTGCGTACCTCGGATCAGATCGATGACTCGCCTTCGGATAAGGCTTCCGAATTTTGATTTAAATTTAAATACAAAATGATTAATAAACTTCGGAAATTCATAACTTCTTCATACGAACTCCGTTTTCGACGTTCTTTATATCCACGGAAAAGTGAGACTACGCTCTACGACTTTCGTTTAGACTCCGTTGGCTAATTTTGACTTTATCTTTATTATTTATTTTTAATAGTCCGCGATAGACAAACTTCGTTATAAACTCATAACTTCTTCGTTTGACGTCCGTTCTCGCCTAACTTTTTATCGCTTCGATACCAACAACGAGACCTTCGATCCTCGTTTAGATTGCTTCGGCTAAAAACCGTTCGATCTCAAATCGAGTATTTCAGGCTGCATACCGCTAAGCCGAAACTTCGATAAATCATAACTTCCTCATACGAAGTCAGATTTGGGCGCTCTATATATATTCGGAAACCTCGTTTCAACTACTACAACATAAATCAAAGTTATTAAGTTTATTTTACACTTAAATTTTGATGCTTATTTTTATTCTTAGTTAATCAAACCACATAATTAAGCAATTAAGCACAAAACACAAAATACTCAAATAATACAATCTTATTACTTCAAAATGGGTTACAAAGGTTAACCTAGACTATTACATTGCTAAAAGTGGCAAGCCCGGAAACCTAGGCGTTACAATTCTCTCCACCTTAGAATGATTCCGTCCCCGGAATCACACATCAACAAACAAATGCGGATAGCGACTCAACATGTCACTCTCCGTCTCCCAGGTGAGATTCGGCCAATTCGTGTGTTTCCATCGGACAAGCACTAACCCAACCATTTTGCGTCGCAACTTCTTAGTCTTTCAGTCAACAATTGCCTCTGGTTCTTCAATCAAACTTTTATTCTCATCAATTCTCAATTCAGAAATTGGAATTATATCGGGAACTTCTCCCGTGAACTTCCTCAAATAACACACATGAAAAGTGTTGTGAATTCCATTCAGTTCTTCGGGTAATTCAAGCTTGTAAGCTTGGTTCCCAATCCTCTGAAGAACTTTAAACGGTCCAATAAACCTTGGACTCAACTTTCCCCTTTTACCAAATCTTATAAGTCCCTTCCACGGCGAGACTTTAAGCAAAACCGAATCTCCAACCTCAAAAGTCATCGGTCTTCGCTTCTTGTCAGCATAGCTCTTTTGACGATCTTGAGCTGCTAACATTCTTTCCCTAATTATTTTCAACTTTTTAGCAGTTTGATGAACCATCTCTGGTCCCATAAACTGCCTTTCCCCAGCCTCAAGCCAACAAGACGGTGTACGACACTTCTGTCCATACAAAGCTTGATAAGGTGCCATCTTAATGCTCGAGTGAAAACTATTATTATAGGAAAATTCTACCAAAGGTAAATGTTCATCCCAATTACCTAGGAATTCCAAGGTACATGCTCTCAGCATATCTTCAAGTGTTTGTATTGTTCTTTCACTCTGACCATCAGTCTGCGGATGGTAAGCTGTGCTTAAACATAACTTGGTACCCATTTCCTCTTGTAGACTTTTCCAAAACTTGAGGTGAAACGGCTATCACGATCTGATATAATCGTTAACGGAACACCGTGAAGCCTCACAATTTCCCTCACGTAAGAATTCGCAAGCTTTTCCATAGACCATTTCTCCTTGGCTGCTATGAAATGCGCACTCTTAGTGAATCGATCAACGACCACCCAAATCATGTCATGACCATTCTTTGTTCTGGGCAGTTTAGTGACAAAATCCATAGCAATGTATTCCCACTTACCCATAGGCACAGGCAATGGTTCTAAACTCCCGTAAGGTTTCTGATGTTGTGTCTTGACTCTCGCACAAGTCACACACTCAGCCACATACTTTGCAACATCAAGCTTCATCGTCGGCCACCAGTAGTAGGGTTTCAGGTCCCTATACATTTTAGTGTTACCCGGATGAACTGAGTACATGGTTTTGTGAGCTTCTTCCATCAGAAGATCCCTAATTCCTCCTGACTTAGGTACCCAAATACGATCTTGGAATACCTTCAGTCCATGACCGTTAGTACCAAACACCAATGTTTTACCCAAACGTTCCTCCTTTTCGGTCATTTTTCTCAGAAGCTTCCTCTTGAGCTTTCTTTATACTTTCCACAATGGTCGAGACAACTTCAATTCTCAACGCTCTTGGCCTTTTCCTTTCAAGATTGACCTTCCAATTGAGAGCATCAGCAACAACATTAGGTTTACCGGGGTGGTAAAGTATCTCGCATTCGTAGTCGTTAAGTAATTCTAGCCAGCGTCGTTGCCTCATATTCAATTCCTTCTGATTAAAGAGATATTGGACACTCTTATGATCAGTGAAAAGTTTGCACTTTGTGCCATAGAGGTAATGCCTCCATATTTTCACTGGACCAACCATTATCCCTTCTTGGTTGACCACGTGACCCAAGAATTTGACTTCACGAATCCAAAAATCACATTTGGAGAACTTTGCATAAAGCTTCTCCTTCTTCAAAACTTCTAACACTTCTCGCAAGTGTCTGCCATGCTCCTCCTGGCTTTTCGAGTAAATCAGAATGTCGTCTATGAACACTATCACAGATTTATCAAGGAAAGGATTACAAACCCTATTCATCAAATCCATGAACGCTGTCGGAGCATTGGTTAGTCCAAACGACATAACCAAGAACTCGTAGTGTCCATATCTAGTTCTGAATGCAGTCTTCTCGATATCTTGCTCTCTTACTTTCAACTGGTGATATCCTGACCTAAGATCGATCTTCGAGAAATAGCTCGAACCTTGCAATTGATCAAATAGGTCATTAATCCTCGGCAACGGATATCTATTCTTTATTGTTGCCTTGTTCAGCTCTCTGTAATCGATGCACATTCTCATACTTCCATCTTTCTTCTTTACAAATAACACCGGAGCTCCCCAGGGCGATGAACTAGGTCTAATGAAACCTTTGTCCAATAACTCCTGAAGTTGCATCATCAGCTCCTTCATCTCCGTCGGTGCTAATCGATAAGGTGCTTTTTCTATTGGCGTGGTTCCTGGTAACAAGTCTATTCTGAACTCCACTTGTCTATCAGGTGGTAATCCAGGAAGATCTTCGGGAAATACTTCCGGATAATCACACACCACTGGAATACTCTGCATCACCTTCTTTTCCTTCTTAGCATCAATCACGAATGCTAAATATGATGTACATCCCTTGGTCAAACACTTTCTGGCTTTTATTAGAGAAATGATTCCAGAATTCACTCTGCGTTTGTCCCCATACACCATGAACGAATCTTTCCCAGGCGGGTTTACTTTAACTATCTTCTTCTTGCATAAAATTTCGGCATCATTAGCGCTAAGCCAATCCATTCCCAACACGATGTCGAAACCATTAAGATCGATGGGCAATAATTCCTCGTGAAACTTATTCCCATTAAGGTCGATTAAGATGTCTTTCATACGATGGCTAACAGGTACAATCTTGCCACTATCTACTTCGACTAATAAAGCATTATCTAGTCTATCAACAGGCAAAGCTAGCTTTCTACCAAACTCATGCGAAATAAAGGAGTAGTTGGCTCCAGAATCAAACAAAATTTGAGTAGGTAATTCGTTTACGAGAAAGGTACCTGAAGCGACATCAGCTTCATCTTTCGCAGCCTCAAGTGTCATCTGGAAGGCTCTCGCCTTCGGCTTTGGTGGAATGTTGGGCCTAGCTGCCTCCTTCTTCTTCGGACAGTCTTTCAAAATATGCCCCTCTTCATTACAACCAAAACACATCCTTTTGTTGTTTGGACATTCATTGGCAAAATGTCCAACCTTCCCACACTTGTAGCAGGTCACATCCTCGCTACATTTCCCAAAGTGCTTTTTCTTACACTTATCACACCACTTCGCTTCACCTCCTCTTCCTCCAAACTTTTTCGAATCAGATTTCGAAAATTTGCTTTTCTTACTGGAACCAGATGTTCCCTCAAACTTCCTTTTCTCACCAACCTCAACCTTGACGGTGGTTCTTCCCTTAATCATGTTCTCAACAGACTTGGCAGCCCAGATAGCTGCCTCTAAAGTAAGTGTCTGACGTACTGGCACCTCGTACTCCCATGGGAGTCCCTTCGCATACCGATCCACCTTTGTCAGCTCATCTGGAACGATACGCAAGGAAAACTCCATCTTATCGGTGAAGTTATTGGTGTATTCATCAACTGACATGTTGCCTTTCGTCAATGTCAAAAACTTATTCTCCAACTCCAACAGATTTTGAGCCGAGCAGAACTTACGCTTGAACTGCACCAAGAATTCTGCCCATGACAATTGCAGTGGCTCATTAGGGCTCAACGTCTTCCCTAGAGTGTTCCACCAACGAACGGCTCCACCTCGGAATTGTCACACGGCATAGATAGTCTGCAATTTACCTCTGCAACCACAAGTCATGAAGGCTAGCTCCATTTCGGAGATCCAATCCATAACCCCAATTGGATCCTCATTTCCATTGAAGGTTGATGGTTTGCAAGTCAAAAAGTCCTTGTACTTGCATCCCATTCCATCATTCCTTCCATCATGGTTATCTTGCCTAACTATCGGTGGGTTGGCTTGACCAATAGACCCACTAAAGTTTCCACCTTCCGAGTGCCCTTCATTTAATTCAGGCTCCTCCACACGAATCGACAGTTCTTCACGATTATGTTGAAGCAGCCGTCTAGTTTCATCCATCTGATGATCCAACATCGTCTGAATCATCAATTGCACACCAGCCATGGTTATTGGCTCAGGTGCTGCTGCTACGACAGGTACTTGCTCAATCACTGGTGGTTGATTCCTGTTTTCGTCAGCATTTCCAACTCCACTTCTTGTTCTCACCATTTTGATCTACACACCGAATAAGGTGAAATTAGATCCTCAATCATGGTAGATAATCAAATCATCCTTATCACACCGAAACGTTTACATGCTAGTTCTAATATCGTAGACGTACGCTTAGAATCCTACACACATAAGGTTTCTAGATCCGGTCGGCAACAGACCATAGATCCGAACTAATAATATCATATATGGCAACATATAACATTTAGCACATAAAGCATTTTAGGCAACTTTCCTAAAATAAACTAGTGCTCGTGTCTAAAACTCAACAGACACACATCTCAAAACTTCACTTAGCATTCAAAGTTTAAGTCTAGAAATCCTACAAATTCCTAGTTCGCTTAAACTAATGCTCTGATACCAACTGTGACATCCCCAAAATCTCGTCCAGAAAAGACCGGTTTTCATTTATGCTTTTAAAATATTTTCAGAGTAAATCCTTTTGATTTGAAAGCGTTGCGGAATTTGTTCCCAAAAACAAAACATGATAAAACAATGTTTACCAAAGCATTTCATAAAAGAAATGCATTTTCATTATAATCAAAACTCAGGGTGTCATGTTCCGATACAGACCAATAAGCATAAACGAATACAATACAAGTCATTTAACAAATATAAACATATGCAGACTTGTAAACAAAACAACTTGATGGTTCATCCATCTCATGCCCTTCCTCCACTTCCTGTAATACAATTTAAAACTGAGAGGGTCAGGCTTGGGAGCCTGGTGAGCATATAGGGTTTTCAACCCACAATAAATAATCATATTTAATTTTCACCAACCAACAATAACCCAATTACCCATTCCCGTTATTCTCACTTTATGTCCCTAAAACAACTAACACAAGGGACCTAGTCTAAGAATATTTCATCGGGGCGACAACACATGTTTCGGGGGTACCTCAGCAATATAAGTCATATAAGGCAACCATGAGGGGGATGGAGTACAACAAATGAACACCCGAGTTCATTAGCACCTACAGGTGGCGAACCTGCTAATGTTTCCACAAGACTGTCTAGAATAGCCAGTGGTCGTCATCTAAACTCCGCTAGATGACTCAATCAAACAACAACGAGGCCTCTCATCTGTTTATTACACACCAACTATCTACCCATGTTCTACCCAACATATTAGTACATAAAAATATACATTTGTATACATAGTTTAAAAACCTGTATAGCATGCTTTAATCAACACATAATCCACATAACAGATGAGGCACACACACATAGCACATATCTCATAGAGAATAAATCATATCTATGAGATAGAAGAGAGTGAATACACATTCACACATATAAACAACCATATACTATACACATAACACGTATTTTATAGAAAATACTTAATATTTATGTGTTAGAAGAAGGTAACTACACACTCACACTTATAAACATCAATATACTTAATACACTCGAACCAAACTTGTATTATTATCGTGTTTATGAAAGTTAGTATACACTCACTTGATCAGAAGATGATCGGACAGCACTACGACTTGCAGAAGTAGTAATCCACAGCAGATCTGAAAGATCTTCACAAAAATCGAACTTCTCGCGGGCAGAGCTTCGACTCGGAAACCGCACTTCTCGGGATCTTCGGGATCTCGGGACTTGCCCGGGGCTCGGGAATATTACCGGGGCTTCGGGATGGCTTCGGGGGTTTACGCAAAGAGCTTCGGCACAAAGACGAGAGGAAATTAGCAAATGAACCCGGAACCCTCGCATCCTATTTATAGGAGGCTGGAAGCCTCAATTACGCGGGGCGTACTGCTCCAAGTTCGTAAGCGCATGCGTCATCCGGAGCCACTTGCTGCGATGTCGACACCTTCGGAGTACGCGGGGCGTACTCGAGTACGCGGCGCGTACCTCGGATCAGATCGATGACTCGCCTTCGGATAAGGCTTCCGAATTTTGATTTAAATTTAAATACAAAATGATTAATAAACTTCGTAAATTCATAACTTCTTCATACGAACTCCGTTTTCGACGTTCTTTATATCCACGGAAAGGTGAGACTACGTTCTACGACTTTCGTTTAGACTCCGTCGGCTAATTTTGACTTTATTTTTATTATTTATTTTTAATAGGCCGCGACAGACAAACTTCGTTATAAACTCATAACTTCTTCGTTTGACGTCCGTTCTCGCCTAACTTTTTATCGCTTCGATACCAACAACGAGACCTTCGATCCTCGTTTAGATTGCTTCGGCTAAAAACCGCTCGATCTCAAATCGAGTATTTCAGGCTGCATACCGCTAAGCCGAAACTTCGATAAATCATAACTTCCTCATACGAAGTCAGATTTGGGCGTTCTATATATATTCGGAAACCTCGTTTCAACTACTACAACATAAATCAAAGTTATTAAGTTTATTTTACACTTAAATTTTGACGCTTATTTTTATTCTTAGTTAATCAAACCACATAATTAAGCAACTAAGCACAAAACACAAAATACTCAAATAATACAATCTTATTACTTCAAAATGGGTTACAAAGGTTAACCTAGACTATTACATTGCTAAAAGTGGCAAGCCCGGAAACACAAGCGTTACATATCCCGATGTAGGTTTTATGTTCCGGTCTTAGGTCTGATGTTGCGCGGGGCCCGATGCAGTTAGTATGCTTTATGTCTACGTGATTCTTGCATGTGTATGATTATGGGTTCCGGACTTTGATCCGATGCCGGGGCAAGCCCGAGGAATGTTAGCTTTTTTGTTATGCTTATGTATATGTTTATGTTTATGTTATGCTCATGATATGTATATCGGACTTCGGTCTGATGTCGGGCGAGGCCCACGTTATGTCGGACCTCGATCTGATGTCGGGCAGGGCCCGATACAGGATTCGTTCGATGCCGATCGGGGCCCGATGCAGGGGCGAGGCCCAAGATATGTCGGACCTCGATTCGATGTCGGGCGGAGCCCGATACCGGATTATTCCGATACCAGGCGGGGCCCGATGCAGTGGGCTAGGCCCAGTATGTGATTATGTGTATAGTATGTGGTAGCTTAAGGAGACTCACTAAGCTTTGTGCTTACAGTTTTCAGTTTTGGTTTCAGGTACTTCCACTAGCAAAGGGAAGGGCTCGGGATGATCGCATGGCACACACCACAGTTTCATCCTAGGATTGTTTTAGACTCTGGTGATTGCTTATATGATTTTGATACAGTTTTTGACATGATGTTTTCGAGATACATGATTCTTGATTTTTATTATGGTGGTGGATGATTTATGGTTTTATTAATGATTTAAAAATGGAATTTTGGCTTGCATTTTTTGGATGTTGCAAATTGGTATCAGAGCCTTGGTTTGAGGGATTCGGGCACACTTTCGAGTGTGTTTGGACTCAAACTAAGGAACTGGTATAGAAATTTTCAAAAGAAAAACCATTTTTATAAAAGGATTTGAGAGAAAGAAAAGAATTTTAGAAAAAGCAAAAAGAATTTTGAAAAAAGAGAAAAGGGTGTGGTGCATGCAATCAGCCGAGCTCAAGTAAGTACTCCCAAATTACCCATACAAGTTTATGTTTTGATATGATTATCAACTTTATGGAACTGCATGCTAAATTAGGACTAAGGATCTAGGAAGGATGCCTTATGTGCCTGTTATATGTGTATCAGTTTTATGAGAATTTCTTGCCAGTACAGATTAGTCAGTATGATAGCCTGAGAAGTCTATGCTTGATTATGTGTACTTAATGTTCGAATGTTGCTTGCTTTGTGCTTTTAGGAGTTCTAGTTATCTCTTACTAACTAGTAAATGAATATGTTAAGTTACATATTACGAGGATTAAATAATTTCAGAAGGTTAGGTCTAGCTCTATTGCGCAACTATTGTTTGAGTCTAACCGTTGTAGGGTAGGATCTCTCATTCGAAGAATTATCTAGTCTTAGTGATATGTAATTGTATTCACGAGCTAGTTAGGGGAGATAACAGAGACTTCTTATGCAACTGATGGCAAAGAGTGGATTGGTTATTAACCTAGGGTAAGCCTAGGATGAAGTTAGCATGAGACCAACAGTAGTAGTAGAAGGGACTTAATAGAGTCGAGGCAGTTCTTGAGGAAAGTACAGATAGATGTGGAAGGTAGTATGGGCCCGTACTACTGAAATCAGAGGATATGTACTCGAATCAAGGAAGGCTGAGATGAATCCAGGAAACTTGTAGTGTATGAGATCCCTCGAATTATGTTTAGTATTCTTACATTTGTTATGATATGTTTTTCAGAATGGTGGGTTTATGCCCTAGACCAACAGTCGACAATTCAGGTGTCGGTGAGGGATTAGGCTCAGGCACTGGAGCCGAGCAACTAGATGAGCATTCTAGGGAGTTCATCTCCTCAGAGATCACACGCAGTTTTCGTGAGCAGACTCCGTGATCTTCTGTTTGATCAAGAGAGTATCCTGGAGCTTATGGATGAGAGATTTAGTGCTTTCCGTACTGAGGTGGCGGCCATGATGGGGTCGCGCACACTCACTTTCCGGGAGTTCAGGGCATGTGGAGCTCCCGACTATCATAGGGCTCGGGACCCCATTACGAGTACTAGATGGTTGGTTTATGTTGCCAACGCATTCCGCGCCAGCAGATGTCCCGAGGGGGACAAGCTCAGACTAGTGTCCTGTCTTCTGAAGGAAAGGGCACGTTATTGGCGGGAGGAGGTCGGACGAGCTATTGGTGATGATACAGTGTTAGATGCGATGACCTGGGGTGATTTCACAACCAGGTTCAGGGCCGATTTCGCACCTGTGATTGAGGTGCAACAGCTTGCTAGAGAGTTTCAGGACCTCCAACAGACTACAAAGACAGTGGTGGAGATCACCGCCAAGTTCAGGGAGAGAGCCCTTCTTGTTCTGCAGTATGTGGCAGACGAGGAGATGAAGAAGGCTCGGTACCATGAGATGCTGAGGAGTGATATTAGATAGTTTGTGAGCCGCTCCAGCTGCAAGACACTGGAGGACATGATTGTTAGGGCTCGTGAGAGAGAGATTGATTTAGAGATGGAAAGGAAGAGGAAGCCAGAGGTGGCGTCTGCATGGCGAGTTCAGGCAAGAAGCCCAGGGTGTCTGACCACATCTCTAGGAGCCAGCATAGCTGCAGCCATTATGGCAAATGCGACAAGTTCCACGATGGGGCGTGCAAGGCAGAGAGTCCCGACTGCTTCAAGTGCGGCCGAACTAGGCATATGAGCAGGGATTGTACAACTAGTACCACCACCACCACATCATCAGATCTGATTTGCTTTCAGTGCAATCAGAGGGGACACAAGCATTCCTAGTATCCGAGTTTAGCAGCAGCAGGGTAGGTGGCGACACCCGCTCCTGCAACATTGAGGATCACATACGGCCACCAGGGCGTGGCAGAGGCACCAGTGGCCAAGAGTAGAGCCTTCCATTTGTCAGCTGAGGAGGCACGAGCAGCCCCTGACGTGGTGACGGGTATGTATCTTTCTCTTACCTCTTTATTTTTATTGTCTGTTACTTATGTTTATGTGTTTTGCTATAGGATCGTTCTTAGTGAACGACATATCAGCTTTGGTACTGTTTGATTCGGGTGCCACCCGATCTTTTGTGTCGCTCACACTTAGCAAGCGATTTAGTAGAGCTTCGGGGGAGCTGGATTGCCCACTTGATGTTGAGATAGCAGATGACAGGATCGTCAGCGTCACAAGGGTTCATGGAGGGTGTACGCTACGGTTATTCGATGAGCAGTTTTCAATGGATTTGGTTCCTATTCCCCTGCAAGGGAATAAGGTTATAGATGGTATGGACTGGTTGAGCCCTAATGGGGTAGTGATTGACTGCGAGCAGTGGATAGTAAGGGTTCGCACTCCTAGTGGGGGAGGGTTAGTGATCCAGGGCGAGAGACCACACCGTGGACCGGTTTTATGTTCAACAGCGAGTGAGAGGCGCCACCTTCAACGGGGTTGCGCAGGGTACGTCGCCTATGTCGTGGATACCCGGGATAAGGGTAAGGTGACAGTTGATGATATACCGGTAGTGCGAGAGTACCCGGACATATTCCCAGAGGATTTACCTAGGATGCCTCCAGAGAGACAGGTTGAGTTTAGGATTGACCTAGTCCTTGGTGCGGCTCCGATAGCCAAGGCACCATATCGCTTGGCTCCTCCCGAGATGCAAGAGTTGTCCACGCAGCTGCAAGAGCTGCTGGACAAGGGTTTTATCAGGCCGAGCAGTTCATCATGGGGAACCCCGATCCTGTTTGTGAATGTAACACTGTAAATTTTCAAACAAAATTTTCATTTTTAAATCATATAAATTTCATCAACAGACATCACAAGATCTCCAAAATGTCAAATTATCAAAAACACATGTTCATAGTTGTTTGAATAAAATCCAGGATCTTCTGAAATATATCTCCATCTCGTGTGTACAATCAAGCTGGCACCTTCACGTGATCTTGAGAAGTACCTGAAGCACATAAAACATAACATGGTAAGCATGAAGCTTAGTGAATTCCCCAAAATACCACATACAACTCATTAGCCACTCGAGGATATAACTCTGTAAGACCCTCCGGTCAATGTGTCTCAGTGGGACCCTCCAATCCCACACTCTGATGAACCCTCTGGTCCTAACTGTGTGGACCCTTCAGTTCTGACTCTGTAAATTCAGAATAATACATAGCATAAAGCACATAATATAGGGTATCACAGTACTCCAATAAACACATAAGATCAACATATACCCAGATTACTATAACAACATAAATCACGAAGACAGTATGCACGTTAACACATAAAAAGTATAAACAAATAAGACCCTCTGGTCGATAATGTACTAAGACCCTCCGGTCTATATGTACTAAGACCCTCCGATCAATAATGTACTAAGACCCTCCGGTCTATATGTACTGAGACCCTCCGGTCAATAATATACTAAGACCCTCCAGTCAATAGTGTAAATAAGACCCTCCAGTCACACACAAATCACCACAAAGATAAGTATAGTGAGAAGACTCACTTCAGATGGCGAACAGATCCCATAAATGTTGTTGTTGTACACCGGTTTCTGACACTAAGCCACGCCCACAAATAACCCATTAGGACCTAGACCAAACCTTCACATATAAGGTATAAATATGGTCCACCAACCCAACCTATAAATAACCCAAGCCCATTGGGCCCACCAAGGCCCAATAGAAAGGCCCAAGCAACATTAGGGTTTTTACATTAAATGATGATTAGGGTTAGATGTTTTCACTTAACCCATTAAGTCCATCATTCCACTAAGACATCATACAATGGAATCAACATGAGTCTTACTCCAGTCCGCTGGCCCAAACGCGGGTCCCAATAGGTCCAAACCATCAAACCCAAAAATTAGGGTTTTCTAAACCCTAATTAGGGTTTCTAGCCCAACAACGAACCAACCCAGTCCAAGGTTAAGATTTTAGGTCCATTAGGGTTCCACTAGGCCGAGCACCACCCACTGCCACCTCGGGCAGTAGTGATCGATGGCGACTCATGGCAGCAGGCGACGACAACCGCCATTTCCAAAGATGGTGGTGGTTCCTGCCCAAAAGTCACACATAATAACCACACACACAGCCACCTCCTACGGTGGCTGGTGGCGACAAAGGGTGGCAGAAACGCTGGCAACCACCACCATGAGGTGGTAGCGGTGGGTCTTTTGCCAAAAACACATGCATGCCACGCACTCAGCTCGTAACAGCAACGCAACATAGAAATAATCATGACAACTAAACTCCCAATCGCCGATTAGGAGGCAGTGGTCGTTGGAATGGGCTTGAACGACGGCTCCAGGGCCACCAGAGATTATGACGACGATTCCATCGTCGGACTCACAGGAAAGAACGAGAGAGAGGGAAAAGTAGGGTTGCGGTGAGCTTACCGGCGTTTCTGGTGGCGTAAAACCCACACACGACGAACAATTGCACTAGTCCCGACGGTTCTTCGGTGATCCACTGGCGTTTCGACGTCGCTCCTGACATCCTGCAATCGTGGCGGCGTTCCAATGGCGGTTAGCGGCGACAACGAACCCGGTGATGATGCAGCGGCGGTTAAGGAGCTCCCTCATGGTGGCGGCTATGAAAAGGAGTCCCAAATTTAGGGTTAGACGACGGGAGGGGTGCCGAGTATAACCCATGCTTCACTTTCAAACTTTCAAGTTTTTCTACAAGTTCAGTCCCTCCTCACTAGATTCCATTCAACTTTAATCCATCATTTACACCTTTTCCCCTGATTCCATAATTTCATTTCATAATAAGCCCAAAATTACCAAGCATCCCATTTTTTATAAATTATTTTCAATTGCAGCCCTCGCCTTCATAAATATTCAAAAAACCAATTCGGAACTTACGCTTTTAACCCCCAATTTCTAAAATTATGACGGTTAACTCCTCGAAACCAACACCTGGCTACATCAATTCCGACCTTAGTCGTCTAACATTCACTAACTCTATGCATTCTGGGGTTCTTCTCGAACCAATCGAACCGACCATCCCAGGTCTAGAACATCAGATGCAAACCATAACCACTATAAATGAACTCCATTAGGAATCTGAAGTCTCAAGTCTCAAATCATCTATCCTTTACACAGATAAGGCTAACTCAAGCTCGAGAGTGGTTCGACAGCAAAATTGGAACCACTCATATCCAATCTGATACTCAACTCACGACTCGTGATCCGTGAATTTACGCATACATTACTTCTCCAATTCCTTTCGATTTGTGACAACCTCTCCCCACTTCGAGATTTAACGAATCCCGACCATCATGGAGACCCCAGTCTTGCTCCTGGCCTGGCCACTAGGTTCCCATAGACTCGGACGTAAAGGCTACCTAAGCCTAAGAGCTCCTCTGCGTCATGCTCTGACTAGTGAATACCACGGCTCCCCGCAGTGTTATAACACTCTCTAACTGGCTAATGAGTGCTACGACTCCCCGCATACTTGTGACACTCACTCACTGACTCGTGAATGCTACGGTTCCCCGCAGGCTTACATCATTCACTCACTGACTGCTAAATGCTACGGCTCCCCGCATGCTTACATCACTCACTCACTGAATCATGAATGCTACAGCTCCCCGCAGGCTTACATCACTCACTCACTGACTCGTGAATGCTACGGCTCCCCGCAGGCTTACATCACTCACTCACTCGTCATGGGCTCTCCCCATGGTTTTCCTTGATAATACAAAGTGATTACTCCTACCTGGATCCTCCCACTCTCTTACCTTCCCACAATCTCATCATTAAGCCATCACCATATTGCGTCCGCTAAACTCATGCTCTGTGATCCATCATGGATAGGTGCACACACCCACCTAGATTAAGCATCACTACCCCTAACAACAATCGTCACTACAAAACTCTTTCCCTTGATACATTTCACATTCTTGTACAATCCCCATCTAATGACAATTAGCTGATGGGTTCCCACTGGAACAATAATTACTCGATACTCCACTTGCCACCTCACAAACCCGAGTCTCAAATTAAACTAACAATTTAGGGCATCATACTCAAATACCCCGACAGGTACTTGCTCAATCACTGGTGGTTGATTCCTGTTTTCATCAGCATTTCCAACTCCACTTCTGGTTCTCACCATTTTGATCTACACACCGAATAAGGTGAAATTAGATCCTCAATCATGATAGATATTCAAATCGTCCTTACCACTCCGAAACATTTACATGCTAGTTCTAATATAGTAGACGTACGCTTAGAATCCTACACACATAAGGTTTCTAGATCAGGTCGGCAACAGACCATAGATCCGAACAAATAATATCATATATGGCAACATATAACATTTAGCACATAAAAGCATTTTAGGCAACTTTCCTAAAATAAACCAGTGCTCGTGTCTAAAACATAACAGACACACATCTCAAAACTTCACTTAGCATTCTAAGTTTAAGTCTAGAAATCCTACAAATTCCTAGTTCGCTTAAACTAATGCTCTGATACCAACTGTGACATCCCCAAAATCTCGGCCAGAAAAGACCGATTTCATTTATGCTTTTAAAATAATTTCAGAGTAAATCCTTTTGATTTGAAAGAGTTGCGGAATTTGTTCCCAAAAACAAAACATGATAAAACAATGTTTACCAAAGCATTTCATAAAAGAAATGTAATTTTTCATTATATAATCAAAACTCGGGGTGTCATGTTCCGATACAGACCAATAAGCATAAACGATAACATTACAAGTCATTCAACAATTATATACATATACAGACTTGTAAACAAAACAACTGATGGTTCATCCATCTTATGCCCTCGCGCCACTTCCTGTAATACAAATAAAACTGAGTGGGTCAGGCTTGGGAGCCTGGTGAGCATATAGGGTTTTCAACCCACAATAAATAATCATATTTAATTTTCACCAACCAACAATTACCCAATTACCCATTCCCGTTATTCTCATTTTATGTCCCTAAAACAACTAACACAAGGGACCTAGTCTAAGAATATTTCATCAGGGCGACAACACATGCTTCGGGGGTTCCTCAGCAATATAAGTCAAATAAGGCAACCATGAGGGGGATGGAGTACAGCGAATGAACACCCAAGTTCATTAACACCTACAGGTGGCGAACCCGCTAATGTTTCCACAAGACTGTCTAGAATAGCCCGTGGTCGTCATCTAAACTCCGCTAGATGACTAAATCAAACAACAACGAGGCCTCTCATCTGTTTATTACACACCAACTATCTACCCATGTTCTACCCAACATATTAGTAGATAAAAATATACATTTTTATACATAGATAAAAACCTGTATAGCATGCTTTGATCAACACATATTTCACATAACATATGAGGCACACACACACATAACACATATTTCATAGAGAATAACTCAGATCTATGAGATAGAAGAGAATGAATATACATTCACACATATAACAACAAAATATATATACATAGCACGTATTTTATATAAAATACTTTATAATAATGTGTTGGAAGAAGGTAACTACACACTCACTTGATCAGAAGATGATCGGACAACACTACGACTTGAATAAGTAGTAATCCTCAGCAGATCTGGAAGATCTTCACAAAAATCGAACTTCTCGCGGACAGAGCTTCGGCTCGGGAACCGCACTTCTCGGGATCTTCGGGATCTCGGGACTTGCCTCGGGACTTGAGTATGATACCGGGGCTTCGGGGTATTTCTGGCACGCAAAACGATGCAAAACGGGAGAGAGAAGAGAGAAAATGAACAAAAGAATCGGCTGCCTTCGGATCCTATTTATAGGAGGCTGGATCCTCGGAGTACGCGGGGCATACTGCTTCCGAAATCGTCACTACATGCGTCATCCGAAGACTCGAGTGCGAATGTCGACATCCTCGGTGTACGCGGGGCGTACCTCGGATCGGACCGCTGACTCGTCTTCGGATAATACCGGATTTTTCAATTAAATTTAAATACAAAATATTTAATAAACTTCGGAAATTCATATCTTCTTCATACGAACTCCTTTTTCGACGTTCCTTATATCCACGCGAAGGTGAGACTATGCTCTACAACTTTCGTTTAGACTCTGTCGGCTAATTTTTACTTTATTTTTATTATTTATTTTTAATAGGCCGCGACAGAAAAACTTCGTTATAAATTCATAACTTCTTCGTTTGACGTCCGTTCTCGCCTAACTTTTTATCGCTTCGATACCAACAACGAGACCTTCGATCCTCGTTTAGATTACTTCGGCTAAAAACCGCTCGATCTCAAATCGAGTATTTCGGGCTGCACACCGCTAAGCCGAAACTTCGATAAATCATAACTTCCTCATACGAAGTCAGATTTGGGCGTTCTATATATATTCGGAAACCTCGTTTCAACTACTACAACATTATTCAAAGTATTAAGTTTATTTTACACTTAAATTTTGACACTTATTTTTATTCTTAATTGATCAAACCACATAATTAAGCAATTAAGCACAAAACACACAATACTTAAATAATACAATCTTTATTATTTCAAAACGGGTTACAAAGGTTAACCTAGACTATTACATTGCTAAAAATGGCAAGCCCGGAAACACAGGCGTTACAGTATCACAGTACTCCAACAAACACATAAGATCAACATATGCCTAGATTAATATAACAACATAAATCACGAAGATAGTATGCATGTTAATACATAAAAATTATACACAATAAGACCCTCCTGTCGATGATGTACTAAGACCCTCCGGTCTATATGTACTGAGACCCTCCGGTCAATAATGTACTAAGACCCTCCGGTCTATATGTACTGAGACCCTCCGGTCAATAATATACTAAGACCCTCCAATTAATAGTGTAAATAAGACCCTCCGGTCACACACAAATCACCACAAAGATAAGTATAGTGAGAAGGCTTATTTCGGATGGCGAACAGATTCCGTAAATGTTGTTGTTGTACACCGGTTTCTAACACTAAGCGACACCCACAAATAACCCATTAGGACCTAGACCAAACCTTCACATATAAGGTCTAAATATGGTCCACCAGCCCAAACCATAAATAACCCAAGCCCATTAGGCCCACCAAGTCCCAATAGAAAGGCCCAACTCAAGGCCCAAGAAACATTAGGATTTTCACATAAAATGATGATTAGGGTTAGGTGTTTTCACTTAACCCATTAAGTCCATCATTCCACTAAGACATCATACAATGGAATCAACATGAGTCTTACTCCAGTTCGTTGGCCCAAACACAGGTCCCAATAGGTCTAAACCAACAAACCCCAAAATTAGGGTTTTCTAAACCCTAATTAGGGTTTCTAGCCCAACAACAAACCAGCCCAATCCAAGGTTAAGATTTTAGGTCCATTAGGGTTCCACTAGGCCGAGCACCACCCACTGCCACCTCGGGAGGTGGTGATTGACTGCGACTCATGGTGGCAGGCGGCGACAGCCACCATTTCCAAAGGTGGTGGTGGTTCCTGCCTAAAATTTGATGGGTTTTGAGCAAAACATCATTCCTATGGTGTACATGCAAACCCCAATAGCTTTTGGATCTAGTATGTCTAATGAACATGTAATTGAATATCCAAAGCTATAAACCCTAGATCTAGCATACAATTAATCATATTAACATAAGATTGGGGTTTAGATCTTACCTTGATTGTTATGTAGCAATAACAATCTCAAATCCTCCTTGTAATGGCTTTAGAAAGCTTAGAGTCACAAGTGTCACTCCTCTAATGGCTCACAAACACCAAGAGCAAGAGGATGAAGAATGATAAGAGAGAAGGCACCTAAAAACGTGTAGAAACCCTAAGGAGACTCTTCACCACGTTTTTGGTGCTCTAGGGATCCTTAAATATTGAGGCTATTAGGGTTATCTAACAAGGAAACCCTAATTTGACTGCTTAGGCCCTAAGCAACCCATGGACTCCCTCCTTAGAGGCCTAGGAAGATTTCTAATGGGTTTCCCCATAGAATTCGTCCACCCCTCTAATATGGAGTCCATTAGCCCAATATTCAACTATCATACAATTGACGGTTCTAGTCCCTTAAGTTTAATTAATGTCTTTTAGCCACAAAATTAATTCTTAATTAATTATTGACTAATATTAATTAAACAATATGATTTCTCCTTTAATATATTATTCCCATAATATATTAATAAATCATAATTAATCCTCTCTCTCCATAATTCATCCTATCAAGTTGCTTTGGTGAAGGCGACCCAAAAGGACCATGCTGAATCGGGTCAACTACATACCAAAATAGTTATCGACTTAGACACTAATCCAACAAAAGTCACACATACAACTTCACACATAAAAACCACACACACACGACCACCTCCTACAGTGTCTGGTGGCGACAAAGGGTGGCAGAAACGGTGGTAGCCACCACCATGAGGTGGTAGCGGTGGGTCTTTTGCCAAAAACACACGCATGCCACGCACTCATCTCGTAACAGCAACGCAACATAGAAATAATCATGAGAACTAAACTCCCAACCACCGATTAGGAGGCAGTGGTCGTCTGAATAGGCTGAAACGACGGCTCCAAGGCCACCGGCGTTTCTGGTGGCGCAAAACCCACACACAACTAACAGTTGCACTGGTCCCGACAGTTCTTCGGTGATCCACTAGCGTTTCGACGTCGCTCCCGACATCCGACAATCGTGGCGGCGTTCCAATGGCAGTCTGCGGCGGTAACGAACTCGGTGATGCAGCGGCAGTTAAGGAGCTCCCTCAGGGTGGCGACTATGAAATGGAGTCCTAGATTTAGGGTTAGACGACGAGAGGGGTGTCGGGTATAACCCGTGCTTCACTTTCAAACTTTCAAGTTTTTTTACAAGTTCAGTCCCTCCTCACTAGATTCCCTTCAATTTTAATCCATCATTTACACTTTTTCCCTTGTTTCCATAATTTCATTTCGTAATAAGGCCAAAATTACCATGCAATCCCTTTTCTATAAATTATTTTCAATTGCAGCCCCCGCCTTCATAAATATTCACAAAACCAATTCGGAACTTAGGCTTTTAACCCCCAATTTCTAAAATTATGACGGTTAACTCCTCGAAACCAATACCTGGCTACATTATTAATGATTTTAGGTTTTCTACCCATATTAACCCTTATCTAATTATTTATTTAATATACGAGATGTTACAGTGAAGAAGAAGGACAGGTCACATCACATGTGTACAAACGATATCCTAGTCTATTCTCGAAGCAAAGTGGAGCATGGCCGACATCTCCAACAAATCTTGGAAACCCTACAAACCAAAAAGTTATACGCAAAACTCTCTAAGTGTGAGTTCTGGCTCCGTAGTGTGAACTTTTTGGGTCATGTTGTTAGTCAAGAAGGGATACATGTGGATCCTTCTAAGGTCAAAGCTATTGGAGGACGGGCGATCCCAATGACACCCAGAGAAATTCGCCAATTTTTAGGTCTCGCAGGCTATTACAGGAGGTTCATTCAGAACTTCTCCAAAATAGCCAAGCCACTTACCATGCTTACACAAAAAGGGTGTACCCTTTGAATGGACAGATAAGCAAGAAGCTGCATTCCGAACTCTGAAGTGAGCACTCTGCAGTGCACCGGTACTATCACTACCAGAGGGAACAGAGGACTTCGTAGTTTACTGCGATGCTTCAAATCAAGGTTTAGGTTGTGTGCTCATGCAGCATGGGAAGGTGATAACTTATGCATCCCGACAACTAAAATACATGAGGTGAATTATACCACCCATGATCTCGAATTGGGAGCAGTGGTCTTCGCCTTGAAGATTTGGAGGCACTACCTTTATGGAACAAAGTGCACCATTTTCACTGACCACAAGAGTCTACAACACATTGTAAATCAAAAGGAGTTAAAAATGAGGCAGTGAAGATGGGTTGAACTGCTAAACGATTATGAGTGCGAAATCAAGTACCACCTAGGCAAGGCTAACGTGGTAGCTGATACCTTGAGTCGGAAATAATACTCAAATCGTCGCGTAAAATCTCTTTCAATAATCATACAATCCCATCTGTCCTCGCAAATCAGAGCAGCCCAGTTCGATGCTATGAAGATAGAAAACAGAACAAGCGAAACGTTACGTGGAATGGAAAAAAATTTCGAAGTTAAGGAGGACGGAGCATATTATTTCATGAACCGAATTTGGATCCCTAAACTTGGGGGATTCAGAGAAGTAGTCATGAATGAACCCACAATACACGATACTCCATCCATCTGGGTTCAGATAAAATGTAATTGGATATCAAGCAACATTATTGGTGGCCTAACATGAAGGCAGAAATTGTCACTTACGTTAGGAAGTGCCTCACTTGTGCTAAAGTAAAGGTAGAATATCAGAAGCCCTCGGGATTATTACAACAACCAGTAATACCCGAGTGGAAATGGGAAAGGATTACTATGGACTTTGTGACCAAACTACCCAAGACAACTGATGGTTTGGATACCATATGGGAAATAGGTGATAGGTTGACAAAATCCGCTCATTTCCTGCCAATAAAAGAGTCATACAGGATGGAACGATTGACAAGAACCTATATCAAGGAAATCTTGAGACTCCATGGAGTGCCAATATCTATCATCTCAGATAGAGATAGTAGGTTTACTTCACACTTTTGGCAATCGCTTCAGAAAACTATGGGAACACTACTTGACTTGAGCACTGCCTACCACCCACAAACGGCTGGTCAAAGCGAGCGAACCATTCAAACGCTTGAAGATATGCTTCGTGCATGTGTGATAGACTTTGGAAGGTCGTGGGATACCCACTTGCCTTTAATCGAGTTCTCGTACAACAACAGTTATCATTCAAGCATCAAAGTTGCTTCATTCGAGGCACTGGATGGGTGTAAATGTAGATCACCGTTGTGTTGGGCTGAGATAGGTGACACTCAACTAGCAAGAGGACAGGCACCAAGCAATACATTAATAGGACTAGAAATCATACGCGAAACGACAGAAAAGATATTTCAAATCAGAGCTCAACTTCAAGCATCACGAGACCGACAGAAGAGTTACACTGATAAACGGTGAAAGCCCTTGGAATTTCGAGTCGGGGATCAGGTGTTGTTAAAAGTCTCTCCCTGGAAAGGGGTGATTCATTTTGGGAAACGGGGAAAACTAAACCCACGATACATTAGACCCTTCGAGATTCTTGTCCGAATTGGTCCAGTGGCTTATAGACTGCAGCTACCCGCTGAGCTCAACAGTGTACACCCCGTGTTCCATGTTTCCAATTTGAAGAAGTGCTTATCCAACAAAACCCTCATCATTCCATTAGAAGAAATTGAAATCAACGAGAATCTCCTGTTTGTCGAGGAACCAGTCGAAATCATGGACAGGGAAATGAAGCGTACTAAGCAAAGTCTCATTCCGCTTGTGAAAGTTCGGTGGAACGCGAAACGTGGACCAGAATTCACATGGGAACGCGAAGACCAGATGAAGCAGAGGTACCCTCACCTATTCTCGCATTCTCAAATCTAGCTTTAAAAATAATTTCGGGATGAAATTCCCTCTAATGGGGGATGATGTCACAACTAGGAATTTTGATGCTTTGTAAACACTTAACAAGGATAACATGTAACTAAAACTTGAAAGCATGTATGGTGCTTATTCAATGACAACAAAATTTCATCAAACACTTCTTACAAACATCCAAATAGTCAACAAAAGGCTGGAAACCCTAAAAATCCCGGTTTAAGTCCATTTTGGACTAGGATTTCCTTATTGGGCCTAATGGACCAATAAGCTTCCAATTTGACTATTTTGGGCTTAGAACTCTTAAATGGGCCCTAATTGGACCCATTTGCATGAAACTTAACATTTTGGGCCTTATAAGCCTAAAATGAACTGGGTTATCTTTAATGGGTCTTATTGGGCCATAACAAATCTAATTAGCCCTAATGGGCCATAAAACTCATCCCTTGATGTATATTGGGACGTGAATTACTCTAAAAGGCCCAATGAACCAAAAAACCCATTAATTTGGGCTCCATATTATGGACTCTAGCACAAAAGGCCCAAGCCTTTCTTTCCCTTCTCTCTCTCTCTCTCGTCCCAACTACAAAAAAAAGGGAAGAAGAGTCGACTTTTAATGGTGCCACCTCATAATTGTACATAGGGTATCCATGCATCCTTCTCGTGTTCCCATGCATGTCAACTCACCTCACTCTCTCCTCTCTCCCCTCGTCTTGTTTCGGACGAGACACAAACACATCACCATTGCAAAATTACTCCAAACTCTCTCTAGAACACCTTCATCCTTCCTCCAAATTTTCGAGAACCATAAGGGCTTCAAGAAGAATCTCATTCAAAAATCACTTCCAACTACATACTAGTGGTAAGATATTGCAAACATGTTTTCCTTCTACACTTAATCACTCTTCTTACAACCCTAAATTCTTGATCATACTCCATAGAACTCTTCAAATTCGAGATCTCTTCAAGGAGCTTACTAGGACCAAATTTTCTTCATCTCTTTCTTCAAAACCGTGAGCAACAAAGAAAAGTGAGTTCATACCCCTCTATTTTAGGTTTTCACAAGTTTTATGGGGGGGAATACAAGTAAAATGTGTAGATCTATGTGTATGTGTATGTTATGTGTGATTTCATGTGTTTATGTGGTAAATATGTGCCAAAAGGGAAAGAAATCTGTAGATCTATAGCTCAAGGAGGAAAATATACGTGATCTAAGATTTATTACATTAAACAAGTCAATAAAAAATTACCCTCTAAGGTTATAGTAAACATGTTACAACATAAAACTCATTTTTGGGCTATATTTGTCAAATAAACAAAAGTTGGGTTAAAGGTTGTCATTCACGATTTTCATAAGGACCAAAAGAGTCAAAAAAGTTAAAATAGAATTTTTTATAAATATTATGCTCTTCAAAGGACTAGAAATGAAATTGTAGCCTATTGGGCCAAAATTTTGGGCTTTTCGGCCCATAGGCCCAAACTTGCGAAAAAATGTGTTTTAAGGGATTGAAATGGTAAATTTCTCAAAATAGTGGGTAAAAAGGTAAATAAATCTATTTCAGGGGTTAAAATGACCTTTTTTGCCAAAAAGGATCAAGAACGCAAAGTTTTTGGATTTTGGGTCAAAATTGTAAAAGTTGCGAAAAGTTTGGACTTTAAATGAAAATCCTTTACTAAAGGGGATGAAACTGCCAAAAAGTAAATTTTGGGTTAAAAGCATTATTTAAATAAGTCCATGGGCCAAAAATGTCAAGAAAATAGTTTAAGGGCCTAAAATGTCATTTTTTATAAAAAGGGACTAAGATTGTCATTTTTATTAAAGAAGGGCTGAATAGGTCAAACCAATATTTTTGAGTCAATTATTTTATTATTAAGATATTTGGGTCAAAAATACCAAATTATAACTTATGAAAATAGAATGAAAAATATACATATATTTTCAAATATCGTTATAAACAATCGACAAACTTCATGCCTTTGCGATTTAAAAATTGAACAATCAGACCTTCCGACAATTATACTATACCTAAAACAAGTAAATATTTAAATTGTTGGGCTTGAAAGATTCTAATCATGTCTATTGGGCCTTCGTGACCCATTAACATGACTTTTGGGCCTAACAATAATAATACATGTCTATTGGGCCTCCTGCAACCCAATTACATGCTTAAGGGACCCTCAATGGCTTTTACGTGCTATTGGGCCTCAGTGGCCCATTAGCATTGCTAGTAAGGTCCTAATAAATCATATGCGAAATGGGCCAACACGTCCTTCATATACTCAACAACCTTAAATAACATACGTAATTAGTAGGACCTCGTAATCCTCTTCTCCTCGTCTGTTAGGCTTACCTTCAATTCAAGTAAACAAATTTAGGTCGTTAATCATTGGTAATCAAATTCGTTTGGATTAAGTGAGTAATAACGGACAACACCTTTAAGTGTCGGTTGTAGTCTGTAGTTATAATCAAAGTCTCCTGGAGGGAGAGCGAGAGTTTGTGTATGGATCTATACGGAGGTGACTCCCCCACACCTCAGTTGTTCGCTATAGTTAGACTCGGCCAGTCTAGGGTGACAAAATCTTAAGATCAATTCCAGCGTTCAACAGAATGCCAAGACAGACGAACTAGTCATCATCATGCATGGTTATAATGACTCACATAATAAATCCAATACTATCTAAGTAATCAAGGGAATTCATAATCATTCGTTGTGGCAGTATAATAATTCGAAACAATCATACTATTTTATCGGAAAACATCTGGTTTTTCGGGGGAAATCAACACTATTCACTTTTATTTTCAATAACTATAATGCAAAAACTTCTCATTTATACACGCTTTGAAATCATTCATGCATAAACCTATGGATCTTCACACTTTTGTATAAACAATGGTCGTTTCAGAAAATATCGGATTTTCTGGGTTTTATAAAGTGCACAAAACATTTTCATATCAACCTTGCTTATGAACTCACCAACATTCCATATGTTGACGTTTTCAAAATAACTTGTATTCTCAGGTAACAGATAAGCGGAAGAACATTACCAAGTGTGTTAGGATGTTATGTTTTGAAAACTCTCAAACAATTCATGCTTTGGAAATGTAATATTTAGATAATGTACTTGATGTGAACAAGGCCAGTTGTAATGTATTACTGCATGGTGATGTTTATGTTATGTTTCATGTATATTCATTGTGATGATATTCAATTTTAGTCACGCGAGCCCTCAGACGTTTCCGCCGTCTGGTTCGGGGGTGTGACAAGAAGACAACTTTTAGGACTCGCTATGGTCATTATGAGTTTGTGGTGATGTCGTTTGGTCCCACCACTGCTCCAACAACGTTCATAGACCTCAAGAACCACGTGTGCATACCGATGTTGGATCGGTCTGTGATAGTATTCATAGATGACATCTTGGTTTACTCCAAGACTCAAAAGCAACATGAAGAGCACCTGTGGGAGGTGCAGGAGACATTGAGGAGGAAGATACTTTTCACAAAGTTCTCCAAGTGTGATTTTTGGTTGCGTTAGGTGCAGTTCCTAGGGCATCTCGTCAACCATAAGGGTATTCTGGTCGATCCGACCAAGATAGAGGTCTTGATGCAGTGGGAGATTTTGAAGTCTCCATCAAAGATTCGGAGTTTCCTGGGTTTGGCAGGGTATTACAGGAGATTTATTCAGGACTTCTCCAAGATTGCAGTTTCGTTGACCTGACTGACCAAGAAGTCGGTGGTTTTCCGCTGGGAACCTGAGCAACAGGCAGCCTTTGAGACGCTCAGACAACGGTTGTGCGAGGCACTGATTCTTACTCTGCCAGAGGGTATAAAGGACTTCGTAGTCTATTGTGATGCTTCAATCACAGGCATGGCAGCAGTGTTGATGCAGCGGGGGCATATGATAGCTTATGCCTCGAGACAGATGAAGCCTCACGAGGCTAACTATCTGACGCACGATTTAGAGCTGCGGGTTATGGTATTTGTTGGATTAGGTGTCTAAGTTCATAACTATTTATGGGATGTACTTGACCCGGTTAGCATGGTCCATTTGGGTTGCATGGCATTTCAACACTTGGATTGACTAAATGAGAGAAAGGACACTTAACGATTATTAATATATTATAAGTTCTAATATATTAATAATATTATTTAATTAGTATTGATCAAATAATTAATTTGGAATTAATTAAGTGATCAAAAAGAGACTAATTAAATATATGGGGTTGATTGTGTAAACAATCTATTCTTATATAGTGGGCTAATGATTCATGGTTTGTATGGATTGGGCTAAAACCCATAAGGTGCTCCATGGATAATCCATGGAGGTTACAAACCCATGGATCATGGAATATGAAAAGCCATGACATTTAGGGTTTGCATGGTATAACCCTACTTGTTCCACGACTATATAAAGACCCATAGTCTAGCAAAATCGGTACTACTTGTACAAGATAGAGGGCTAGCCGATTTTGAGGTCAAGTGAACTTCTCTCAAGTCTATTCCAATATCTGTAGTGTTGTGTGAGACATTTGAGGCATCACACTTGAGGTGCTAGGATCACAAGGTTCTCAAGGAATCCAAACTACAAAAGGTATGTTCTTCTTCTAGCATTTATGTTTAAAAGTTCCCCATGGTATGCTAGATAGGTTAAGAACCTTGGAAAATCAATTTTGCATGTATCATAGTAAAACATAGATCCAAGGTTTCTAGGGTTGCATGTACACCTTAGGAGTGTTAGAATTCTCAAAAACCTACATTGGTATCAGAGACTAAGCTTGTTTGTTTGATACTTGATGCAAATTTGTGAAAAATACTCAGTTTTTCTGCACTCTGCAGCATGAACTCGCTGAGTCCATGGGGGGACTCGACGAGTCCATGACTAAATTCACCCTACTCGTCGAGTAGGTTCGTGCACTCGACGAGTAGGAGCCTCAGAATGCAGATTTTCGAGTTTTGCTACAGGAAATGGACTAGAAACATTACCCTAAATTATTTTGGTCTTATAAAACTTGTTTTAGATGGTGTAATGGTTATGCTAATCCATTTTCAATAGCTATTATCAAAATTTCAAGTTTTATATGGTTAATTTTATGATTCTTGAAATTGTTGATATGCATGTTCATTAACTTGTGAGTTTAGAAGATCATCAGAATTATTTGTAACTTACTTGTTAGTTTAATTCTTGATCATTATGTGTTTTAATGGAATCCATAATATGTCCTCAAGTTATGGATTACCAAAAGTCATTCTTTTAAAGTCCACTAAAGAAACACGTAGGTCACATAAAATGAAAAGTCACTCATTTAATAAACCATTAACTCATAAGTTATGAAAGATGAAGAGTTTTGAAAGTTACAATACTTGCCCTCGAGTTTTGGAACATGTAAAGTCACTTTAAAAACTTTAGTTCCAACCCTTAGAGTTTTAAAAGTTAAAATCCAACCCTTATACTTTATAATATTATAAGTTAATAATAATTATATATGTATATGAACAAGTCGTTTTACCGTTAGTAGGCCTCATTCACGAAGCCTGTCTATAAGGGGGTATAAGGTTTGGTCTTATAAAATGACAGCTTAATGGGCGTCCACTCTTACCCACCGCTTCCTTGACTGGTGGAGGGTCGTTAGCCGAACGGGTAGAACAAGGACTAGAATTCTCCCTTCATTAAAAGTATTAATGATAAATACAAAGTAATTAAATGTTTTATAAATTCCCAATCTTAGTTACTTTAGGAAAAATGTGAATAAGGTGCTAATCCATGAAATTACACTTTGCACTTTTCTTAAGTCGGTTAGTGGAGCGCATGTGGTTAACCGGCACACTAGTTGGACTTAACAAGGTAGGCAAAGGGTAACTTAATGTTTATCATAGTATCGATGGAGCATGTGTGGTTAACCGACACATCGATTAAGGGGTAAACATTAAGGGTACCAAGTAATTCGCATGGTTACTTCACACTTTGTTTTGTGATCCTCGACATCCCAGTCACAAAACCTGAAGGGCACACTCAAGATTGAAACATGCCATTGCAAAGTTCAATGAATCTCAAAGAATCTAGGAGTTCCAAACCAATTAAAACCTAATAATTTATTTTGTTTTTCATGGTGGAAATTAGTGAATCGTCATTCATCTACCTTCAAATATTTTATAGCTTGGATTACAGCATCCCTTTTCTAAGTTATAAAATATTGTGTTAGGTCCTGGCCTTAATATTTAATATTGGGTGTTATATTAAGGACTTAAATCAACTAACTTGAATATCTCCCATTGTAGATATATGGTTTAGACAACTATGATCTTCCCAGCTCTCATGGAAATCATACTACTCTACCTCCACCTCCTCCATTTATTCTCCATGACCCACAAGCTCGAAGACTTGAAAAATTCAAGGTCACTCAAGCCCTACTAGCAATAAAACATAAAGATGGAAGACCTGTGTGCACTCATGTCTTAGGAATGAAGTCACACATTGATAGGTTGAGAATGTTAGGTGTCGTTGTCCCAAGGAAGTTGGCTATTGACTGGGTTCTTCAGTCACTTCATGAGTCATATAGTGAGTTCATTAAAAACTACGATGTGATAGATCATGACATGGCCCTAATAGATCTATCTTATTTGCTTGTTGCTGCTGACTCATAAATGATGTGGCGCAATGGTCAAGCAAATATGGGTGGAAGGTCTATTTCTCAAACTTCCATAGACATTGACAATGGTAACATTGGAAGTCCAGTAAAAGCTTTCTCTTCCCAATGGAAAGGGATCGGCCTTGTTCAACCCAGTTGAGCAAAAGGTAAAGGGAAAAGCTAAGAATTCCCACATCACTAATAGTGTGTCTTAGGTGTCGACAATTTCTCAACGGTTTTGATAAATTGAAAGAGTACTCAAGAATTCCCACATCACTAATAGTGTGTCTTAGGAATCTGACTCTTCGATTCCAAAACTCGTGTTTAGAGAACTTCGCGAAAGTTTCTCTGAGGGTAATGTTTCCATAGATTCCTTCTTACTACGAGGGTAGATAAGTAAGTCGTTACAAGGAGAATGATGAACTGATCCAAGTAAGAATGGCGTACCCTACTCATTAAGCCCATGAATATTATGGGCGTATTGGTCCTATCCGAGGGGTATCACTACGGACTCGAAGTGTCCGCATCGAGTTCGGAGGGTAGTCTTCAGGACATCCATCCCTAACACTCAAAACTGCTGATATTCGAATCTCGGTCCATTTCTGAAAGGTAACTCGTTCCTTGCATTTGCTCAACCGATTCATCTATGCGAGGCAGAGGTAACGATTTCTAATGGAAATCTTGACAGAGTCCTCGATAGTCGAGGTACATATGATGCAATCCGTCGACTTCTGGAAGAATAAGACCGGAGCTCTCCAGGGTGAGAAGCCTGGTCTTCCAATTCTATTGCTGAGTAGTTCGCTAAGTTGTCCGGACTGTTCTTGTATCTCCGTAGGTGTTTAGACTGTAGGGCGATCTGGTTACATGAGTCATACTGGGTTCTAAGTGTGTTCACATGACAATGCGATTACTCGTAGTCTTGGGTAGTCTCCGTCCTGAAGTTCATATTAGAATTCCTACATGGTTCAACAATCACAATCTCGTGTATACGAGTCGTATATAATTAAGATTGAAAAGATAGTCGAATAACTGATTCTTCTTTAAGCTCACATCCCATCGAGGAAAAAGAAGTTAAAGTGGAATCATCAATTATAAACTTGTAGAATCTTGATTATATATCACCCCTATGTATACATTCTTCAGCGACAGATCAACCATATGAATCTTTGGATTGAACTTGACGTACTATACGAGTGGTACTTCGGGGATTTCTTCGGAAAGGAAAAGAACTATGAGGTACTCCATGCATGAGTACTTCGGTGTTCTGATATGACGGCTTCTCTGGAAAGGCGATTTCGAAGAAAGAGGTCTACGTATGAAGTTGGTATTGTGCAGATCAGATTGAATCTAGTCGTATGGTAATATCGAACTTACTTGGAAAATAAAGACATTAGATTTGAACATAAGGCGTTATAGGCAAAACACAATCGTGCAACCTTCAACAGAGTTACAGTACTTTAGATTTACCACAAGACTATTGTTGCGAACAAAGTATACTACAAAAGACAAGTATGCGCAGCACAAGCATCCCTATACCGACGGGATCTCGCAAAAGGTAAGACTCTAGTTGCATTAGTTTTGGATGGTGTAACACCGTAAATTTCAAAATAATTTTTCGCATAATATAAAAACATATTCATTTAATTTTCATAAAAACATCAATGTTTGAAACTCCAATCCATGACATATAAAGAATCCCAAGATCACATAACATGAAAATCCCGTGTGTGAACTAATCAAGTCGGCGCCTTCCCACGGTCATCACTAGTACCTGAAACAAATAACACCAAACACTGTAAGCACAAAGCTTAGTGAGTTTCCCAATATACCATACATAACGCACATTAGCCACTCAAGGGTATAACTCTGTGGGTCCGTGCACCCAAGCTCCGTGAACCCTTAGGTTCTAACTCTGATAACATGCATAGTATAGATCACATAGAAATAATGCAGTGCAACACATAACATACATAGCATACAAATACTCTATCACATAACTCTGGTTACCTACTCAAGGTAAAGTATAGTGAGAAGACTCACCTCGCGTATCTCAGTAACTCGCAAATCCCTGAAATCACTCGTGCTCGATCCCCCGATCTATAGTCCTCCTATAACACAATATATATCTCTAAATAACACTTCACAACTAAGGTTGACTAACCCTATCAAGTCAACACAGGTCAACACTGGTCAATGGTCAACGGTCAACTTTGATCGGACTCGGCGAGTGCACTATAACGACTCGGACTCGGTCAATGGTCAACGGTCAACTTTGATCGGACTCGGCGAGTGCACTATAGCGACTCGGCGAGTCTATACACATCCACTGATGCCCTGGGATCCTCTCTCGACACGTCGAGTATTTTCCTAAATCGACGAGTTCCACCTGGCATGAGTTGCGGGGCCACCACGACTCAACTCGCCGAGTCTCAAGAACAACTCGGCGAGTTCCAGCTTGACTCAGTCCACCCGTCAACCCTCTCTGACTCTCCCTGACTCACTGAGTCAACCCCTTGACTCGGCAAGACCACTCGCTGAGTGGTTATGGACAATCTTCATGCTACTCGCCGAGTCTGTTCTTCAGACTCGGCGAGTCTATGCCATGCATAAACTCAAACTCACTCCTGAGGTCAGATCCGTTCCAATAACTCATAGATCCAGTCCTTCCAAGCACATACATCACGTAAAGTTACTATCTTGGTGCTCATGCAAAGGTTCAAAGGCCTTATTTGATGATATGGTCTCTAGAATGCTATTCTAAGCTCATGGCCTCCATCAACACTCATAAAGCTTGAGGGAAAAGGGTCTCTGGACCTCTTTGGGCCCAGATCTAAAGCACCAACACGTGAGGAGGCCAATTACTCCATGGATCATTCCACAAAGAAACCCTAACTCTAAGATTTACACCAAGGACTGAGAAAGGAACGAATGGTTACCTCAAATGAAGTCTCTGAGATCAGGAATCACTGGATTAGCACCGTCTTTGGTCTCCTCTTGCCTTGATCCTCTTCTATATGCAAAAACACCCACAAATAGTCAAGGATCTTCCTATTCTCTCTCACAAAACGCTCAAAGACTCTTTAGGGTTCTCTCTGGGGTTGGTGGCAGAAAATGACGGCCATAAGCCCCTTTAAATAGGTCTCATACCCTAGAAATTAGGGTTTCATTAAACAGCGTGGACTCGCCGAGTCCACCTTTTGGACTCGCCGAGTCCAGACGCGAACCCGTGCCTAATCCGCGATCATACTCGGCGAGTTTGAGCTCCAACTCGCCGAGTCTCCTCACAAATCACCAAAATTATAAGAATAAATAATACCTGGGAATCCAGGCTGTTACAATTCTCCCCCACTAGAACTAGACTTCACCCTCGAAGTCTCGCTCTGCAAATAACTCCGGATGCTGCTCACGCATCTCACGCTCCGACTCCCAAGTCATCTCGGACCCCTTCCGATGCTTCCACTGAACCAAAACCAAGGGTACCTCCTTGTTCCTCAGAACCTTGATTTTCCGATCTCTGATTGCCACTGGTCTCTCAGCATAATTCAGGCTTGCATCCACCTGAATGTCCTCTAATGGAACTACTGCCGACTCATCGGCTATGCATTTCCGCAATTGCGACACGTGGAAAGTGTCGTGAATCTGCCCCAACTCTGCTGGCAATTCCAAACAATAGGCTACCCTGCCTACCCTCGCGATCACTCGGAATGGACCAATATATCGGGGCCCCAACTTGCCCCTATTCCTGAATCGAATCACTCCTTTCCAAGGAAAGACCTTCAGGAGCACAAGGTCGCCAACCTGAAACTCAAGCTCGGACCGGCGTCTGTCTACATAACTCTTCTGACGACTCTGAGCGGTCAACAACCTCTGTCTGACCTGCTGGATCTGCTCTGTCGTCTGAAGCGTGATCTATGTACTGCCCATCACACGCTGTCCGACCTCTCCCCAACAAATGGGGGTCTGGCACCTCCTCCCATACAACAGCTCAAAGGGCGGCATACCAATGCTCGAATGATGGTTGTTGTTGTAGGAAAACTCTGCCAAGGGAAAGTACGTATCCCAACTTCCCCCGGAGCATGTCTGGAGCGTCTGAATCGTCCGCTCACTCTGTCCGTCTGTCTGGGGGTGATATGCGGTACTAAAATGCAGTCTAGTACCCAACTCCTCGTGAAACTTCTTCCAGAATCTGGAAGTGAAACGCACATCACGGTCTGAAACAATCGAGATCGACACTCCATGCCGTGACACCACTTCCCTCATATACACCTCTACCAATTTCTCTGCTGAAGAACTCTCACTGATAGCAAGAAAGTGAGCGCTCTTCGTCAACCTGTCCACAATCACCCAAATTGCATCAACTCCCCTGGCAGTCCTTGGCGATTTGGTGATAAAATCCATGGTGATCTGTTCCCACTTCCATTCGGGAACCTCCAACGGCTGCAATTTACCATGCGGTCTCTGGTGCTCGGCCTTAACCCTACGGCAGGTCAAGCACCTCTCAACAAACCACTCAACATACCTCTTCATACAGGGCCACCAATACTCTTTCCTCAGGTCCAAATACATCTTAGTGGCCCCAGGATGGATCGAAAATTTCGACCGATGAGCCTCTTCCATCAAGATGGTACACGTTCCTCCCACAAACGGCACCCAAATACGCCCTTGGAATGTCATAAGCCCCCGACCATCGGTAACGAACTCTGAATTCAAACCAACAACTCACTCTTTCTTCTGCATCTTAGGTTGCACAGCCTCGGTCTGTGCCCCACGAATGACGTCCAACACTGGAGCTATCACGGTCAATCTCAAACATACATCCCGCAGCGGGGTGCTCTCCGCCCTGTGGCTCAGTGCATCGGCTACAACATTAGCCTTGCCTGGGTGGTACAGGATCTCACAATCATAATCCTTGACCACATCCAACCACCTTCTCTGTCGCATATTTAGTTGGGCTGATCCATCAAATACTTCAAACTCTTATGGTCCGTGTATATCGTACACCGAACCCCATACAGGTAGTGACGCCAAATCTTATGGGTGAACACCACTGCCCCCAACTCTAGATCATGGGTGGGATATCTCGTCCCATGAGGCTTCAGCTGCCTCGATGCATATGCTATCACATGCCCTCTCTGCATTAGCACCGCCCCCAACCCCAAAATCGATGCATCGTAGTATACCACAAAGTCCTCCATCCCTTCTGGGAGGGCTAACACCGGGGCTTCGCATAACCTTTGGCGAAGCGTCTCAAAGGAGTCCTGCTGCTCGGGGCCCCATGAAAAAGCGATACCCTTCCGGGTCAACCTGGTGAGTGGCACCGCGATCTTGGAGAAGTTCTTGATAAATCTCCGATAATAACCCGCCAACCCTAAGAAACTCCTGATCTCGGAAGGCGACCTCGGCACTTCCCAACTCATCATTGCCTTGACTTTGGCCGGGTCGACCAATATCCCTTTCTGGTTAACGAGATGTCCTAGGAACTGGACCTCCCGCAACCAGAAATCACACTTGGAGAATTTGGCATAAAGCCTCTTCGATCTCAGAACTCCGAGAATCTCCCTCAAATGCTCCTCATGCTGCTCTCTAGATCTCGAATATACCAAAATATCGTCGATGAATACAATCACCGACCGATCCAACATTGGCCTGCACACTCGGTTCATGAGATCCATGAATACTGCGGGGGCATTGGTGAGCTCGAAAGGCATCACCACAAACTCGTAATGCCCATAACGCGTCCTGAATGCTGTCTTCTGGACGTCCTCATCTTGAACCCTCACCTGATGATATCCAGACCTCAAATCAATCTTGGAGAACCAAGATGCTCCCTATAACTGATCGAACAAATCATCGATCCTTGGCAACGGGTAACGGTTCTTGACCGTCAGCTTGTTCAACTCCCGGTAATCAATGCACATCCGGTGTGAACCATCCTTCTTCTTGACAAAAAGGATAGGCGCTCCCCATGGCGAGCTGCTCGGCCGAATAAACCCCTTTCCCAACAGCTCCTAAAGCTGCGAGGATAACTCTTGCATCTCTGGAGGTGCAAGGCAATAAGGTACCTTGGCGATAGGCGCGGCTCCTGGAACCAAATCGATACTGAACTCCACTTGCCTCACGGGAGGCACACCCGACAACTCCTCTGGGAATACATCCGGAAACTCACGCACTATCGGAACCTCCTCAACTGACCTCGGCCTCTCTGAATCAACCCTCGAATCCACCACATATGCCACAAATCCCTTACAACCCTGCTATAGACATTGCCTCGCCCTAACGGCCGAACAAAACGCTGACCCAGAACGGGTACCCTCGCCGTACACCGTAAGAACTCCCCCACTAGGGTCTCGTATGGTCACCAGTTGTTGTTCGCAGTCGATAACCGCACCGAATCTGCTCAACCAGTCCATGCCCACAATGACACAGACATCGCCCATCGCGATAGGAACCAGATCAATCGGGAACCCGACCCCGAAGATCTCAAATACGCACCCGCGGATTACCTCCGTGGCATATATCACACTTTCGTCAGCTATGGAAACTCTCAGAGGCCGACTCAATGCCTCACGACTAACACTGATATGCTGACTAAAAGCCAAAGATACAAAAGACCGACTCGCACCCGAGTCAAATAACACCAAGGCAGGTATAGAATTCACAAGAAAAGTACCTACGCATAACATAATATAAGCATAATATCTCGAAATCAAAATAAATACACGAAAGAATACATACCAGCCACGACATCAGGTGCTGCGCGGACCTCTTCCGAGGTCAACTGAAAGGCTCTCCCTCGTGCCCTCGGCGCCTCGACCTTCACTGGCCGACTCTCGGTAGCTCTGATGGCGGGAGGGGCAGATCCCTGAGGTTCTCCCTAAGATGATCCTCGCAATTGCGGACACTCTGCCTTCCGATGTCCGGTCTGGTTGCAGTGGAAACACACCGTAAACCCCTTGGGGCAGTCCTTGGGCATATGCCCCTCCTTGCCACACTTCCCACAAGTGCGGCCCTTATGGCTCCCTGATTTGGGATCAGCGGGCTTGCCCCGCTTGGCTGCGGGCTGAGACTGCATCGGTCGCCGATCCCTCCCCTGAGACTCCGCCTCCTCCTTGGCCAGAGTCTCTAGCTCAATCTCCCTCTTCTGGGCATTTGCCTGAAGCTCGGTAAATGTCCGGTACGAGGATTTCACCAGGAAATCCCGAATGTCTCGCCTCAAGATACTCAAATATCGGCTCATACATGCCTGCTCAGTGGACACGTGCTCAGGGCAGAACATCGCCCTCTCGTGGAACATCCTGGTAATCACCGTAACAGACACAGTACCCTGCTTGAGGGTCAGAAACTCCTGGGCCAAACGCTCCCTCTCCACCTGGGGAATGTACTCATCTCGGAACATGGTAGTGAACCTCTCCCAGGTCACTGCCGCAAGCTCAGCAGGCGTAAAATGCGCCGTCACAAACTTCCACCAGTCCTTCGCTCCCAAGTGAAGTTGGTTCAGCGCGAACCGTACTCTCAAATGCTCAGGAGATGAGCAAGTGAAGAAACACCCCTCTATGTCTAAAATCCATCTCATAGCCGCCACCAGGTCCTGCGTACCATCAAACTCTGGCGGCTTCGTGTTGCTGAACTCCCTGAACAACAACGAATCACCACCCTGCGGCCTCGCGGCAACAATAGCTGCGGTGGCCGCTGCAACAGCAGCCTCAGAAAGAGCAGCGTAACGCTCATCAAAAGTCTCAATCAGTGTGGTCTTAATAGACCCAAACATCTCCGGTATCTCTGCCCTGATGGCCGCAGCCACCTCCTCATGGATGATCCGGCGTATCTCCTCATCACTGGCCCCATTGCTCTCAGGCATAAGACGTGTCCTCACCATGATCTACCTCTGAAATACAACATACGATAAATTAGAATCCATTCAAGCATACTCACACTCAACAACTCATTCATCCTTGATCCTTGGTATTCCAAAGATTCCTACTTGGGTTGTACACCGCCCCGGTGCTTTCAGTAGTACGGGCCCAATACTACTGTCCGCATCGTATCAGAATACACCCCAAGTCCTCCTCTTCGGATCCCAAATTCCAAGTACTCTATCATGCATAATCCACTCTCTAACCGATCTCTCATAAGCCCCTCGTTGCTACCTACTCACTTTCAAGCACCTCATAGTAGCTCACCTCTCCCTAGGCTAAGGCATCACAAATCAGGCCACTCTAGTCCTAATAAGAGTACCTAGCCTACTCTAGCATGAGAATACATCATATCAATATCAATATCACATAACATGAGGGTATTTTTGGAAATCACCGTTCGGGCGTGGACTGATCGTACACACGACTCTGCTTTGCGTTTTTCCAAAAATCTTTTACTCTCTTTGATAATACTTCTCAAATCCTCAGTTTGAGTTCAAATACGCCCGAAGGTGTACTCGAATCCCTCAAACCAAGGCTCTGATACCAACTTGTAACACCGTAAATTTCAAAATAATTTTTCGCATAATATAAAAACATATTCATTTAATTTTCATAAAAACATCAATGTTTGAAACTCCAATCCATGACATATAAAGAATCCCAAGATCACATAACATGAAAATCCCGTGTGTGTACTGATCAAGTCGGTGCCTTCCCACGGTCATCACTAGTACCTGAAACAAATAACACCAAACACTGTAACGCACATGAGCCACTCAAGGCTATAACTCTATGGGTCCGTGCACCCAAGCTCTATGAACCCTCAGGTTCTAACTCTGATAACATGCATAACATAGATCACATAGAAATAATGCAGTGCAACACATAACATACATAACATACAAATACTCTATCACATAACTCTGGTTACCTACTCAAGGTAAAGTATAGTGAGAAGACTCACCTCGCGTATTTCAGTAACTCGCAAATTCCTGAAATCACTCGTGCTCGATCCCCCGATCTATAGTCCTCCTGTAACACAATATATATCTCTAAATAACACTTCACAACTAAGGTTGAATAACCCTATCAAGTCAACACAGGTCAACACTGGTCAATGGTCAACGGTCAACTTTGACCGGACTCGGCGAGTGCACTATAGCGACTTGGCGAGTCTATACGCATCCACTGATTCCCTGGGATCCTCTCTCGACACGTTGAGTATTTTCCTAACTCGACGAGTTCCACCTGGCATGAGTTGCAGGGCCACCACGACTCAACTCACCGAGTCTCAAGAACAACTCGGCGAGTTCCAGCTTGACTCAGTCCACCCGTCCACCCTCTCTGACTCTCCCTGACTCACTGAGTCAACCCCTTGACTCGGCAAGACCACTCGCTGAGTGGTTATGGACAATCTTCATGCTACCCGCCGAGTTTGTTCTTCAGACTCGGCGAGTCTATGCCATGCATAAACTCAAACTCACTCCTGAGGTCAGATCCGTTCCAATAACTCATAGATCCAGTCCTTCCAAGCACATACATCACGTAAAGTTACTATCTTGGTGCTCATGCAAAGGTTCAAAGGCCTTATTTGATGATATGGTCTCTAAAATGCTATTCTAAGCTCATGGCCTCCATTAACACTCATAAAGCTTGAGGGAAAAGGGTCTCTGGACCTCTTTGGGCCCAGATCTAAAGCACCAACACGTGAGGAGGCCAATTACTCCATGGATCATTCCACAAAGAAACCCTAACTCTAAGATTTACACCAAGGACTGAGAAAGGAACGAATGGTTACCTCAAATGAAGTCTCTGAGCTCAGGAATCACTGGATTAGCACCGTCTTTGGTCTCCTCTTGCCTTGATCCTCTTCTATATGCAAAAACACCCACAAATAGTCAAGGATCTTCCTATTCTCTCTCACAAAATGCTCAAAGACTCTTTAGGGTTCTCTCTGGGGTTGGTGGCAGAAAATGACGGCCATAAGCCCCTTTAAATAGGTCTCATACCCTGGAAATTAGGGTTTCATTAAACAGCGTGGACTCGCCGAGTCCAGACGCGAACCCGTGCCCAATTCGCGATCATACTCGGCGAGTTTGAGCTCCAACTTGCCGAGTCTCCTCACAAATCACCAAAATTATAAGAATAAATAATACCTAGGAATCCGGGCTGTTACAGATGGTTTATAATTCTGTTACAACAAAACGCCTTAATTACATTAATGTGGGTCCAGAGTAGGGTCTCCTGCAACTATGATCCTGAGAATCTTCCCATCTGTTCCCGAGTTCTTTGTTATTGGACAGTCCTTCTTGAGATGTCCCATCTCTCCACATAAATGACATATTTGGCTAGTGCCAGCATCGGTAGTGGAAGTGAAGTGTTGAGTAGGAGTTAAGGGGACGCGGGTTCTTTCCTTGATCTCCCTCTTCGGGCAATTTCTTTTATAGTGCCCAAACTCACCACAATAATAGCAACCCTGGCTGGCTCTAGTGGCGATGGTTCCACATAAACGGGCAATGTGTCCCAGTTTGTTGCAATTGATACATTTCAATACCCGGCAGGCTCCATTATGATGATAGCTACACCTGTTACACTTCGGAAGCGTTACCTTATATCGCTTGCGTCCCTTTTGGGCTTGACGCTTCCGTTTCTTGAATTCTGAGTTATGGCTTCGCGAGCCTACGACTGTTATCGTTTGTTGGCTTACTGGATTGATACTACGATCGGGATTTTCAACTCCATCGTCGGTATTGCTTGCATTGATAGCGTTACGGTTTGCAAGGACAGCTGTCACGGCAGCCATCACGGCAGCTGTAACTGCGGCTTGGAAAGTAGTTGTGTCCATAGGAAAACATAGGGGTTTCGTTGTTCGGCTGACTGTTTCCGGATGACGACATGATTCTGTAATACGAAAGATAAGGATTTTGTGAGCGATTCTGTTTGAACCTAGATGTACTTCGATTGCTCAAGTAAAGAGTAAGAGTATGTTCTCGAAAGTTTCACCTACATCCCTATGATGCGGCCATAGTACGGATTGGAAGTATGTTCGCGAAGGTTTGACCTACATCCCCATGATGCAGTCCTGGTACTGAGTGGAAGTGTGTTCATGAAGGGTTGACCTACATCCCTATGATGCAGTCCTAGTAATGAGTGGACGTAAGTTCGTAGAATGGTCTCAAGATGCTTGTCGTTCAAGCCGAGGTATCGTTGGTTGGTGAATAACATGATCCAACCACTAAAAGAGACTTGGAAATGTCTCCGGAGCTAAATTGTTATAGTCCAATGTCTTGACTAAAGCATCTACACTTAGGCACATGCTAATCAACCCTCGGATAATATAGTTGATCAGGCTATATTTTCCCAGTTTTGACCTTATGTCTCTAAGTCCACCTGTGTTGCCCAACAATCGTAATTCTTTTGTACTGTCCTAGTGACACTAATTTTAGTATGAATGCAGGCACGTATACTTAATTAAATATTTTATTATTTAAAGTATAAACCCTTGGTCAGAGTATTTTAATCCCATTGTATTTATAGTCTGTATATCTTTTATGGGTTGATATACTCAATTCACTATAAACAATGCTTTGATACCAATCTGTCACACCCCAAAACCATGAACGGCGGAAACGTTCTGGGGCGGAGGACGCCATATACAGTATCACAACAATGAAAAGTAGTAAACAAGCAACAACATCCTCCATTGCATTAATAATATAATTTTTGTACAAGTGTGTTCTGTCAAATTATAATATACACTAAAGTATAAAACAAAATGAAAGATGAGTCTTGAATGAGCTCCATCTTCTCTAAACCTTGCATCGGTACCTGTCTACTGTTGACCTGAGGATACAAGTTATTTTGAAAGCGAGTATCAGCTTTAAAGCTGGTGAGATCATAAGTATTTTAGTGTCTTAATTTGTATGTAAGTATTTGTATGTATATGAGCTGTAAGTATTTGTATGTATATGAACTGTAAGTATTTGTATGTATATGAACTGTAAGTATGAAAACGTTTTGAACATCCTAGAAAGCCCTATGCTTCCTACTGTGAGTAGCCTTCTACCAAGGCATCTAGTATCTGTGTGTGTCTCCTGTAAGAGTGTGTATTTTCCCAAATCCGACTATCATTAACCAAAAATATAGCTTCTACATTACCGTGCATCGTGTGAATGATCACGAAGTGAATGTAATGGGAAAATGAAATAGTACTATGGTGTAGTATCATATAACTACAACCGTACTAATTACATTTAACTTATTGTAATTTCGTAAGTACTGTAGTATTTGTAATAAGTGACTACTTCTGCACTATTTTGCCTTATTTGAGGGATAAGGCATAATGTGATAGCTAGATCCCAGGCTAGACGCTCCCCTGTCAAAGAGATTTTGGGACCCATACACGACCCCTGCATGTTTGCAAGCCGTGAACATCAACATTACTATGATCATGTATACCCAATATAACTATCACAATGCGTTGTGATTCATTGGTATAGTTAGATCCTGAAATCGTTCCATGCTATAGCACCTAGTGATGTCTGTCCTATTATTGTATATGTAAACGCACTCATGTAAACGTACTCATGTAAGCGTAATCATCTAAACGTAATCATGTAAACGTAATCATGTAATAGTATAGTAGTGTACTGTAATGTTCTGCTTGTGCTAGTTGTAACATGTGTTCTCTCTCTATCTAGCATGTATAGTAATGTACTGTGTGTACTAGCTGTAATGTGTGTTCTCTCTCTATCTAGCATGTATAGACTCATGAATGAACTGACTCGTGGTATGATTCTGCATTCTAGTAAACGTATTAGTATCTTCCTAAACTACCCATATGGTAGCTTACTAGTAATATAACTGGTATGTATGAACATGGAAGTATACCCTTGCTACCCAAGGGTATTGAACTGACTAGAAGAGCCTTTATGACTATATATGTACACATGATACATAACTAATATTTAAACGACCTTCGGATGGATACCTGATACCCACCAGACCACATCCCAACTGTGAAAAGGAAATAGAGCAGGTAGCCTTCCTAAGTCCTTTAAACATTTCTTATATAACTATACATACATAGGCATGCAATTGACAATATAAAAGCATAAAAATAAGTTTTGTAAAACCTTTGAACATTATTACTATTTAAGAAAAGATCGACTTGATGTCAATCTATAAAACGGGTTGAAAGCATTTGTTTGATAAAACAGTTTAAGTATAAAGAAACATTTGTTTGAAACACAATTGTAAATGAGTTTGAAATGAAATATACAGTGTATAATGAATAGTTTAATAAGGAGTTCTAAACATATAAAATGTTTATGAAAATCATCTGAAGAAAATTGTTTGGTAAAACAGCTAATGAGTAGTAAATCATTTGAATGCTGCTTATTAATCACATGTGATAGATATAATAACTAGCATGATTCTACTTGTATCCCCCCCACAAACACATTTAAAAACAACATTGATTAAGGGGTATGAACTCACCTGTAGTGAGTGGTACAAATGAACTGAAGATGTAGGATTGCTAGGTGTCAAGTGAAGTATTGAACACACTCTATGATCCTATTTAACATATAATATCACATATATGTATCAAATTAGTCTTTAAACAACTAATAAACAAGGTATAGACACCCTAGGACATGCTAAACACCTTTAACAAGTGTTATAAGCCTCAAGGATTGCATCTAAGTGTTGTAGGGAAAAGCTAGTGTGTGTAGGGTTCAAGGAAAACTCCCTAATGGAGTTCACGACCCTAAGGTCATCAACAAATGAGTATACAGTCGTAAACTCATGGGTTTACGGCCGTAAGCTCATACTTACTTGACCATTTGATGTTTTGAGGCTTTACAAGACCCTAAGAAGCATTTCTACTTAATGGCAAAGTCTTTGGAAGAGTTTAGGGCACCTTTCAACTCCTTTGAGGAGTTCACGGCCCTAGAACCAATTCCCTTAGAGATTACGGCCGTAATCTCTCATGGAATGGTGTTTTTGGTGTTTTCAAGTCCCTAATTTAACTAGGAATGAATCTAGGCTAGTGTCCAAAGCTTATGGAGAGTTTAAAGCACACTTTGGCCCTTTTGTTTGGAGTTCACGGTCCAAAAACTTCTTGGACTATGAACACCTTACTCTTGGTGTTCTTGGGGTGTTTTCTAGTCCTACATACATTAGGATACGAGTCTAGGCTAGTTTCATTGCAAGAGGAAGGGACTAGGGCACTCTTTGCCCCTTAAAGAAGGGTTTACGGTCCAAGATGTTCTTGGTCCGTAAACTCTTTGATCTTGTGGGTTTCTTATGATTTCTTGGTTACTAGACACATATCAAGCCCTATAATACACTTAGATAGAAGTACTCACGATTTGGGACGAAAGGCCGAAGATCCGTGAGAGAGAATTTGGCTTTTCTCTAGTTGGAAATGTAACAAATGAATAAATATGGCTAAGAACCATATATATACCCCTGGGGTTTTTGGCAGAAATATTTTTATTCCGGCAGTGAACTCTAATATTATAGATTTTTGGAATAACAGAGTTGCACGACACCCTAGTGCACCCTCTCTCCTGATATCTCTTTAAGTGTAAATCCTGAAATACTCAAACTTATACTAAAGGTCTGAAAATTTACTACAACTGTTCTAACTTCTATTGACTTGATATTGTTTGTACATAATAGAAATTTCGCGTTGTCACACAAGAGGACAGTGAGAGTCTTAAATATCTTGAAAAAGCTTCTAGATCTAATCAAGAAGAAAAATCTATAGTTTATCACTAGCACACGACTTGAGGTTTATAACCTATCATGTTGACATATTCCTATTTCTATGCCCATTCCAATTAAAGTTGGCTTTGCATATGAGTTCTGAGAGTTCTCAATTGGTTGCATAACAACTTGGAAGCAATGGAAGGCCCTTGTGCTGCCAGGTGGCAATAAGTTAAGACTGCACAAGTTCAATCCATAAGAGTTTATATTTGTCACCAACCTTGTCTTGTGATTATGGTTTTGACAAATTCACATTGACAGGAACACATACACCATAAAATCTAAAGTGTCATAAGTTTTCTCTCTGATTCATGAAAATGATGGTGAGGAAAAACTTTCACTAAGTAGATTTTAAGTAGATGGAAATTGTGATATTTGCATTCTCAAAGTCGTTAGTGGAGCGTGTGTGGTTGACCGACACACTAACATGGACTTGTGAGAAACGGCAAAGGTCTAAACAATTGAGACTATGATTACGACATCCCTTTTTCATAGTTCTGAAATTGTTTAGACACACATGTGTGCTATCTAAGGAAATGTGTATGATTTTGATAAAGTTTTATCAAAGCATCTCGTATCAGAAATATGAACTTTGGTAAGAAGGTCAATAAAGTATTGATTTCTAGAAGTCCATATGATTTCTGAGTACATTTCAAAGCTAGTGGGAACATAAGTGTTATGCTAACAATCATCATGTAAGTGGGATCATGATAATTATAATAAGTGTTGCAAGTTAGCAATGTTAATTATAGAAAACAAAAGCTTTCAATTGGGAAAAAGTTGTTTTGCTATAATTAAGGGAGAGGAAATTATACTTCATTTCAATTCTAAAAGCTTAGATTGAGGTTTTAATCATCTTTAGTCAAGGATATATATATATATATATATATATATATATATGTATGTATGTATGAATTTTATGTTGGAATGGCTCAACATAAGGAAATTCTATATATGGGTCCATTATTTGCGTTCTAAAATTCGATTATGATTACGACATCCCTTTTTATAATATGAATTATGAGAACTTGGCAAATAGAAATAGAAACATTATAGGAAAAGACTGATCTACTATCATGTCTTTATGAATCGTGTCCCATATGCTTCAGATATAGGATCGATTGCATGTGCTATAATACTCATCTGTTCTAAATTTTTCCAAATGCCCAGAGCATTAAGAGGGAAAAAGTACTAGAACTAGATATGACTAATTTGATTAAGCAATTGTCGAGGACAATCTAAGGTTTACCAAAGATTGGTTGCTTAGGGACAGTTGAAAGTATAGTGTTAATTTTGGAAGGACCATATTGACATATTCTAAAAAGAGGCAACTCTTGTTCACGAGTAATAGTCAAGAGGGGAATATGGAAATGTTCCCATATGTGGAAGTTATTCATTAAATCTGTGTAAGATTAGGAAACTTAATGCAAGAAGAATGTTCAAAGCAATGAACTTTGAATATGAGACTTCGTTTCCATGGAGTTGATCTCCATTGGAATATGTTGTAATGTCTGTTGACAAGTCTTTGTGACTTTGTGCATAATCATTACAAGAGGACCAATGCATATAAGTTTAGAATCTAACAGATTTTGGTAAATGGCAGGAATTTGGAATTCTTGTATTTGCGGTAAGGATTTGGGATTGTGAAATTAGTATCATTGGAATTATGTTTAATCGATTTATTTCGCAGAGTAAAGATCATAGACAAACTTAGTGTGCATACTTGGTGTATGGCATAACTAATGTTTGGAAAAACATAATGTGCATACTTGGTGTATGGCATGACTAGTGTCTAGAAAAAACCATAGTGTACATGCTTGGAGCATGGGACAACTATTGTTTTAATTCAAGTATAAAGTTGATAGTTTGAAACAGTATGCAATGAATAATGTGTAATCAATATGGTGATAAATAAAAGATGTTCTATTTATATTCATAAGTTTTGCCACCATATTTGATTAGATTATTGTTGTGTTTCAATTTGCATGTTTTGACTTCCGGAATAACTAGGTCACTATTCTCGAATGACTAACTTATTCAAACCATCCACGGTCGATCATATGTTGGAAGTAGATACGAATCAAGATTGTCATGAAGTTGGATTGTAGATGTCCAAGGTATGGGACATATCACGAGTTGCTGCAACATTCATGAGTGCTCATAAGTTCTAAGTATTGGATTCAACCCACGCCCACTAGTATCACTTCATGGAATTTATCTCGAGTGATCGTGAGACGGTAATACCATATAAGTCTTCAAACCTAGAGATATGACTTGTTGCCTATGAGTTGGTTATACATTGATTGTACGAAAACGTATTGGTAACTCGATGTTATAAAACGTGCCTTTGTGTATGATTCAACAAGTAGTAGAACAAGAATATGAGTCGAAGTTTATTTGTTCCTTCTTGGGTTATAAGAGATATCTGGGCCCCTCGATGATCTTGTGTTGACCCATGTACCGGGCCCAATCAGAACTAAGTTGATGTGTTCAATTAAGTTCTATGTCAAACAAATCGGAAATCGGGAAACAAACTGCTGGACAATAAGTAAGACATTGTTCCATGTATTTGTATGGCTGATATCTAGAATAGAGGATTATATGATCACTTGTCTTAAATGGTGCATCATCATCATCTCAGTTCCGCGAGACCTTGAAAGAGCTACGATTGCTGATCGGTTCCTAAAGTTATTCTTGCAGATATAGTTATTAGACTTATCCAAGTGGGAGACTGTTGGACTAGGTGTCTAAATTCATAACTATTTATGGGATGTACTTGACCCGGTTGTCATGGTCCATTTGGGTTGCATGGCATTGCAACACTTGGATTGACTAAATGAGAGAAAGGACACTTAAGGATTATTAATATATTATAAGTTCTAATATATTAATAATATTATTTAATTAGTATTAATCAAAGAATTAATTTGGAATTAATCAAGTGATCAAAAAGAGACTAATTAAATACATGGGGTTGATTGTGTAAATAATATATTCTTATATAGTGGGCTAATGATCCATGGTTTGTATGGATTGGGCTAAAACCCATAAGGTGCTCCATGGATAATCCATGGAGGTTACAAACCCATGGATCATGGAATATGAAAAGCCATGACAATTAGGGTTTACATGGTGTAACCCTACTTGTGCCACAACTATATAAAGACCCCTAGTCTAGCAAAATCGGTACTACTTGTACAAGATAGAGGGCTAGCCGATTTTGAGGTTAAGTGAACTTCTCTCAAGTCTATTCAAAGAGTTGTAGTGTTGTGTGAGACATTTGAAGCATCACACTTGAGGTGCTAGGCTCACAAGGTTCTCAAGGAATCCAAACTACAAAAGGTATGTTCTTCTTCTAGCATATATGTTTAAAAGTTCCCCATGGTATGCTAGATAGGTTAAGAACTTTGGAAAAACAATTTTGCATGTATCATAGTAAAACATAGATCCAATGTTTCTAGGGTTGCATGTACACCTGAGGAGTGTTAGAATGCTCAAACCCCAACATTATTTGTCTTCAAGATTTGGTGACACTACCTCTTTGGGGTCCGTTATACCATTTACATGGACCACAAGAGTTTGAGGTACCCAATGGATCAGCTAAATCTGAACATGAGGCAACGTCTGTGGTTAGATGTGGTAAAGGATTATGATTGTGGGATCCTTTACCAGCCGGGCAAGGCCAACGTGGTGGCTGACACCCTAAGCCGCAAGGTAATAGCGGCTCCGATCAAAGATCTATGTTTGAGGATGACGATGATCACTCCACTGTTGGAGCAGATTAGAGAGGCGCAAGTTGAGGGCATGAAGGAAGAGCGCCAAAAGTGTGAGAGGATTGTAGGCCAGGTGGCCTCATTTGATTATGACAACCGAGGGTTGTTGAGCTTGTATGGGAGGGTTTGGGTTCCATACTGGGGCAGAGTACGACAAGTTCTAATGGATGATGCCCATAAGTCGAGGTTCTATATCCATCCCGGGGTGATGAAGATGTACAAAGATCTTCGACCCGATTATTGGTGGCCATGCATGAAGCAGGATGTAGCTTGGTACGTAGAGAGATGCTTGACTTGTAGGAAGGTCAAAGCAGAGCATCAGAGGCCTCACGGAAAGATGCAACCGTTAGACATCCCCATGTGGAAAATGGGAGGACATTACTATGGATTTCATCACTAAGCTCACCAGGACTGCACGTGGGGTGGATTCGATATGGGGTGCCTGTCTCGGTGGTGTCAGACTGAGATGTCCGTTTCACTTCCAGATTTTGGAAGAGGTTTCACGAGGATATGAGTACTCGTCTCCATTTCAACACTGCTTTCCACCCTCAGACAGACAGACAGAGCAAGAGGACGATACAGACTCTCGAGGACATGCAACGCGCATATGTGTTAGATTTCGGTGGTATTTGGGATACGTATCTTCCGTTAGCGGAATTTTCGTATAACAACATTTACCATGCCAACATAGACCGACCTCCCTTTGAGATTATCTATTGGAGGAAGTATAAGACCCCAATCTGTTGGGGTGAGGTCGGTCACAGAGTTATGAGGAGTACTTAAGTAGTACTTAAGAATGCTGAGAGGATCCAATAGGTCCGGAGCAGGCTCCAGACTGCTCAAAGTCGGAAGAAGAGCTACACCGAGAAGAGGCGTTCGGACTTAGAGTTCCAGGTGGGCGGCATGGTATGTGTCACCCCAGGAAGGGTGTTATCAGTTTACGGAAACGGGGCAAGCTCGGCCCCAGGTTCATCGGTCCGTTTAGGGTTTTGGCCTGGGTGGGTCGGGTTGCTTACCGGTTAGACCTTCCAGCAGAGCTCAACAAGATTCACAACACTTTCAATGTTTCTCATTTAGGGAAGTACTTAGTGGTTGATTCAACAGTGGTACCCCTTGAGGATATTTAGGTTGATGACAGCCTGAACTGCATTGAGAAACCGATGGTGATTCTAGATCGCAAGATGAAGGAACTGAGAAACAAGAGGGTCGAGCTAATGAAGGTGCAGTGACAACATCGTAAGGGCTCAGAGTGGACTTGGGATCCCGAGGAGGAGATGATGGAGCACTACCCTGAGTTGTTTTCAGACACAACAGGCTTCTAGGATGAAGTATAAGACAAGTGAGGGAGAATTGTAACACCCATCTCTCGAGGTATTATTTAATTTAAGTAATTGATATTACTTTGGACTATCAATGGGAAAAATGGACTTATAGAGTGGACCTTAGCAAAATGGGCCTAATAGTTGGGCTACCCATAAGTCGTATGTTGGGCGTAACCTGGCGTACGCGGGGCATAGAGACGCCTAGGATTCAGGGGGCGCATGCATGTATGCGCAACGTACCAAGGAGTACGCGCAGCGTACGTGAGCATACTAAAAACCCTAATTTTTAGGGTTTAAGCCATATAAATACCCCATTATGGCTCAAACCCTAGCCTCCTTACTAGTCCCTCACCCTCACTAAACCCCAATACTCCCTCATACTCCATTATTGTGTGTGTTTGACATTTTGAGCTCATTTTGGTGAAGAAAAGCTTGGAAGAAGAGAAGCGGAGTTGAAGAAGAAGAACTTGAGTATCTTGAGCTCAAGGATATGGAACCATATCATCTTTTTGCACTCAAAGGAGGTATAAAGCTTCTATCTTTCCTCTTAGAAGCTTAGATCTAGGATTATGGAGCTTTGGACCTTTTTAGGTCCAAATGATGATTTTTTTTCATGCAACTTTGTTTTTGAGCTTAGGGTTGCCACCTTTGGAGCTCAAAGTATCCCTTTCGCAGTAAAGTTTCAACCTTTAAGGCCTTTATGTAACCATGCATGAGATCTAGCCATTTCCATGGAAGTTCATTGCTATTTTTCCAAGTTGGGTTCATTTGATGGGTTGCAAGCCACCAAGTGATCAAATTTATGGATCAAGACATTGAAGAGGACTTGGATATGTGTTTTTAGCCTTTTGGATTAGAGTATTAAGAACTTAATGGGAAAAGTGACTTAACAGGGAAGTACGCTAGGCGTACATACAGGTACGCGAAACGTACACACCATTTGTGGGATTTTTTTAGTATTCCCTTTTATCAACGACTACACACAACACCCTGCCTCCATCACCACACATGACCATATCCCGCATCACTGCTACCTATGCCTTTATCACCACCACCACCTCCACCGCTTCCGACTCCATCTCCATCTCTACCACACAACCTATATCCTTTGTCTCTTTTTTTCACCGAAAAATCCCTACTACAAATGCAAAGTCTTCCTGGTAAATTAACATGCGATGAAACCTCCTACAATGGTGGGTCCTCCACATTCTCTAGTAAGAGTGATCGGATAATGCAATCACAAGTAGGGACGGTGATGGATTTATCGTTTTCATCACATAGAAGGATAGTTGAGAAGGTGGAAATACAGTTGATAAAGAAGGTGAATATGTATCCGTCAACGGTGATAGGAAGAGAATGAGGGAAACCGAATGAAGGTGAGAAGAAAGTGAGAGAGAAGGAGTAACACATGTTAATGGAGTGGGTGGTTGTATCTTGTCGGAGACGAAAAAGGTGAAGGGAGGCGTTGGGTGCAACTAGGGTTTTTAATTGAGGGGTGAACAAGGGAATGAGAATGCATAATGAATTGGTAGAAGAAATAGGTGAGTGAGTGGGGTGGGGTGGGGGTTGGGTGAGTAGGGTGTTTATTAATTTTCTATTATTAAATATAAGGAATATGTAAAAGAAAAAAAAGAAACTGAAATGAGTAAAAGTGTCTTTTTATCCGGACCGCAGGCTCCAAATCACAAGGATGGTTTCTATCAACATTGTAAAGGTTGGACTAAATGTGAGAATGTGACCAAACTATAGGGACAAAAACTATAATTTCTCTTATATTTATTTTGAACCAACATCTTATAAACGTGTTTTACTTTCAACACCGAACGCCACCGGGGGTTGGCATTCGAAATTTCGAATTAATGGCATATAACGTGGTTTAGTTTCACCATTTATAGCCCCATGTTAAAATAAAATTAATATTAATTAATTGTATAAGAAACTTTTATAAATATTAATTAACTGTATAAGAAACTGTGGCATTACACACAACACATATAATCAAACGGGTTTTACTATATATCATCAAAATAATTTGTCATCTAACTTTATAAAGTTTATTTAGCGTGACATTATAGATATAATGTTGTAACATTATGAATTTAGTACAACACTAGAGTAGAGTGGTGTTTGCTGATATGCTTCTAAAAAGTTTTTTTTTTAATAAGATTTTTTTTAACAAACAACCAAATATCATTAAACCAAATGTCCAAATTAGTAAGCAGCCATCCAAAATTATATATAGATTTAAATCAAAAATGGCTTTTATGCCATCTACCCAACCTACTACAAAGTACAAAGTGTTCACATGATCACATCTTTGCATTTGCAAGATCCAAACATATAAAATGACTACTATACATACATATAACTACAAATTTAATTTTGTAAGTACGTGGTTTTATTAACCCATCTTTCAATTATATACATGACATATTTTCCATCTTTTTGCTTGTTGAGTTGTAGGCCAACTTTTGTAATTAGTGATGTTTTGACCTTTAGGACTCCTCGATAAGTCATCATCCAATATTGTTTAATATTATTATTATTTTTTCTTTTTTAAAAAGAAAATAAACTCTTGATTTTAGTTAGGAAACAAACTAACAAAGAGGAAGTTTGTGAAATGGTAGTGATTTGTATATAATTTTTTTTATCTATACGTAGCAATACTTTAAAAGGGTTGTATCATATGTATAAAAATATATTATTGCTGTGTGTAGATAAAACATATTATGTTACAAATCATTTTCTTTTGTAAAAAGACTAAATTCCTTATGAAATTAATTGTGAATGAGTCATGTCCTTTATTTGACGAGTAATTTTTGTTAAGCATACGTATATTTTTACATACTTCTCAACTTGTCATATATTTCTTATTGCATTTTTACGGAAATTTTCCTTCTTAACAAAAAAAAAAAAACAAATGAGTAAATGTTCTTAATTTGATATTTATTTTTTATTTTTTAGTAAGAATGTAAAAAGAAATCTCATCCATTGATATTATAAAATCAATAAATATTAAGACGAACTGATACTTTGATATATGTTTAAAAGTAAATGATCTAATATCACTTAAAAAACAGACCATTCTTACCTTAATTATGAGGGAATCGAATGAAATAGATAAAAAATACTTGGAAATGTTTTGTAAAAGATAATTCCTAAAGGACCAAATCTGCCACATTGAATAATTCCTTTCAAATCAAAGAGTTGGCAAATTTAAAATGCATAAATGTAACGTACTGTCACCTAATCCAAGTCACGTGCCAATCACATTCGCCGATCTTAACACGAGTGACGGCAATACAACCACTCAAAAGATGACACGTGGCAAAGAATTTAAGCCGACTAAATATTCGTGTATTCGAGACTGCGGGTGAGCGAAAATAAGGGCCAAAAATTGAAAAAATTTGAAAGTATAGGGGGGCAAAATGCAAGTTCATGTGCAAAGGGGCGTGGTGCTATTTGAATCACCACTTTCTGGTGGATCAAATCCTCTTGCTTCAAAAACCCAAACCCTCGCTCTTCGTGGCGGCTGAAACTCCTTTCATTCTCTCTCTCTCTTAGGGTTTCTCTTTATCCCCTTCCAAAAACCCAAATTTTTAAAGGGGTTTCGTACCTTGTTTTTGAAGATCTATCTATCTATCAGCTCCAGCTATGGCCGCCGTTGCTCCTCCTGCAGATCGTATCCTATGTTTACTAAGCTTTTGTTTACTGATCTGTTATTGCTGTATTTTGATTCGAACTCGGTTGTTAGTGAGAAGCTTGAATCTGGTTTCTTGGATCTGGGTGCTGCTTGATTTGTGCGCGTGTCGGTTGTGCCTTTCATTAAATTGAAGTTGTTATTTGCGATAGTTATGCTGAGATTCTAGCTTGATCTTCTACAACGTGTATAAAAAAATCTTTTTTTCGTTTGACTGTGTTTTCCAGTGTTCTGACTGATGATTTGAATTATTTTCTTGCTGAAACTTCGAGCATAAGATCTCCATTAGCTCTTAGTTGTTACTACAATTATTATAACTTGATAATTATTAGAGCTTTAAGGAAATTAGTGAATTCGTTATCATGATTTGAAAATCCCCCGCTTTTAGCCTCCGTGTTCGAATTCGTTTTTTGGTTCTCGCTCTATGCTCCACTAGATCTTGATTTGTGTAATTCTCTTTACTGTACTTCTTTCCTTAAACTTCGTAATTGCTTTCTGTGTGCTGGTAGCTTTACTGTTCTCTATTATATGTTGTACAAAATTTTTTATCTGGAAAAGAACTGTATCTCCTTAACCTATTCTGCTACAGAAGCTGCCGATTTGTTGAAGAATCTGTCATTGGATTCTCAATCAAAGACATTGGAAATCCCTGAGCCTACTAAGAAGGTTAGTAAAAATATTCTACACTATGGTTACTTTTCATGATTAACATTCGCAAATATTCTAATTACATGAATTTTACCATGTAGCCTTCTGTCGATACAACCGACACTGGGAATGGTCAAAACCAACCTTTAGATAGGTCAATCACCCCATTGATCCCAGATTTCATGGATCCAACAGTGGCTTATTTTCCAAACGGTTATGCTTCAACTGCTTATTACTATGGAGGTAATTTTATCCCAATATGTGAATACTCAATATATATATATATATATATATATATATATATATATATATTTCTTTTCTTTTCTTTTCTTTATATTTTTTTAATCTCATTATCTCTCTTAGGCTACGATGGAACTACAAATGATTGGGATGACTACTCAAGATACTTAAACCCTGATGGAGTCGATATGTCCCATGTAAGATTTTCCCTTCATCTCTTACACTCTAATACAAATTTGTAACTTAGTGTAATCATATCAAGATAATAACCATGGTTTATGATTTTCTTTCAGGGTGTATATGGTGACAATGGTTCTTACATGTATAATGGTTACGGGTATGCACCATATGGTCCATATTCTCCTGCTGGTTCACCTGTCCCAACCGTTGGTCATGATGGTCAACTCTATGGAGCTCAACATTACCAATACCCAAGTCCCTATTTCCAGCCAATTACCCCTACTAGTGGCCCCACAATCCCTCCAAAAGGTGAGATTACCACAACTGCATCCAGTGATCAACCACCTTTACCTGTGGACACTGCTAATGGAAATTCTAATACCATTGTAAATGGTGTTAAGGGAACCACTGGTCAAACCCAAGTTAGACCAACACAAACACAAACACAATATCAAAACTCAAACTTCAATGGAAACGGGTCATATGGAAGGGGTGCACAAAACGGTTATCAAGATCCAAGATACGGTTTTGATGGGGTCCACTCTCCAATCCCCTGGTTAGATACCCCGTTGTATTCCGATGCACAAGCAAGAAACAATTCCAACATTGCCCCTGTTTCCAACAATGGGGTTGCTTCAAGAAATCAAAACCTTCGTCCTCATTCTCACCTTATGGTATTTGCAAGTTTGCATCTTTTTGTTTATTTATTTCATGGGTTTCTATCTTTTTGGTAATGGGTATCTTAAATTCTAATCATTTTTTTTTTAAAAATAAATATAGGGTTTGCAAAGTCCAAGACCGATGTCAGGTGTAAATACCACTGGGTATATGAATAGAATGTATCCAAACAAGTTATACAATCAATATGGTAACACATATCGATCATATGGATATGGTTCAAGTGGGTATGATTCACAAAGTAATGGGCGTGGTTGGTTAACTGGTGATAACAAATACAAGCCAAGAGGTAGGGGCAATGGCTTTTTTGGGTATAACAATGAAAATGGTGATGGATTGAATGAGCTTAACAGAGGTCCTAGGGCTAGAAGTGTCAAAAACCAAAAGATCTTGACACCTGTCACTTTAGCTGTGAAGGGACAAAACATCCCTTTTACAACACCAAGTGAAGAAAAGGAGGTAGAAGTTAAAGAAAAAGTTAGTGTGAGTGTGAATGTGAGTGTGACTCCAGATAGAGAGCAATACAACCACACCGAGTTTCCAGAAACCTATGAAGATGCCAAGTTTTTTATTATTAAATCTTATAGTGAAGATGATGTTCATAAGAGTATCAAGTATAACGTATGGGCAAGTACACAAAATGGAAACAAGAAACTTGAAGCTGCATATCAGGAGGCTCAACAGAAGCCTGGAAGATGCCCTGTTTTTCTTTTCTTCTCGGTATGGTTAAAATTACGGTTTTACCCTTCTGTTTTTTTTAATGTCTAGTGTTTGATTTTTGTGATTGGTTTTGTAGGTGAATACAAGTGGACAATTTGTGGGTGTTGCGGAAATGGTGGGCCCGGTTGACTTTAACAAAAGCTTGGAGTATTGGCAACAAGACAAATGGATTGGTTGTTTTCCTGTGAAGTGGCATATTGTTAAGGATTTACCTAACAGCTTGTTGAAGCATATTACACTTGAAAACAATGAGAATAAACCTGTTACAAACAGCAGAGACACCCAAGAGGTATTTTTTTTAGTTTGTTGATGACATTTGTTTCTTTTTGTGTTTTATGTTATTAAAGTTTTAATCTTTTTTTCAGGTGAAGTTAGAACAGGGGTTACAAATGATTAAAATCTTCAAAGATCATTCCAGCAAGCAATGCATATTGGATGATTTTGAGTTTTATGAAGATCGACAAAGGAGAATTCAAGAGAAGAAAGCAAAACAACAACAGTTTCAGAAACAGGTATATTTCATCATCAAATGATCAAAATCATCAATATATCATCATAATCATAATCACATGTGATGAATGTTTATATTTTTTGTGTGTAGGTGTGGGAAGGGAAGTCTGTTAGTGATGAAAAGAAGAAAGAAGGGATTAAAGTTGAGATTACAACACCAAAATCAGGTGATGTTAATATCCCTGAAGAAAACGTGAAGGAAACAAATGGTTGCTAATTTCAGCAATGTAAACGGGTAGCACTCCAAAGAAAAAAAAGAATCGGTTTTGAAAATATTGAAATTGCTTTCTTTGGGGCAGGCTGCCCGAATGGGATCCGTCCTTTGGGCAGATAGACAGAAAAAGTAGGCGGTGGTGGTGGTGGTGGTGGTGGTCTGGGTTGTAAAATAGGAGGATCTCCAGATTTGGAAGCCCATGTCATGTTTAGCTTGTGGTGGGTTTGGGTTTGGGTTTGTGTTTTGTCTCTTCTATTATAATTTTCTAACAGTTTTTTTCTCACACCTTTTCAGTGTTTGGGTTTTAGGCTTCTTTCAAGTTTGTGTTTTATTTTAGCCTTTTTCTTTGAATCACTTCTTGTGGCCTTTAATATTATTATGTTTTATGTTAGTTTTTCCTTTTAATGAAAAATAGAGAGTTGCATATCATCCTTTCTGCCTTGTAAATCTAGAAGATGAAGAATACATTTGAGTTAAATATGCAGGGTGGGGTTGAGTGTGTTGTTACTCGTTTATTATGCTTCTTTTTTTTTTTTTTTTTTTATGTTTTTCCATGTTTATTTTTGATGATGTTGATATTAGAATTGTTCGCTTTTGTGTTGGAAAACCACGTAGGGACACGTAAAGTTTGCTCAACTAATGCTGTCTTTTAGCTTTGCTTAAAATGGTGTCTTTTGTGATAGTCTAACTTTATGCAAGCATTTCTTGCCGTATTTGACTACTACTTATTCAAATTCTCATCTTTTGAGCATAAATATACTGATGTGTTGGTTATTTGTGGTGTAAATGATTGTGTGAAGTGAAGATAAGATAGTGGAATTGAGTTACTCACATGAATATAATGAAAGGTGGCAGTATGCTATTACGTAACAGTCATGTGATAATTTATCAGAATGAGCACAATAATAGCGAATGTTTCTTTTCACAAGAATATATTGTGTTGAGATTTACGAACAAGTAAGATATTTAATAACTAGTTTATAACCTTTATAACCAGTGAAAACTATGGTTATAAAATTAATTAAAATTTTATAATAAAAACTTCAAATTATTAATCATCTATTTTAAATAAATTATTATTAATTAAGAGATATTTTTTTAGTTATATAAAATTATAATCGTTAATTTATATAAATATATGAGATTATATCACCTTATAATATATATATATATATATATATATATATATATATATATATATATATATATATATATATATATTTTTTTTTTTATAATGTCGTTAATTTGTTGTAATTAAAGTATGAAATTTGAAATGAAAATCAATTATCAAATATTTATTTAATATAATTATAATGGGAAATTTAAAATTTAAAATTTGAAAAGGAGAACTAATGGGTTCAGATATGGCATATAATATTAATAACGATTTCTAATATTCTGACATTTGTCAAAAGTAGAATAAGCTAGGAAAAACTACCATTTTGTCCTAAATTTTGGAATTTTGTTATTAAATCCTTTATAAATTGGTCTCATAATCGATTTATTCTTTATTTTTTTTTATTTAATTAAGTCCCTAAAACCGATAATCGTATTCAATTTAACCCTTTTACCCGTTGAACAGGTCATCCGACTTTTAAAAATTATACTTTTGGGCAAGATTATAAACTTTATTACAAATTTGGTCAAAAATTTACACTTCTGGCATAAATTTTAAATTTATGATAAATTTGGTCCAAAAATTACCCTTTTGTCCTAGATTTCGGAATGTTGTTATTAATTCATCATAACTTTAGATTTTTTATAACATTTTTTCTCATAAAAAAATAAAAATAAAAATCGAATATGTTTTTTCTTTAAAAAATTGTATTTCTATAAAAAAAAGAACATATTTTCACATAAAAATTCTATATTTTCTATATAAAAACTTTTTGTTGTTTTTTTTTTGTATAAGAAATACTTATTATAAAAATAGGTATTTATTAAGTACATGAATATATATACAAATCCCTTTTTATAAAAAATGTATACAAACACATATTTTACAAAAAATCTATACAAACACCTATTTTATTATAAATACATTTGTATAAAAACACATATTTTTTTAAAAAATGAAACATCTATTTCATAGCAAGTGTTTGTGTATATATATATATATATATATATATATATATATATATATATATATATATATATATATATATATATATATATATATATATATATATATATATATTTGATGTTTGGTCCCTAATATTTTCTTTGCATTCGGAACATCCTTATACTTTTATTTTTATACATTTTTTATTCACAGCGAACATGAATAAACTTTTGAAAAACATCATAAATGGTCCCTGTGGTTTCCCAAAATATGAAGTTTAGTACCCGTGGTTTAGAGAATGTCATAGATGGTCCCTGTGATTTCAAAACTTTTGACGATCGATCGTTATTGCTAACTCCGTTAAGTTTTGTCCATTAACTGAAGGGTATTTTCGTCATTTCACACCACAGGGACCATTTATGATCTCTTCAATTATTTAAAAAAAAAAAAAAAAAAACTAAATATAATTATTTAATATATGAACTCTCTCTCTCTCTCTCTCTCTATATATATATATATATATATATATATATATATATATATATATATATATAATCTAGATGTAAATCCTACACCTCTCTTTATCCCATTGCCAGCAAAAGAAAAACGACCAACATTGGTGCTCACGACCTTCCACCATGTATGCCCGACACAGATCCGTCGTCGGCGAACCAGATAACCCTCTTCTTATCTCTTCTCCATTATATTTCCTCTTTCTCTTTTTTCCTGTCGAGACTTAGTCGTTTTCCTCAACCCGGAAACCAACTACATTCTTCATTCGTCAGAGTAATGGAATCTAGGGTTTTTGATGCACGATCCATCGGTTTCCTTTGTTTCATCTCTTGTAAATTGATCTCTGGGTTATTACTATATCGATAGAGGCAGGTTTAGTCAACAAGAAAGCCCTATCTCTTTCTATCTCTATCACCCTCATTGAAGGAATAATGAACTAGATATCAGATGATTTTGTTCTTTCTGATAAACAGTGTGGTTTAAGGATTTTTATGATCTGGGATTTCTTCTCTGCTTAAAATTTCTATGTGTGTGTGTCTCGCATGTCACAAAAATAGGGAAATCGAACCCCTTTTTCTTACTGTACTCAAAATTTCACAAAGCCACCCTATTTTTTCTTTAACCGCCGATGAGAAATTAGGAACAAGGGCAAAAGGGGGCCGCACTCTTTTTCTTTTTCTCATACAAGTCTCGTATCTGATTTTTTTGTTAATCCAATTAAAATCCTATACATATTTGATATCAATGGGTCTGTAACCGGGGTCGACAGTCCAAATTGGGAAAGCACACATGAAGCTGCTTCACAGACATCTCCTGATGTTTCAGCTCAAATGGCTTTACACACCCCTTTCGTGTTTTTCACTATGTATGAGTGTGTGTTTTTCAATTTTTCAATGTGTGTATTGAACCCTAATCGTTAGTGTCTTTTTGTATGCCCGTGCTCCATGTATAAGGTTACAAAGCCACATTTTACTGTGCAGCTGATTCCATGGAAAAAGAAACTAGAAAACGAAATTATAATTTTCAGAGTTTGGAGAAACTATAGAGCATGGAGAAGAGATAAGAAGAGGGTTATCGGATATATTTTTAAATAATTATATTTAGTTTTTTCTTTTTAAAAAAAAATAATTGAAAACATCATAAATGGTCCCTATGGTGTGAAATGACGAAAATACCCTTTAGTTAACGGAAAAAACTCAAGGAGTTAGCAATAAAGACCGATCATCAAAAGTTTTGAAAACACAGGGACCATCTATAACATTTATAAACCATGAATATTAAACTTCAGATTTTGAAAAACTATAAGGACCATTTATGATGTTTTTTCAAAACTTTTTTTATCTATTTTTCATCTTTTATCTAACTAACAATAAATTGAAGTGTGGGCCAACCCCATTCATCTTCAACCTTACCCACAGAGTCAATGTTAGCCATCACCTACAACCATCGGATTATCCCTACAGAGAAATTTGAATAATTTGTTATTTATTCTATGTACATGAGTTCAAAACATGTCTTTTTCATTTTTACTATTTTTTTTTTTTAGTTTATGTGTTAAGTATCATAAAATAAAATAATAACTCTTAACACCCAGCTATCATCTACTTTCAATAAGTGAATCGAGTCATACTTCTTACACATCTTTCTGTTTGTTTTTTTTTTAATTATTTATTTATTTTTTTATGAAAAATTGATGATAGAAATCCCGTATGAAAATTTGATGGAACAATCCCAAAGACAATGCTAGTTCCGTCGGAACTATTGGGGGCGGAACCGCCTTGATCGAACTCCCAAGTCCCAATACCCTTGTTCCCTCTGTCGATCCCGTCGTTTCCAGAGTCCATCATTCCATTCTAACACCATCGCCATTTTTCGATTCTATTACTGTCGATTACCTACTTAAATTCCTTTGTGGGCTATTAGTGGTTCGCTAGATTTTTTAGATTGGAATCTATGGTTTATAAGGTAGATATTGGTTTTTGATTATTCATAATCTAGGGTTCGTTGGATTTTTCTTATTTTATTGTTCGAAATCTAGTATTCATGAGCCGTTAAAGGATTTTATGTAACAATATCTCCCTTATTCCCTAGTTCCTAGGTCGCCCTCGCCCTTCTGCCTCCTGCTGTTGTTTTTCATCATCCTCTGTTTACAGGTAAATCAATATGCTTTGTTTCCAATCTCTCTTGATAGCACTGAAAGAGACCGAAGCCTTGGCAAACTTAATCTATCTTTGATAGTATATCATAACTTTGTTTGACTTATGTTCCTTATAAAAGCATATCTAATTGATCAAATAACCATGAATTGTGAATTGTTAAGTTGTTGATTCTTTCCATTACTGAAAATGGATAATTGAAAGTCGAGCATGACATGACATGCGTGAATTAATTGGAAAGTTAGGATGTTTTGTTTTAGATGTTGATGACTCTTTTTCTTTGCTCCCATATCATCTCTTAACTTTTACATGTTGTCACATCTTTAATTCATTATTATAAATAAACGGGATCCTTTATGAAATTTGTGGCTAACATTCTAGCATTGTTGCATCCCATGGTAGTATTTTTAAAGTTCGTTTGGTTTTATTTTAATATGTATAAAGGATAAAGAAGGTGCAAGCTTATTGAATAAAACAATAATCAAAGAGTTTGTTGAAAAATCAAGAATGTGAGTTCTAATTAGAGTTGCACATTGGCCATCCTGGACCGGTCTCAGGTCGGTCTCGGAACGGTCCGGACTTTTTGGGGTCGGTTTTGGAACGGTCCGTTTTTTTTCTCAAACCAGTCTTGGTCTTTTTCGGTCTGGTCTCACGGTTTTTCGTGCTCCTTTTACGATTCGATATACTGGTTTTTTTTGTTCGGTTTCGATATTTTCGATTATTTTGTTTCCGTTTCAAGTTTTTTCTGTTCATAAATATGTGATTAACACCAAAATGATAGATTAATATTTATTAAAAATGATAAGTTAAGTTTAATAAAAGAAATAAAATAAAATAAGTTATATAATTTGTGATTAAAAATTGTGTAATTAACACAAAAATAATATATTTATACTGTTTTGGCTACCAGTCTTTTTTTAGACTGCTCTCGGACCAATCTTGTGTCAGTCCGGTCTTATCTAGGACCGATTTTTTTGGTTTGATCTCATTTTAGATCGTTTTGGTCTTAGTGTTTTTTGGGTTCGAAGACTAGTCTTTTTGTGCAGGTCTAGTTTTAATGACGCGTTAGACCCGACCCAAAAGATGAACGAGTTGGGCTTAAGCCTAAGGCAGCAAAGAAGAAGGGGGCACAACTTTAGTCTAACAAATAATAATATGTATATCATTTTGGCCCAAATTTTAGTCCAATATTGATTTGTGGACACCTCACGCCGACGCCTGACTCGAGAGGCGAGAGCGAAAACTGAATCACAAAATCCAATCGACGTATCCCCTTGACAGATGTACGCTGTAGAGATCGAGGAACGTGGACTTGATTACGTTGACAACCCTCTAATCTGATTTCTCTTTCTTATTATTGAGTTTTTGACCAAATGGGTGTGTTTGAAAAAAATATTTACCAAATAAGTGTAGTTTCAAATATATTTACCAAAACAATATAGTAGTCAAAATATTTACCAAAACAATATATTTTTTTTGATTTTTTTAATATATTTTCTGCTATTGTGTTAATTTTTAGTGTTTTTTAATATAAATTTTGACCTTTTTTTTAACTCTTTGATATTAACTTATATAAAAAAATTACAAATATATTATATCTCATTTAATCATCATAACAAATTTTGGAAATCTCAATAAATGTCCTTAATTGTAAATAAGATTAATTGATAAACAATAATATTAGACATCGTAGATTAAAACCAACATCAAGTATACGATATATTTTTTGGGTATAAATCCAATAACGACTTCTTACAAAAACGGAATGAAAAAATAAATATTTCTATTGACTGAACCGATTAACTTTAATGTCTCTGCATTCATCTTGGCTTAGAGGGACATTTTTTCCGATTATGACCACTTTGCCTACAAATCCCACAAAGGTACCCATTTTCCCTTCTTTGATGTCCATTCCATTTTGTAGTCTTGTTGAGCGAGGACGACCTTTTTTATTTCGTAAAAGCTCTAAATTTGGAAGCAATTGTCTAGATGAAGATTGTGGCCAATACGCTTCATGAGGAAGTGAGGAAAACTCGGATGCCCAAGTAGAACAATAGTCTGCAATGGAGTAACATTTATGAACATATTGCCAACTATTCAAGGATAGTTTGACACATACACTCAAAACATAAGAACAATGATATTTAAATATCTCCCACTTACCACATGTGCAAGTTTTTTTGCTTTTTTTTTTTTTTTTTTTTTTTTTTTTTTCCAAATTAACTACTTGCACATTTTGTCCTCTCTGAGTTATTTACTCAAATATAAATTTCTCTCGATTAAAAGATCTCAATGAGTGTGCACTTGCTTTTGACATCAAAACCACTTGTTTTACAACAACTTGAGGAGTATATGCATTTCCATTAGCTCTAGCACTAGATCCTAAAGGACACCTCACTTCAAAATAATGTACCAATCTATAGAAAGTAAGTTGGACACAAGCTGTGATTGGTAAAAAACGAACACCTTTAAGTACATTGTTAAAAATCTCTGACAAATTTGGTGTGAGAAGCACATATCTCCTCCCACCATAATGTGCAAGTGTCCATCTATCAAGTGGATGCCTCTCTAGCCACTAGCGAGCTTGTGGATTTAACTTCCCAATTTCTTCCATGATGGAGTTGAATTTTCGAACTTGATTCTGACTCCGGACAGGATAAGCTAAAGCTTTCAATTCTGACTTACGGAACTTGTCATTAAAGTTGTTGATAAAATGTCGTAAACAATACCTATAGATTAAATTTTTTTTTTACTTATAAACAATAACTATGAAAAAAGTTATACAAAAAATAGTAATAATACCTATGAAAACCACGTGGCTCTAACCATGGAGATCCATGCTCATTGACTACCTTTAGGATTCCCAAATGACGATCAGATATTAAACAAATGCCTTCACGCTCTTTCACAACATGACTCTTGATATAAGAAAGAAACCAATTCCAACTATCATATGATTCATTTTCTACAATAGCAAATGCAAGTGGCAAAATCTGATTATTACCATCAACTCCCATTGCAATCAACATCTTTCCCGTGTACTTACCATACAAGTGTGTGCCATCAATACTAATAACATGACGAAAATGTGCAAACTCCTTAATAGAAGCAGCAAAAGCCCAGAAAACACGTCTAAACTCCACCTGTTTCGCATCGGTTGATCTCGAAACACACCACTCGACTATAGTCCCTGGATTGAACTTCTGAAGTGCGCCAAAATTTTTTGGTAAAGCAGCATACGACTCTTACCAATTTCCAAACACTTGTTCAATTGCCTTCTGCTTTCCATCCCAAAGCTTTTTGTATGGAGTATAGCCTAATTTATCAACTATTTCGGCTCTCAGAGCAGGAACACCAATAGAAGGTTGCTCTTTTATAAGTTATTTGGTTTCCTGAGCGATCAAGCTTGCATCTAGGTTTGTATGGTCTAGAGAAATATTGTTGTTTAAAAAAGTATGTGGACCAATGTACTTTGTAATTTCAAAATTTCCACTTCGTTTTCGTTTACTTGCACGAAGTTGCCATTTACAACCAGATTGTAAATGCAACTTGTATCTTATGCTCCATAGAGTTGGGCGTGTCTCTTTAAACTGTCTATGTGTCTTAATGCATTGAAGCTTGATAGCTCTCATAAGTTCTTCTTTATCTGTCACACCCCCGAACCAGACGGCGGAAACGTCCGAGGGCTATTGTGACTCAATTGAATACCATCACAATGAATATACATGAAACATAACATCATACAATACCAAGCATTGGAATATTACAACTGGTAGCGTTTACATTCAGTACATTGATCCATAATATTACATGCCCAAAAGTAAATTGTTCGGTACTAATTAAAACAACAGCAAGACGTTACTGAGTACATTTTTCCTTTTCGATTTACCTGTTACCTGAGAATACAAGTACTTTGAAAAACGTCAACATATGAAATGTTGGTGAGTTCATAAATAATGTTTGAAATATAGTGGTTTGTATTGCTTTGAAAATCACCAGAAAATCCGATATTTTCTGAAAATAACTTAGTATAAAAAGTGTGAAGATCCGTAAGTATGCTTGTTTGTTTCTATAAATGTAAAAGTACAATTTGTAAAACTCGGTATGTAACTCATAGGTGTATTAATTGAAAACCCTAGGAAAACCCGATGTTTTCCTAATACTTTGCATCAAATAATTTATATTTTGTTATTTCGTTACGACAGGTGTATTCGTTGAGTCCCGGTGACGTTGGATTAATTATGGATTGTGAATTGTTATAAACACACATGAATGAAAATGACTAGTTTACAACCATACAAACGATCCCTTAGGCGTCGCTCGCATTATTCACTTAATCCAAACACCCGGACTTCTTGTAGCCCCACAACCGAGGAGGAAAAGAGGGTGCGAAGTCCCGATATTTTCCGTAAGTCGTTCAAGGCTATCGTGAATGCGAAGGACCCTTAGCCCGACTCGCATTTGGTGAATTCTCGATTTTACTAGCAGCACCAGAGGGCCCTTAGGGTCCATCAGCACAAAGCCTGTAAAAGTCCTTTTACACGAAATTAGGTCATATAAGACCCAACTCCATGTAAGCGAGTTTCCTTCGGGCCTAAAGATCATGTCATTGGGCTAGCTAGGCCCAACAAACACGATTTGAAACTTTCGGGCCCAAAGACGGTGTATCGACGTCTGGTGTATTCTCACGTGTGTATTGACTTCCTGAAATTTCCGCGTGTGTATTGAAGTTTCGTCGTGTTAGTAATTTCGGATTCATTATTGATTCGAGACCGAATCAATTCGTTTGATAACGATTTTTGGTGTTGAAGGTGTATTATAATTCGCCGATAGTCGAGGTGCTAGTATTTCATCATGTCGGATTTATTGTTTAAAACATTAGGATGTTTCATTATTGAAGCCCCTTTCTTTTGGATAATTTACACATTTAACCCTTTGTATAAAATAAATTTCTATTTTAGTCCTCAAACCATTTTTCTTGACACCTTAGTATCAAAACTTGTAGAAAAGTTATTTTTCAGCTCAAAGTTATTTGAAAAACAGTTTTAGTCCATCAAATGAAAATTTTCTCGGCTAAAACCCTTATTTTCGCAGTTTTTACACTTTTGGCCCAAAATAGAAATTTTTTGCATCTTTGGTCCCTTTTAAATACGAAAAGCATTTTTAACCCTTGAAATGGACTTGGAGCACTAGTAGTCCCCTGTTTTACAGAAAATCACAGTTTCAGCCCCTCTAATTTGAAAATCTCGCATATTGGGCTTTATTGGGCTGAAAAATTCATTTTTGGCCCATTATGCTTAAAAATTTCACATTTAATCCTTCAAAGAGAATATTTCCAGAAAAATTCTTTATTGAAACTGTTTTGACTCATTTCATCCATCAGAATTTGTATTTTGTCATTTTAGGCCCTTTAACTTCATATTTTTAACACTTTGAGTCCAAAAATGGGATTTTTAGCCCAATGAGTTCATATTAACCAACTTGGTTATTTTTCTAGAAATGATTTGTGTGTAATAATATGTTTAACACTTGTTTCATACATCTAACGCAAATCTCGATTTTAAGGACTTTTTGACTAGTTTCAACACCATAATCACATAAGAACATGTAAATAAACATAGAAATCATACAAAGCATACATATACTCATAGATCTACACATTTGCTTGTATTCCCCCCACAAAACTTATAAAAACCGAAAAATAGGGGGTATGAAGCTCACCTTTGGGTGTGGTTTCGGTTTTGGAGGAGAATGGAAGAAGTTTGATGTTGTTTTCGGCCCTAGCAACTTCTTGAGGAGATTTTCGGACTTAGATGGTTCTAGGGAGTTAGACCATAAATTTTTATGAGTTAAGATGAGATGTTTGATAAATCAAGGAACCTAGATCATAGATTTAAGTATAAACTTACCTTGGATGGTAGTCCTTGTGATAAATCTCCTTGGAATGACCTTAAATCTCGAAAATTTAGAAGATGGAGGGAGGAGATGTTCTTCAAAACTTAGAGAGGATGAAATGAATTTTTGGTGAGTGTATGTGTGTGTGTTCGGCCGAGAATGAGAGAGAGGGAGAAGAAGTAGATCTTGAGGTGACATGTGCATGGAAGTATGGGATAGGTTGCATGGAGAACCAACATGCAAAAATGAGGTGGCTATGAAAGTCAACTCTTCCTTCTTCATGGGCTTGGGCCGAAATTTGAAGAGAAGGAAAAGATTTTTGGGCTTTATTGCCCCTAAGCCCATACTAGAGTTAGGTTTGATGATTGTTGGCCCTATAAAATATAAGTGTGATTTTTATACTTTGTTGGGCTAGTTTAGGTTAATTATGGTTCATAATATTTAATTTATTTCATTCTAGGCCCAATATGGCCCAAAATGTTGAAATAAATGAATGTGGGTCCAATTAGAGCCCATTTAAAGGTTCTAATCCCATGATAGTCAAATTGGAAGCTTATTGGTCCAATGAGTCCAATAAGGAAGTCCTAGCCCAAAATAGACCTAACAAGAACTTCTAGGGTTTCCAATTGCTTGTTGACTATTTGTAGTACTTGTATGGTGTATTGGATTGAAGTTTTGTTGTCATAGAGTAAGCATCATACATGCTCTTAAGTTTTTGATTCTACATTTTACTTGAGTGTAGTGATTACAAGACACAAAATTTCTAGTTGTGACATTATCCTTGAAAGAATATTTTTCCAGCTCCCGTGTAAAATCATTCTTGCTTATTGATTGTGACACAATCAAATTACCATCACTAATCACATTTGTTTCCTCCATACTGGTAAAAGTTAATGGTACTTGATAGTTGTTGTCAAAAGATGTTTCACCCCTATCTACATGTGGTGGTGCATGTTCTTGAGTGATGTCAACTCCATCTTCTTCATCATATTCTTCTCAAATGTCATCTTCTTCATCAATTTCATTGTCACTAATTATTCCATTACTCACAACAGCAGCTTGAGAAATTGTGTGGAAATTTTCATTATGAATCATATCTGATATGGCATTAACATGGTTCATATTAGGTAATAGTAATTCATTGTTCCTTTGCTCTTCTAGCACAACCAGTTCATGATTTCTGCTACAAATGTTACAAAATAAGTTATTTTATTCTAAATAAGTAGAAACTTGTAAATCATGTAAACCATAAATGTTTATACCTAGATTCCATCTCTATGTGTCGAATTTGATCAATGTCTTCAACCTCTAAATAGAGATCAATGTTACTTACTTCTTGATGGACACAAAGCACATCAACCATGATGCCAACATCATCATTATCTTTGATGGGAAGAGGAATGTATTTTACAACATTTCCAATACCAACCGCTGGATATCTATAAATTAAGTTGATGCGGTGGTTTTGTTTATTAAAAGATGTATTTGATGGGTTTTAGGTCAAACAAATAAACTAGAAAACAATTCCTAAGTTCACATGCAACCTACTTTGGATCTATGTTTTAACTATTGAACATACAACTTTGAATTGCAAAACAAGAACCCTAGAGGAGAGAGGCTAATTTCGAAATTAACAAACTAGGGTTTAACATTAACATACCTTTCAATTGTTATAGCAAACAACTGATAATTCCCTTGATCTTTGATCTTGATCTTCTTGGAAGCTTAACACCACAAGTGGAATGCCTCTAATGGAATCACACCCAAACTAGCAAGAAGGAAAGTAGGAGAGAGAGGGGGGAGGGAGTATGCAAAATTTCGACCCTTAGGGTTTCTTCAAAAGAAAGAGTGAACAAAATATGAACCAGGAGGCTCCTTATATAGCTGAGGGATCTAGGGTTTAGGGGAAACCCTAGTTATCCTTTTCTTAGGGCCTAAGCAAACCCAAGGGCCTTATCCAAACCCCTATGGATGAAATTATTAGGGTTTCCCCTAAAGATTTCGTCCATCCTCATCCAAGAGGGTTCTAGAGCCTTCTACTCAACTATTAGATAATTGCAAACTAGTCCATGCACTTTATAATTAATTCTTTTAACCCCAAAATTAATTCTAATTAATTTCTGGCTAACAATTAATTAAACAAAATGATTTCTTGTTAATATATTAATCTTTTAACATATTAATAAATTCATTTATATTAATTTATTAATCTTATAATAAATTAATATCTCTCCTTTCATAATTTCCTTATCCGGTTGCTAGGTTTGAGGGCAACCCAAAAGGACTGTGCTACTATCAATTCAAGTACATACCAATTATAGTTATGGGCTTAGACACCTAATCCAACAGTCTCCCACTTGGATAAGTCTATAACTATAATTGCTAGTATGCCTTCTAAATTTGACCAGCAAATTGTAGCTTCCAAAAAGCTGCTGCCGAACTCTGACCCTGTCAGTTACGTGTCCTAAGATAAGTGATCATATAATCCTTCATTCTGCTAGATATACCTAGACAAAAGACATGGAATGCAATCAACCTCTTTGTCCAGAATCTATGTTTCCCGATTCCTGATTTGTGATGATGTAGGACTTCTAATTGAACACATTAATTTAGTCCTGGCTGGGCCCAGCACATAAGTCAACACCAAATCATCAAGGGGCCCACATATATCGCTTTTTCGGTTAGGGAAAAAGGAACGAATAAACGTTGACTCATATGCTTGTATCTTTTACTCATCAAATTATACATGACAATACGTTTTATAACACCAAGTTACTGATGCGTTTTCGTATCACCAATGCATGACCGACTTGTAAATTACAACTCATATATCTTCGTTTTAAGATTATAAGATATTATCGTCTCAGTATTACTCGTGATGAATTCCATGAAGTAATACTCTGAGCAAGGGTTTATCCAATACTCAATTCTCAATTTATGAGTACTCATGAACGTTGCAGCAAATCTATTGCCATGTCTATCCTTAGACAATCTACAACCCAATTCATGACAGTCTTGATTCACTACTTACTTCCAAAAGTACGAGCGACTGTGGAGTTTGAGTAATCTTATTATTCGGGAAGTAAAGCATGCAAAAATGAAACACAATAATAAACAATTGACAAAAGGTAGAAGCCAATCTTATAAATAATACTTTATTATTTAATCACCAAAAGTCAATTACATTTACTTTGTTACAAGTTTCAGAACAAAACTAATCTAACTACTAAAACTAATATCATCTTTCAGTCCTATGCTTCGAGCATGCTGAATATGCTTAGCCCTACTCAGACCGTTTGTGGGGGGATCTGCTGGGTTATCTTCAGATGACACCCTCTTCACTATAAGATGGCCTTCTTCTACTCTATGTCTGATGAAATGGTACTTTCTGTCGATATGTCTAGTTTTACCATGATCTCTCGGTTCCTTTGTCAAGGCAACCGCTCCTTCATTATCGCAGAACAGTTCCATAGGCTCCTGGATGGTTGGAACAACTCCGAGATCCCCGATGAAGTTCCTCAACCAAGCTGCTTCTTTCGACACTTCACTTGCTGCTATGTACTCTGATTCACAAGTAGAATCAGCCACAGTATCTTGCTTTCCAAGTAACTGCTCCTCCATTTAATAAGAATACCCAGCCTGACTGAGAACATAAGTTATCTCTATCCGTCTGAAAGCTGGCATCATTGTAACCATCTACTCTCAAAGTATCATTGCCACCAAGTACAAGGACCTAGTCCTTCGTTCTTCGCAAATACTTAAGTATATTCTTCACGGCTATCCAATGAGCTCTACCTGGGTTTCCCTGATAGCGACTGACCATGCTCAAAGCAAATGCCACATCAGGGCGAGTACATGTCATAGCGTACATGATCGATCCGACAGCAGAAGCATAAGGTACATGACTCATGTCATCTATTTCCTCATCTGTACTCGGGCATTGAGTCTTACTCAATTTGGTATTGCTCTAGATAGGTAGCTCTCCCTTCTTGGAATTTTCCATACTAAACCTCTTTAGTACCTTATCCAAGTATGTGCTCTGACTAAGTCCAATTATTCTCTTCTTTCTATCTCTCAATATTCTAATCCCAAGAATATAGGCGACTTCTCCTAGGTCTTTCATGGCAAAACGCTTTCCAAGCCAAGACTTAACTTCATTCAAGGTTGGAACGTCGTTACCAATGAGTAATATGTCATCGAAATATAACACCAGAAAAGTTACTATACTCCCACTAGCCTTGATATACACACAAAAATCATCTTCACTTCTAGAGAAACCAAACTCTTTGACTTTCTCATGGAAGCAAAGATTCCAGCTGCGAGATGCTTGTTTCTATCCATAAATGGGTTTCTCAAGCTTGCATACTCTATTGGGAAACTTTGCATCAACAAAACCCTCTGGCTGACTCATGTAAACATCCTCAGCCAACTTCCTGTTAAGGAAGGCAGTCTTGACATCCATCTGCCAGATTTCATAGTCATGAAAGGCAGCTATGGCGAGCAATATCCTAATAGATTTAATCTTAGCCACCGACGAAAAAGTCTCATCATAGTCAACCCCTGGGGTTTGAGTGAAACCTTTTGCAACCAGTCGAGCCTTGAACGTATGCACATTCCCATCCATGTCTGTCTTTTTCTTGAAGATCCATTTGCACCCAACTGTCTTCCGACCTGGTGCACTATCAACCAAATTCCAAACTTGGTTGTCATACATGGACTTAATCTCGCTGTCCATTGCCTCTTTCCACTTGGAAGCCTCTGGGCCTGCCATTGCTTCCTTATAAGTGACTGGTTCATCTAAGTTCACCAGTGTTATGTCAATTATGAATGTGTCACCATCTGAAGTAATATGAAAACCATACAACTCAGGTGGCACACTCACCCTAGTGGATCTTCGAAGAGGTAATGATTTATCAACCGGTTCAACAGGAACTGTTTCCTCTGGTTGAGTGCTAGTGTCATCTAAGGTTCCTTCATTGGTTGACTCTTGAATCTCTTCAAGGTCAATGGTACTCCCACTGTCCTCTTTGAATATGAGCTCTCTTTCCAGAAAGACTACTCTTTGAGCTACAAACACCACGTTTTCACTAGGTCTGTAGAACAAATATCCAAAAGACCGCTTTGGGTAACCAATGAAAACATATTTCTCACTTCTAGCTGCTAGCTTGTCGTGAGTCTCTCGTCTTACGAAAGCTTCACAACCCCAGGCTTTAATATGTGCCAACGAGGGAACTTTCCCTGTCCACATTTCGTGAGGTGTTTTGGCAACCTTCTTTGTAGGGACAAGATTGAGGATGTGGGCGACTGTCTCTAAGGCATACCCCCAGAAGTGAATAGGAAGCGAGGCACGACTCATCATAGAACGAACCATGTCTAACAAGGTTTGATTACGCCTCTCAGTTACACCATTTAATTGTGGTGTCCTAGGAGGAGTCAATTGTGAGACTATCCCACATTCTTTCAGATAGTCGTTGAACTCGGTACTAAGATACTCCCCGCCTCTATCGGATCTAAGTATCTTTATCTTTCTGCCCAATTGATTTTTGACTTCATGCTTAAACTCTTTGAATTTTTCAAAGGTTTCTGACTTATGTTTGATCAAGTAGATGTAACCATATATGCTATAATCGTCAGTGAAAGTCACATAGAATCGATTAGCATCCCTTGTGGTTAATCTGAAGGGCCCACACACATCTGTGTGTATGAGATCCAACAGACCTTCACCTCTTTCACAAGACTCTGTGAATGGTGATTTTGTCATCTTTCCCAAAAGACAAGATTCACACATATCATCTGATTTTAGGTCAAATGATTCCAACACTCCATCCTTTTGGAGTTGGGCTATGCGTTTCTTGTTAATGTGTCCAAGACGACAATGCCACAAGCATTCCTTGTCTACACTATTAGACAAGTCAATATTAAGTACACTATTTCCTAAGCTATCAACACAAGTCACTGTTTCATACACACCATCACAAGGTAAAGCTTCAAACACAAAAACACCATTCTTATAAATAGAAATTGAACCATTCAAATCATTAAAAGAATATTTAAAACCTTGTCTGAACAATGCATGAAATGAAATAATGTTTCTCGTCATCTCAGACGAATAGCAACAATTTATTAAATCTAATCTAACATCATTACTGAGCAAAAGTTGATAAACTCCGATCTTGGTAACTGGTGAAGACTTTCTGTTCCCCATGATCAATTTTATTCTCCCATGCTCTATCTCCTCACTTTCCTTAGCCCCTGCAAATCAGAACAGATATGAAAACCACATCCTATATCAAGGACCCATGAACGAGAAGATAATGAGTTATTAGCAGAAATAGTGTAAATACCTGCCGAGGATGGCTTCACTTTGCCATCCTTGATATCTTGCAGATATTGTGGGCAAGATCTCTTCCAATGCCCCTTTTGATTGCAGTAAAAGCAAATGGCCTCTTTTGAATCAGAAACATGGGGAGTGGAACCATTGGGCTTAGCCTTCGGGCCATTACTAGATGACACAGCTTGAGCCTTGCTCTTCCAGTTTTGCTTGGGAGGACCTTTCCTCTTCTTCCCCTTTCCCTGTCCAATGGCCAAGACAGGGGCACTTGCAGGTGTGGAGGGTATACTTTTACCCTTCATCCCTGCCTCAGCTGTCTGCAACAAGTTGTGTAATTGGGCCAATGTCTGCTCAGTATTGTTCAAATGGTAAGTTAAGATAAACTGACCATAACAATCAGGCAACGAGTTCAAGACCATGTCAATGGCCAATTCCTCATCGAAGTGAATGTTGAGCTTGACCAAACGCTCTATGTAGCGTTGCATTCTTTGCACATGAGATACAACCGATTCCTCCTCTTTCATCTTGCAAGCCATGAGTGAATTGACTACCTCAAACTTTTCTTGACGAGCTCGCTTATGGTACTTTTCCATAAGGTCCTTGTTCATCTCAAAAGGCCATTAGTCCTCATAGTACCTCTGCAATTCTAGGGACATGGTTGCAACCATGATGCATGTCACTTTGGTAGCATCATCATAGTGTTTCTTGTAGGTAGCATACTCTTCGGGAGTGGCTTTTGACTCATCAAGTTCTTTGAGCTCCTTTTCAAGGACATACTCTTTGTCCTCGAATCTAAGCGCCATCTTGATGTTACGCATCCAATCGTTATAGTTGGAGCCATCCATAACGACTTTGGAGCAGATGTTTAGTAGAGAGAAGTTGTGGCTGGAGGATGATGAAGCAGAAGTGTTTCCAGAAGTAGACATCTGAAAAGAAAGATAGTTTTAGTTAGATTTCAAGACACCTCAATATAATAACCCAAAGATATCATATCAAGGTTAGGACCCAACTATGACGATTTACAACTTAGAAATGGGATGCCGAAATCCAAGTTCAAATCTCATAAAGGTAGGTGAATGACGATTCACCAATTCCACCATTAGACAAAATAAACGAAGTGAAATTCCTAATTCTTTTGAGATACATTAAAACTATTTAACGACATGTTTTAATCTCGGATTATGCTCTACTATTTGTGACTGGGATACCGAGGATCACAAACTAGATGTGAATAACCATGCAAATGTGCTTGGTAACCTTATTGTCTTTATCATTAACTATTGATGTGCCGATAAACCACACACGCTCCATCAAAATGATAATTATAAGATACCCATTACTACTCTTTATTAGTGCCTTTTAGTGTGCCGGTAAACCACACACGCTCCACTAACGACCAATAAATCATAATGTGCAATTTCATGGATTAGCATACTTTTCTCATTTTTCCTAAAGTAACTAGAGTTGGGATTTTAAAAAAAAATAATGTTCTAGTACTTTCTTTAATAGCATTATACTTTTAATGAGAGGTAGTTGTCCTATCAAATCCGTTCTGCTAACGACCCTCCACTAATCAAGGAAGCGGTGGTGAGAGTGGACACCCATTCAACTACCATTTTATAGGCAGTTTTCTTATACCCCCTTATAGACTAGCTTCGTGAATGAGGCATACTAGCGATTTGACTGACCATATTCTTATACATATATAATATTTAACTTTTAATTATAATATATATATATATATATATATATATATATATATATATATATATATATATAAGGTGTGTTTTAAAATATTTTAAAACTCCAAGGGTTTATATAAATTTTCGAAATTTAAACTATTAAATTTTAAATTTAAATAAACCAATTAATTAGATTTAATATTTATCTATTTATTAACTTTTAATTAATTTATTAAATCTTGTAAGGATTATCCAATCAAATTAATCAATTAATTTAATCCTAATCCTTATCGCTCTAAATTTCGAAATTTTAGGGTAAAGGATAATTATCCAATTAATCTAATCAAGTAATAATTATCCAAAGAAAGAAACCCTAAAATATCTAGTAATTTTGAAATTTACAAGGGAGGAGGCTAGGGTTTTTAAAACCCTAACCCTAATTTCGATTAGGGTTCTTTGGAGGCTAGGGTTTTTGAAAACTCTTTGATCCACAACCCTAAAAATCGAAAAAATGGCCTTTAGGGTTTAATAGCTATAAACCCTAATTTGCAATTCAACAATTATAACAATTCAATTTAAAACAAACAATGGCTCTGATACCACTGATGGGTTTTAGGTCAAATAAATAAACTAGAAAACAATTCCTAAGTTCACATGCAACCTACTTTGGCTCTATGTTTTTACTATTGAACATACAACTTTGAATTGCAAAACAAGAACCCTAGAGGAGAGAGGCTAATTTCGAAATTAACAAACTAGGGTTTAACATTAACATACCTTTCAATTGTTATAGCAAACAACTGATAATTCCCTTGATCTTTGATCTTGATCTTCTTGGAAGCTTAACACCACAAGTGGAATGCCTCTAATGGAATCACACCCAAACTAGCAAGAAGGAAAGTAGGATAGAGAGGGGGGAGGGAGTATGCAAAATTTCGACCCTTAGGGTTTCTTCAAAAGAAAGAGTGAACAAAATATGAACCAGGAGGCTCCTTATATAGCTGAGGGATCTAGGGTTTAGGGGAAACCCTAGTTATCCTTTTCTTAGGGCCTAAGCAAACCCAAGGGCCTTATCCAAACCCCTATGGATGAAATTCTTAGGGTTTCCCCTAAAGATTTCGTCCATCCTCATCCAAGGGGGTTCTAGAGCCTTCCACTCAACTATTAGATAATTGCAAACTAGTCCATGCACTTTATAATTAATTCTTTTAACCCCAAAATTAATTCTAATTAATTTCTGGCTAACAATTAATTAAACAAAATGATTTCTTATTAATATATTAATCTTTTAACATATTAATAAATTCATTTATATTAATTTATTAATCTTATAATAAATTAATATCTCTCCTTTCATAATTTCCTTGTCCGGTTGCTAGGTTTGAGGGCAACCCAAAAGGACTGTGCTACTATCAATTCAAGTACATACCAATTATAGTTATGGGCTTAGACACCTAATCCAACAGTAGCAAGATATATACGGTAGACCAATTCATCAAATTGTATTCTACAGTTAACATTGATTGCTTTTTTTGGAGCTTTGCTATAATTTATACCATCTGGTCCATCACAGATTTTCCCACCCCAATAACAAAGCATTGTAGCAACCTCCATCTAATAAATGAGAGCAAAACATAAATTCAATCATAAAATTGCTCCAAAATATGAATGTTAAAGCAAATAACAATTGTAAATCAAAGTAGGAATCAAATGTGGAATAACAATTGCAAATAAGAAAATTACAATTGTAAATCAGAGTAGGAATCAAGTGGAATAACATTTTGCAAATAAGAAAATACTAGTGGAATGCAGTAGCAAATAATAATAGGAATCAATACAGAGTTAACTAGCTGAAATTGAAAATTAAAAGAGGAGTCGGACTTACAAGAAATCAAGCTACAACCGAGGTCGTCTATGGCCAGAATCGAAGAAGAATCAGGTCGCTGTTATGTCTTCTGTAGTGGAGTACTTGCCGAAATCTTCTGTGATGGAGGCAGACCAGCTGGCGTCCGTTTATGGCCGGAATCGGATCTGCCGGCGTCGGCTATGGCCGAAATCGAAGACGACGATGATAGACGCGGTCGATTGAAGACGTCGACTTTGAGGACTGGGTATTGGAACATCGACTGGGTACTGGGTTCTTACGTTTTTTATTTATTTTATTTTATTTTATTTTTTTTTATTTTGACTTGATATAACCCTAAATGGTAAATATGTTTAAAACTACACTTGTTTGGTAATTAAGTTTTTAAAACACCAATGTGGTAAAAAACTCTCTTATTATTGTTCTAATTTCTCTCTAAACCTACTGTACAGTCCATACTCAATCGATCACCTCTCATAGTATTGTGATTTTCGATATGTGTCCCCGATTAAATCTATTTTTCTTTATTCTGAAGCAAACCTCCAAAATAATCGTTCTTATGATGTAGAATACGAGACTTCTTTTGGACAATTGAATCTCTCCTTCTCTAAGGACTAAGGTATGTAAATTGTTACAGATTTTCGAACGATTCTATGATTTTCTTATTATTGGTTACTGCTTATTGATTTTGGTATGGTTTGGATTATTATACTGATTTTTATTACTATCAATGATTTTTGTTAGTGTTGTCATGAGTGAGAAAGGCAGGATTATTTCTAGCGAGTACAATATCATTTACATAAATAATGAAGTAGCATGTGACACTATCATGATTGTAGATGAAGAGATTTGGTGAGTTCAATGTACGATGCTCTAGGAGCTTGTTTTAGGCCATACAGAGATTTATAGAGCTTGCAAATATGGTGTGGGAACTGTGGACGTACCAATCCAGATGGTTGAGACATGAAAACTTCTTCATTCAATGTGACATGCAGAAATGCATTATTGACATCCAACTGGCGGGGTTGCCAGTTTTGAGAGATAACAATTGATAGGACTATACAGATGGTGAGATGTTTAGTAACTGGACTAAAGGTTTCAAAGTAGTCTTTGCCAAATTGCTGAAGGAAGCCTTTGTCAACTAGGCAGGCTTTGTAAACCCTAAACCTTAAACCATCAGGATGTCTTTTGACACAAAAGATCCATTTATAGCCGATAGGTTTTTGAGAGGTGTGAGGAACTAGTTCCGAAGTTCCATTATGCATAAGTGCATTAAATTCATGATCCATGGCTTCACATCATTTAGGGTCTTTCAAGGCTTGATTATGTGTGGTGGGTTCGAAGGTAACTGGTACGGGATGAAGTGTAACATCCTGAGTTCGGGTATGTTAATTTAATTATTTATTTATTGTTTTATTGAGGGACTCGATGAGTTGACGCCTTAACTCGTCGAGTAGAGTCTTATCTATTGACGCGGTTTCGCGAGCGGACTCGACGAGTCGGGGACCTGACTCGCCAAGTCGGTGCTGATTAGGAAAACCCTAATCCCCAGGTTTGGAGCCGATTTAAAAGCCCTTATGGCCTTCATTTGCAGCCACCTTGTTCCAGAGAAACCCTAGAGAGAGTGAGGAAGGCTTGAGTGCAAGAGAGGGCTTATAATCTTCATTTTTGGGGTGATTTTTCTAGAGGGAGAAGAGAGGATCCATCTAGAACGTGAAGGGAGCTTGGATTGGAGCTAATCATCTTGAGATATTGTCTTTGGAGGTATAATTCTTTCCATTTCACGTTCATATCGTGGATTTCATAGTTTTAGGGTTTTTCCCTCATAGTTTTATGAGATCTAGTGAGCATGAGGTCCCCTTGGTATGAATAACATCAGATCTGGACCATGAGAGGTCCCTAGAGCCATTATCTTCCAGCTTTTTTGCAAGCAAATAAGGAATTAGAGACTAGGTTGCCATTTCTAGTGTTATTTCTCCATTTGAGGCTTGATATGGGTTACATGCACGTAAAGGTTGCACCTTTACGTGACTTTTGAGTGTTTAAGGGTTAGATCTATGATTTGGCTAAGCAGATCTTACCTCAGGAGGTTGTTTGAGCAAGTCCATGGAGGAAACTCGCCGAGTCCATATGTAGACTCGACGAGTACGACCGGGTTGCCCCGGGGTCTGACTCCAGTGGTGACCTGGTGAGTTGAGGGGTGACTCAGTGAGTCGAGTGAGGCTTAGAAAGGGAAGAGTCTGTGGGGACGATGGGACTCGCCGATTCGTCGTATGCACTCGACGATTCTGGTCAAAACGGACAGTTGACTTTTAGGGTTTGTCAACAAATGGGCCTTTGGGCCTGTAGAGGGGTAGAATGGTCTTTTGCCCTTCTAGGGATTTGCATGAGAGAATATCCAATCTGTGAAGAGACATTTATTTAGTGTAATCTATTATTGTGACTAGGCGGAGGCTAGGGCAGTATTCTGATATCGAGATTTTACCAAGATTCCCGAGGTGAGTCTTCTCACTATACCTTACCTAGTGTCGTAATCAGAGCTATGTGATAGTGTATATTGTATGCTATTTATGTGTTGTGATTCTAAGTGATATGTGATATGCATGATTCAGAGTTTACAGAGTTAGGACTAGTGGGTCCACAGAGTTATGGGACCAAGAGGGTCCCATAGAGATATTCGACCAGAGGGTCATCAGAGTTACAGCCTTGAGAGGATGATATGTGTTTATGTGGTATTTTGGGGAACTCACTAAGCATTTATGCTTACAAAGTTTTGTGTATGTGTTTCAGGTATCAGTGATGATCGCGGGAAGGTGCCGACATGATCTGTACACACTCATGGAGCTTTTGTTTATATGATTCTGAGATATGTTTTACTATGATGACAGTGGATACATTATGTTTAATATTATTTTATGAATGAAAGTATGTTTTAAAATTGTGAAAAATTATTTGAAAATTTGGATGTTACAAGTTGGTATCAGAGCCTTGGTTGAGGGATTCGAGTGCACCTTCGGGCGTATCTGAACTCAAACTGAGGATTTGAGAGATTTTCAAATAAAAATCACAAATTTTTTCTCAAAGAGTAGAAGTTTTGAAAAGAGCTGAGCAGAGCAGTGTATAAGATCAGCCAGCGCCCGAACGGTGATTTTCGCAGAATACCCTTATATTATGTGTTATGCGATATGAGATAATATGTTATGCATGCTAGAGTAGGCTAGGTATTGTTATTAGGACAAGAGTGGCCTGATTTGTGATGCCTTAGCCTAGGGGTTTTGCTGCTAGGAGATGCTTGAGAGTGAATAGATAGCAGCGAGGAGCTATGAGAGATCTGCTGGAGAGTAGACTATACATAGTGAGAGTAGAGTACTTGGGATTTGGAATCTAAGGAGGAGGACTTGGGGTGAATACTGATGCAGTGTGGACGGTAGTGTTGGGCCCGTACTACTGAAGACACCGGATCAGTGCGCAACCCAAGTAAGAATCCTTAGGGTACCAGGGATCGAGTAGGAATGGGATATCGAGTGTGTGTACGCTCGAGTGAGTCTCTGATATTTTGTGTTGTATTTCAGAGAGACATCATGGTTGGGACACGCCACACACTTGAGAGCAGTGGTGTCAGTGACGAGGAGATCCGTAGGTTGATTCATGAGGAGGTGGCTGCTGCCATCTGGGCAGAGATTCCAGAGATGTTCGGGTCTATTAAGACCACACTGATTGAGACTTTTGATGAGAGATACGCAACAGTTACTGAGGCTGCAGCTACCGCAGCTGTTGCTGCTGCCAGACCTCAGGGTGGTGATGCGTTGCTGTTCCGAGAGTTCAACAACACGAAGCCACCGGAGTTTGATGGGATGCATGATCCGATTGCTTCGATGAGATGGGTTTCTGATATTGAGGGATGCTTCTTTAAGTGTTCATGTCCGGAGCATCTGAGGGTTAGGTTCGCGCTGAACCAGCTTCGCTTGGGAGCGAAGGATTGGTGGAAGTTTTTTACAGCGCACTATTCACCTGCTGATCTTGCTACGGTAACCTGGGAGCGGTTCACCGCCATGTTTCGTGATGAGTATGTTCCCCCGATGGAGAGGGAGCGATTGGACCAGGAGTTTATGACCCTTAAGCAGGGTACTGAGTCTGTTACGGTGATCACCAAGATGTTCCATGAGAGGGCGATGTTTTGCCCTGAGCATGTGTCTACCGAGCAGGCACGTATGAGTCGGTATCTGAGTATTATGAGGAGGGACATATGAAAGTTTGTGGCGAACTCGTCGTACCGGACATTTGCCGAGCTCCAGGAAAATGCTCGGAAGAGGGCGATAGAGCTGGAGACTAAGGCTAGAGAGGAGGTGGAGTCTCAGGGGAGGGATCGGTGGTCGGCTCAGTTCCAGCCGGCAGCCAAGCGGGCTAAGCCCGCCGATTCAAGATCAGGGAACCAGAAGGGCCGCACTTGTGGCAAGTGTGGCAAGGGTCATGAGGGGGTTTGTAGAGCAGGGTCTTGCTATAAGTGTTGGAAGGAGGGGCACATGTCCAAGGATTGCCCCAAGGGGTTCGCAGTCTGTTTTCATTGCAACCAGATCGGACACCGGAAGGCCGAGTGTCCGCAGTTGCGGGGGTCACCCCAGGGAGCTTTGTAGGGATCTGCCCCTGCTGTTGTTCGAGCTACCGAGAGTTGGACAGTGAAGGCCGCGACGCCAAAGGCTCACAGGAGAGCCTTCCAGTTGACAGCGGAGGAGGTCCGCGCAGTGCCAGATGTTGTGGCTAGTATGTATTCTTTCATATGTTTATTTTGAGTTTGTGGTGTTATGCTTATATTATGATATGCGTAGGTACATTTCTTGTGAGTTCTGTACCTGCTTTGGTGTTATTTGACTTGGGTGCGAGTTGGTCTTTTGTGTCGTTAGCCTTTAGTCAGCACATCAGTATTCGTCGAGAGGCGTTGAGTCGACCTTTGCGAGTTTCCATAGCTGACGAGAGAGCAGTGTATGCCACTGATGTGATTCGAGGATGTGTACTCAAGATTTTCGGCGTTGAGTTTCCGATTGATTTGGTCCCGATTACTATGGGAGATGTCTGTGTCATCGTGAGCATGGACTGGTTGAGCAAATTTGGAGCGGTTATCAACTGCGAGCGACAGCTGGTGAACATACGAGACCCTAGTGGGGGAATTCTTACGGTTTATGGCGAGGGCACCCGTTCTGGTTCAGCATTTTGTTCAGCCGCTAGAGCGAGGTAGAGTCTACAGCAGGGCTGTAGTGGGTTTGTGGCTTACGTGGTGGATACGAGAGTAGGTGCAGAGAGACTGAGGTCGGTTGATGAGGTCCCGATAGTGCGTGAGTTCCCGGATGTTTTCCACGAGGAGTTGCCGGGTGTGCCTCCCAAGAGGCAGGTGGAGTTCCGTATCGATTTGGTTCCAGGGGCAGCGCCCTATCGCCTTGCGCCTACAGAGATGCAGGAGTTATCCTCGCAGCTTCAGGAGCTGCTGGGAAAGGGGTTTATACGGCTGAGTAGCTCGCCGAGGGGAGCACCGATCCTTTTTTTCAAGAAGAAGGATGGTTCACACCGGATGTGCATTGATTACCGGGAGTTGAACAAGCAAACGGTCAAGAACCGTTACCCCTTACCGAGGATCGACGATTTGTTCGATCAGTTGCAGGGAGCATCTTGGTTCTCTAAGATTGATTTGCGGTATGGATATCATCAGATGAGGGTGCGTGATGAGGATATCTAGAAGACAGCGTTCAAGACTCGTTACGGGCATTACGAGTTCGTGGTGATGCCTTTCGGGCTCACCAATGCACCAGCGGCATTCATGGATCTCATGAAAAGGGTGTGCAGGCCGATGTTGGATCGTTCGGTGATCGTATTCATTGATGATATATTGGTGTATTCGAGATCCAGAGAACAGCATGAGGAGCATTTGAGGGAGATCCTCGGAGTTCTGAGATCGGAGAGGCTTTATGCCAAATTCTCCAAATGCGATTTCTGGTTATGAGAGGTCCAGTTTCTAGGACACCTCAACAACCAGAATGGGATATTGGTCGATCCGGCCAAGATTGAGGTGGTGATGAGTTGGGAGGTGCCGAGATCCCCTTCGGAGATAAGGAGTTTCCTGGGGTTGGCCGGTTATTATCGGAGATTCATCCAGGATTTCTACAGGATTGCTGTTCCTCTCACCAGACTGACCCGGAAGGGCGTGACTTTCAGTTGGGGCCCGGAGCAGCAGGCCTCATTCGAGTCACTTCGCTAGAGATTGTGTCACACCCCAAAACCGGAACGACGAAAACGTTCTGGGGTGGATGACGTCATGTCCAGTATCACAACATATGCAATATAGTAATCAAAGTAGAACAACCATTGCATTAATAATAATAATTTTACATAGGTTACATTTCATAGCAACGTCAAAGTAATACAGAAAGTAATATAGATGCAGCTTGGTACTCGGCTGACTTCACAAAAGCTCCTGGGATGTACCTGTCTATCGATGACCTGAGAATACAAGTTATTTTGAAAGAGAGTATCAGCATTTTTATATTGCTGGTGAGTTCATAAGTATTTAATGACGTTAGTATAAATACACATTGATATTCAAAATAACTTTATGAAAATGGTAGTTTAGAAACTACAGAGTATTAAAATTCTTTCCAGAAAATCCTATATTTTCTAAATGAAAGCAGTCTTCTACCAAGACCCGACAGATTTATGTTCTAAGGAGTAATTTTCCCCAAAATACTATCATTACGAAAATACGGTATTGACTTTAAAGAAAATGTGAGAATATCCCAAGTAAAAAAATACTAAGGGAAAAATAACATATACCTCAGCAGTAATACTGCTGATTAAGACAAAAGAAATCATAGACTCCAGGAGAGTATCGAATGAATGATACGCCTGGCTCAGTCTAACGAAAGGAAGCACAGAATCCAGACAGTATCGAATGAACGACACGGCTAGCAAAGTCTAAGACAAGGAAATACAGACTCCAGACAGTATCGAATGAACGACACGGCTAGCAAAGTCTAAGACAAGGAAATACAGACTCCAGACAATATCGAATGATCGACACAGCTAGCAAAGTCTAAAACATCCGGTAATCCTAAGTGGGTTGTTTCAAAATACCGTGTTAATTCTTGTTACCTTAAGGCCATGAATTATAAGGTAAACCTAGAGATACTCGTAACCATACTGATTGACAATCGAATACTTGACGCCATGCAAGCGTCAGAATGAATGTGACATTTGTCACCCCTTGGCTTGGTCGGCCGGGGACTGTAGCTAGCAGTCAGGGTGTGGGAGTGTCTGTCCCGTATAGATATATACATATAATGCCCGCTCTCCCTCCAGGAGACTCTGGTTACCAACTTGACAACGGTGAAATCCGTGTCCTGAAGACGCATCTCGTATTTCGAATTCTATTATAAGTATTGGAATAATGATATAGACTCACGAATGAACTGACTCCTTTGAAATTCTCCGTACTGGAAAGAGTAAATAGAATCTCCTAACTATTCCTATAATAGTTACTAATGTTCAGGTCTATGAATGATGAATGGAAGGATGCCCTTGCTACCCAAGGAAAATGAACTGGTCGATGGAAACCTTTATGTCTATACATGTATACATGATATATAATTAATGTTTAAACGACCTTCGGACGGATAACTGATACCCACCAGACCACATCCCAACGAGGAAAAGGAAATAGGGAGAACTAGCCTTCCTAAGTCCTTTAAACATTATTTATATAACTATACAAATATAGGCATGCATTTAACGAAATAAAAGCATAACAGAAACTTGGGTAAAACTTTTGGAAAACTTTATAAACAAGAATTTATGACTCGATATCAGTTTATAAAACAAGCTTTTGAAAATGATTTGATAAAACAATTTAAGTGAAGAAAACCTTTCGAATACTTATGATAATCTAAAAGAGAAATTCATACTTTAACAAGAGTTGAAAGCGAGATTGGAAAACCTTTTGTTAAATGAAGCAGTTTAACATGTAAAAATCCATTTGCTATACAGTTATTAATCACATGTGATTTATCTAATAACTGTATAGTTCAACTTGTATTCCCCCCTATAAAAGCAGTTAAAATCATTTAAAAGGTTAATTCAGGGGTATGAACTCACTTGACGTGGGCGATTCGGATGAATGGACGGTATAGGACGCTAGGTGTCAAGTGAGGACTTGAACACACACTCGGATCCTATTTAACATATAATGATACATTTAAGTATCTAATTAGTCATTTAATAACTAATTAAGCAAGTAAGGATGTCATACTACATGAAAACACTTTGCTACAAGTGCTAGGAGTACCAAGGGTTGCATATGAAGAGTGTATAGTCCCACTTTGGAGTTTACTCCTCATATGGTAATACTTAGGGGTGTTTTCGGTTTTGGAACCATATCCCCCATGAGTTTATGGCCGTAAACTCATGGGTGGGGTGTATTTGTGTGCTTTAAGGCTTCATGCTTCACATGGAAAGGTTCTAGGGTTGATTCAAGGGCTATGGAAGTGATTGGGGCTCAAAATGGACCCTTTATTGAGTTTACGGTCCTTGGACCACTCCCTTGGGAGTTTACGGTCGTAAACACATGAGTTTACGGTTGTAAACTCATGTTAGTCCATTTCTTTTGTGCTTTTGTGGTTCTAGGTCATGCATGTAAGGTTCTAGTCATTTATATGAGCATAGGAAGGTGTTAAGGGCACTTAAACACCTTGGAAAAGGTGTTTACGGTTTTGGGAGGTGTTCTAAAACCGTAAACTCATGTTTTTCCCTGCATTACATGTTCTTGGGGTCCCTAGTTCATGCAAGTAAGGTTCTACTCCATTACACAACCATTTGAAGGCATTAGGGGCATCTAAACACCTCTTGGAGGTGTTTACGGTTTTGGGATGAACTCCCCAAACCGTAAACTCGTATGAACATGGGGAAAATGGTGATTTTTGAATGCTAAACTCATCTAGGAAGGGATCTATGCTAGTTGTCAAGGCTTAGAATGAACCAAGGCACACTTTGGCACCCATTTAAGGGTTTACGGTCCAAGAATGTTCTTAGACCGTAAACACCTTGTTCTTGGTGTTCTTGGATGATCTCAAGTGTAAACAAGTTTCTATTAAGCACACAAGAAGCTAAGGTAAGTGCACTTACGTTCTAGAAGCCTGGATGATCGTTTTTGGCGGATTTGACGGGATGAACTTATGATAGTTGAGAGGATTTCTTGAGTGTTCTTGAGGTGGAAGTTGGAAAAATGAGAGAAAATGACTAAGTGTCATATTTATACCCTCGGGGGTTCGCGGTAAAAAACTCCGAGTTTTTGTCCGTAAATTCCAAATTTTTGGAGTTCCGCGACTTACGCTAAACACGACAATCCTAAATTTTACTGCCTTATTTTTGGTTCGCTTAACGAATATTATTTAAAATATTCTTATGGGTTTAAATCCGGTCAAAATATTTTGGGATAAATTTGGCTAATTTTTTTTGACGTGCTTAATTACGGAGTTAAAACAAACGGAAATTTCGGGTTGTCATAGATTGTGCGAAGCCCCGGTGTTAGCCCTTCCGGAGGGAATGGAGGACTTTGTGGTATATTGTGACGCGTCGATATCGGGACTGGGTGCGGTGCTGATGTAGAGAGGGCACGTGATAGCATACACATCGAGGCAGCTGAAGCCTCATGAGACGAGGTATCCTACTCACAATTTGGAGTTGGGGGTTGTGGTGTTCGCCCTCAAGATCTGGCGTCACTATTTGTACGGAGTCCGGTGTACCATTTACACGGATCACAAGAGCTTAAAGTATCTGATGGATCAGCCAAACCTGAATATGCGCAAGAGGAGATGGTTGGATGTGGTAAAGGATTATGAGTGTGAGATCTTGTACCACCCGGGCAAGGCTAATGTTGTAGCCGATGCCCTGAGTCGAATGGCGGAGAGTGCCCCAATACGAGATGTTTGTTTGAGATTGACAGTGATAACTCCGGTGTTGGACACCATTCGGGAGGCCCAAGTAGAGGCTGATATATGGGGGCTTATGACCTTCCAGGGCCGGGTTTGGGTGCCATTTGAGGGCGGGACACGTGCCATTTTGATGGATGAGGCACACAGGTCGAGGTTTTTGATCCATCCTGGGGCCACTAAGATGTATTTGGACCTGAAGAGAGACTATTGGTGGCCCTGTATAAAGAGGGATGTGGCGTGGTTTGTAGAGAGGTGTTTGACCCGTCGTAGGGTTAAGGCTGAGCACCAGTGTCCACATGGCAAGTTGCAGCCACTTGAGGTTCCCCAGTGGAAATGGGAAAAGATTTCCATGGATTTTATCACCAAATTACCAAGGACTGCGAGAGGTGTCGATGCAATTTGGGTGATCGTTGACCGTCTGACAAAGAGCGCTCATTTTCTTGCTATCAGTGAGAGCTCTTCCGCAGAGAGATCTTGATTGTGTCAGATCGAGATGTGCATTTCACTTATAGGTTCTGGAAGAAGTTCCATGAGGAGTTGGGTACTAGGCTGCATTTCAGTACCGCTTACCACCCACAGACGGACGGACAGAGTGAGCGGATGATTCAGACGCTCGAGGACATGCTTCGGGTGTGTGTGTTGGACTTCGGAGGGATTTGGGACACGTATCTTCCTTTGGTTGAGTTTTCTTATAACAACAACCACCATTCGAGCATTGGTATGCCTCCCTTCGATTTGTTGTATGGGAGGAAGTGTCAGACTCCCATCTGTTGGGGAGAGGTAGGGCAACGAGTGATGGGTAACACGGAGATAGTGATTCAGACGACTGAGCAGATACAGCAGGTCAGGCAGAGGTTGCTAATGGCTCAAAGTCGTTAGAAGAGCTACGCGGATAGGCGTCGCTCAGAGCTCGAGTTCCAGGTTGGTGATTTCATTCTCCTGAAGGTGTCACCTTGGAAAGGTGTGATCCGGTTCAAGAAGAGAGGCAAGTTGAGGCCTTGGTATATTGGTCCATTCAGGGTGATCGCAAGGGTAGACAGGGTAGCGTATCATTTGGAGTTACCTGCGGAGTTGAGTCAGATTCATGATACCTTCCACGTGCCTCAGTTGAGGAAGTGTATTGCCAATGAATCGGCAGTGGTACCGTTAGAGGATATTCAGGTGGATGCGAGCCTGAATTATGTTGAAAGGCCAATTGCGATTTGGGATCGGAGAATCAAGGTTTTGAGAAACAAGGATGTGTCCTTGGTGCAGGTTCAGTGGCAGCATCGGAAAGGGTCCGAGTTGACATGGGAACCAGAGATTGAGATGCGCGAGCAGTATCCAGAGTTATTTTCAGAACGAGACTTCGAGGGCGAAGTTTGATTCTAGTGGGGGAGAATTGTAACATCCTGAGTTCGGGTATGTTAATTTAATTAATTATTTATTGTTTTATTGAGGGACTCGACGAGTTGACGCCTCAACTCGTCGAGTAGAGTCTTATCTATTGACGCGGTTTCGCGAGCGGACTCGATGAGGCGGGGACCTGACTCGCCGAGTCGGTGCTGATTAGGAAAACCCTAATCCCCGGGTTTGTAGCCTATTTAAATGCCCTTATGGCCTTCATTTGCGGCCACCTTGTTCCAGAGAAACCCTAGAGAGAGTGAGGAAGGCTTGAGTGCAAGAGAGGGCTTACAATCTTCGTTTTTGGGGTGATTTTTCTAGAGGAAGAAGAGAGGATCCATCTAGAACGTGAAGGGAGCTTGGATTGGAGCTAATCATCTTGATATATTGTCTTTGGAGGTATAATTCTTTCCATTTCACGTTCATATCGTGGATTTCATAGTAATAGGGTTTTCCCTCATAGTTTTATGAGATCTAGTGAGCATGAGGTCCCCTTGGTATGAATAACATCATATCTGGACCATGAGAGGTCCCTAGAGCCATTATCTTCCAGCTTTTTTGCAAGCAAATAAGGAATTAGAGACTAAGTTGCCATTTCTAGTGTCATTTCTCCATTTGAGGCTTGATATGGGTTACATGCACGTAAAGGTTGCACCTTTACGTGACTTTTGAGTGTTTAAGGGTTAGGTCTATGATTTGGCTAAGCAGATCTGACCTCAGGAGGTTGTTTGAGCAAGTACATGGAGGAAACTCGCCGAGTCGGACCAGGTTGCCCCGGGGTCTGACTCCAGTGGTGACCCGGTGAGTTGAGGGGTGACTCAGTGAGTCAAGTGAGGCTTAGAAAGGGAAGAGTATGTGGGGACGATGGGACTTGCCGAGTCGTCGTATGCACTCGACGAGTCTGGTCAAAATGGACAGTTGACTTTTGGTTGACTTTTAGGGTTTGTCAACAAATGGGCCTTTGGGCCTGTAGAGGGGTAGAATGGTCTTTTACCCTTCTAGGGATTTGAATGAGATAATATCCAATCTGTGAAGAGACATTTATTTAGTGTAATCTATTATTGTGACTAGGCGGAGGCTAGGGCAGTATTCTGATATCGAGATTTTACCGTGATTCCCGAGGTGAGTCTTCTCACTATACTTTACCTAGAGTCGTAATCAGAGCTATGTGACAGTGTATATTGTATGCTATTTATGTGTTGTGATTCTAAGTGATATGTGATATGCATGATTCAGAGTTTACAGAGTTAGGACTAGTGGGTCCACAGAGTTATGGGACCAAGAGGGTCTCACAGAGATATTCGACCAGAGGGTCATCAGAGTTACAGCCTTGAGAGGATGATATGTGTTTATGTGGTATTTTGGGGAACTCACTAAGCATTTATGCTTACAAAGTTTTGTGTATGTGTTTCAGGTATCAGTGATGATCGCGGGAAGGCGCCGACATGATCTGTACACACTCATGGAGCTTTTGTTTATATGATTCTGGGATATGTTTTACTATGATGACAGTGGATACATTATGTTTAATATTATTTTATAAATGAAAGTATGTTTTAAAATTGTGAAAAATTATTTGAAAATTTGGATGTTACATGAAGTGTGGTGGTATTGATAAAATTAGGGTTGTAGTATTTGGTATTTGGTTTGTGAGATCTTTTTGGGCGAGAGGGGGAAGGAGATGGAATGGGTGAAGCAACTGGTGTGAGTGGTGAAGTGGGTGGAGAATTGGTTAAGGTAGGTGAAGTGTAGGAAGGTAGAGTTTGGGAGGGAGAGTTCAGAGTTTATGAGGGAGAGTTCTGAGTGGTTGGAGTGACTGGGGAAGGGGAATTGATTTCAGATGTAGAAGTGAGGGTGGATGGTTGAGAGTGATGTGAAGCTGATGGAGCGATGTTATTTAAGATTGGTGCAGGTGGTTTGGTAGATGTGTGGAAGGGAGTAGATGTAGGGGAAGGTGATGGGTTGAAAGAGGTGGCCGTAGGTGAAGGGTGAAAATCATCAACATTGGGTAGAGTGGATGATTGTGAATGGTTATGCAACGGAAAATCATCTTCAATGAATTGAACGTGACGAGAGTAATAGATACGATTTGTGGCAATATCAAGTCATTTGTAGGCTGATTTGGTGGTGGAGTAGCCGATCAAAAGGCATGGGGAGGAATAGGGTTGTAGTTTGGAGGCTGATGAAAGAGCTTTTGGAATGGGCGGTTGTTATCAAGAATGGTGGTAGGTAGGCGGTTGATGAGGTAGACCGCAATATCAAAGGCATAAGACCAATATGTAAGTGGAAGTTTAGCATAATGAAGGAGTGAGAGGCCGGTTTCAACTACATGGTGGTGACAACGTTCAACAAATCCATTTTGTTCAGGAGTGTATGCCGGTTTCAACTACATGGTGGTGACAACGTTCAACAAGATATTCGCCCCCGTTTTCTGTAAAGAGAGATGTGATTGGGTGGTTAAAGTATTTTTCAACTACAATTTTGAATTGTGGGAATATTTTAGCTACATCAGACTTGAATTGTGAGAGACTGTTTCTGGTTTCGGTGAGAGAAACCATTGGAGGTTTGGCGACCTTGCTGACAGGATGCATAGTTGGCTGTGATTAGAGGTGTTGCTGAATTGTGAGCAGTTTCCTTGAGCCATCTTTCAAAATTAAGTAATTTTTCAAACAATTATGTATAGGAGAGGGCAGTCTCACGCACTTTAATGGATGCAACAATGTTTCCAAATTCTTCTCCAAGTTGAGAAAGGATGTGAATCATGAGGTCTTCTTCACAAATTGAACTTTGGGCAAGGGTTAGGTCATCAGCAATTGATCGCATATCTTGAAGATAATCAGTAATAGATCGATTACCTTTAGGATTTTTCACTAGTCTGGATTTCAGAGAGATAACCCGAGATCTTGAAGCACAGGTATAACTTGAGTTTAGTCGTTCCCGGGCTTCTTGGTTGGGCAGTGTTTGCAGACGAGATAAGTGGCTGGATGAGAATTTGGTCTTGTTCGTACCAAGGTAGGTAATCTGGGTTTGTTTTCTTTTCGTCTTTGTCTTTGAGAAACTCGTTGGGTTTTTCTTGACTGCCATTGATAAGTGATTCAAGTTGTAATCCGATTAGAGTGGATTCAACTTGTTTAAGCCAGGAAAATTAACAGATGTGAGTTTGATTGGGAAGTGAGTGGTTGCAGTCAATTGGATGGTTTGATTCACCAATGGAGATGTTTGAGAGATGAATAGAGTTTTTGAAAGAGGGAACGAGAATTACTCAAGGGAGATTTTTGGGGCTCTAATACCATATAAAGGTGCAAAAAGAGTTCTGTAAGTATTCACAAGAGGTTTTTACAGCAGCTTTATAGCCATGATACAAACAAAGAAATGATGTAATTGAGAGGTAATACAGGAAGATATTAATACTAATTGATTGTACAAATATTCTAAGTATGAGATTTATTTGTTGTTGTTGGTAGTGTTCGTAATACATTGAATATAGGTGTTTGGGAAATCCAAAAATCAAAGATGGATTTGTGGGAAAAATCCAAATCGATTCTAAATCTCTTTCAAGTAAATTACTAAAGGGTAATTTCGTTATAGTATTATGTTTATATAAATTGTAATATGTACTAAAGGATAACTTTATTATAAAACGTATTCTCTTTCAAGTAAAATGCTAATTGGTAATTTCGTTATAGTATTATGTTTATATAAATTGTAATATGTACTAAAGGATAAACTTTATTATAAATCGTATTGCTAATTTCATGTTCATTAGTAAAGATTCAAAACGTAGCTTATAATCATATTCTTTTGTTTGCTTGGTTTTCAAAAGAAATTAAATTTAAGGCTTATTTGTATCCTATATCAAAATTTAAATTTAGCCTGAGACATGGGCTAATGGGGTAATGGGCTGGTCATCAAAAAATAAGGAGCATAACTTTAAGATTATATGTGATAGATCCTATTATTATTTTAGCCCAATAACCTTTCCTATTGGGCTTTTGGTTCTCGAGTCTCGACTGCAAGAGCAAAAGGGCATCGATTCAATCGACGCATGCAAGGGCGTGGGAATTAAATGATTGGATCTGTTCTTATTCGCATAGAATAACGAAAGACTTGAGAATCAAGATGCAAAAGATGAGGAGTTTTAACTCCATGTTTGTGGGAGTGATCAACACCAACCCATCGAAAAAATGGTGCCAACTCTACGTGATATCAGTTTCACCACCAACCCACTAGATATACAAAATTGTTACCACTAACAATATTCTTTTTATTTATTTTTTATTTTTTTTTAAAACTTTTTGTAATATTATATTAAATAAAAAAACATAATTTATAATATAAATATATATACTTTTTATTTTTTGTAATATTATATTAAATAAAAAACATAATTTATAACATAAATAAATATTTTTATTTTTTGTAACATTATATTAAATAAAAAACATAATTTATAACACAAATACTCTATCCGTCCCAAAATTATTGTCCACAGACAAAACACATAGATTAAGAAAACATTAATACAACTAACTTTATATAATAAAATGATATTTTTGTTCTTACTTTGCATTTAATGTTTCATTAAATTCTTAGTTGGTTAAGTAATAATAAGGGGGTATTTTGATAAAAATATTACTCCCTCCGTTCCAGTCCACAGACAAAAAACACACATATTAAGAAAATATTAATTACCACTAACTTTATATAATAAAATGATAGTTTTGTCCTTACTTTACATTTAATGCTCTAGTAAATGCTTAGTTGGTTAAGTAATGATGATGTGGTATTTTGGTAAAAATGTTATTTATTTTTAGAAGTTGACTATTATTTTGGGATAAACTAAAAATGAAAGACGAACTATAATTTCGGGACGGAGAGAGTATTTGTTTTTAAAGTAGACTATTATTTTGGGACAAACAAAAATAAATGGACTATAATTTTGAGACAGAGGGAGTAAATTTTTTGAAAACACAAAAAATAAACAACATTTCATTAATTAAAAACATAAAAATTTAAAACCTAATTTACTAAAATAAACATAAAACATAACAAATAAAACATTACACTACTTAATTAAAAACATAAAAACTTAAAACATAAAAACCATAGACAAATACTACTTGTCGTCGTCACCGTCCTCATCGCCCTCATCCGTCTCGTAGTCACCGCCTGCATTCGCCTCATCATCATCACCCTCATTGTCTTCGTTTTCATCGTCATTTCCCCCTTGAAGTTATCTTCTCCATATGTGGTTGGTCAAATCGTGACGTGGATTGTGATGTGTTTCATAATTTTGTATTTCCAAAACCCTAAAGAAGTATGTCGGGCTGACAACTTGTATTACTGTAGGTGGATTAAGTATATTGTTCCCGATATATGAACAAATAGCCCTGCCCTCTTCTTCTATTATCATGTTATGTAAAATAACACTAGCAGTCAACACCGCCGTTAGTTTTGCCCTATCCCATGTTCGTGCTGGATGTTTGATTATGTGCTACTTTTGTTTTAGAACTCCAAACGCTCGTTCCACATCCTTCCATGCAGATTCCTATGCTAACTTGAACAATTTTCGTTTTTCATCAACTGTAAATGAATATGACTTGACAAATATAGCATACTCTGGATATATCCCTTCTGCTAGGTAATACCCATACTTATATTCATTTCCATTAACAACGTATGACATGTTTGGTGCTTTACCCTGCAACATATTGTTAAATAACAGACTTGAAGCACATTTAGGTCATTGTTGGACCCCGCCATACCCAAGAATGCATGCCAAAACCATAGGTCTTTTGAAACAACCGACTCTAATATAACAGTCAGGACCCCATGATCACCTCGCGTGAATTGACGACGACACACATTGGGAGAATTTGTCCATTCCCAATGTGTACATTCAATACTACCAAGCATCCCTGGAAAACATGTTTAGCTTGATGCGCGACATACAATTGTTCGTTATCACTTTTAGTTGGGTGTCACAAGTATATGTCACAGTAAAACTCTATAACATACTCACTGAGAAGATATGTACATTCTCGATCCGTCCTCTCAGACATTTTCAAATAGTCATCTAATGCGTCTACGATTATGCCGTATGCCAATTGTCTAAGAGCGGCCATACATTTTTGTATTGTAGTAAAACCACATTTACTTCTAGTGTAACATCCCAATTTTCAAGACCAAAAATTTCGTTTTTGATTAAGTAATTTATTAAAACCATTTCTGAAAAACAACATCAATATCATATCAAACTCATAATCCATAAGTCAAATGTCATAAAAACATATCATAGAATAATAAGAATGCCAGAGTACAATCCCAAGGTCATCATAGTGCGGAAATCAGGTGTGTGTGTGCGATGCGCTGCTACCGTGCCGGCTCCTTCCCCTTTGATGAAGAGGTACCTGAAAACAAAACTGTAAACTGTAAGCACGGAGCTTAGTGAGTTCCCCCATCATACCACATACCCTATTATAAACATACTGTCAGGCATATCTGGGTGCCCGACCTACCCTGCTAGGCATACCGGGGTCCCTAACCTACCCCTGTCAGACATACCGAGGTGTCCGCCCTACCCCTCCGGTTTATCTCAATCGGTTACAGGGACTATTTCACCCCTAATACTATCGCATAATACAAAACCTAATCGTACTGTCTAGCATAGCTGGGTACTAAACTACCCCTTTGGACCTATCTACCAGTAACCGGGGACTATTCCCCCTACTACCACTATCACATAACAACATATCATGCTAGTATGTAAAACACATTAGATAGTAACAAACCTAGATAATTATCATGAAGACAATTATCTAACACACAGATCCTACTAGTGGGCCGACATTGTGGCCTTAGACCCACTTCTACTGGAAGGTAACTCACCTCGCAAAACTGTCGAATCTCGTGGAAAGTAGTCTCTAGGAGCTGCTCCGATGACTCCCGGATATCATAATCACATTAATACTTAATCAGAGTCTATAACATTATTTAGGGTAAAATGACCATTTTACCCCTTGGTCCAATTAGAACATTCATAAGTCCCGATTCTGGCTTATTAAGCCCAACCCTCCTACGTCCCATCAAAGGCTCCCTAAGGGCCCACTAGTTGCCCAATTTTTGAATTGGGCCCTATCCCCCAAATGGGCCCAAAAGTTCCAAGTCCCAATATAATAATTCCAAAGGGTCCAATCATGGCCCAATAGGCCCAATACTCAAGTTCTAGATTCCTAAGTCCAAAATCATACTTCACAGTGGGCCACAAGACACAAAAGTCCAGGCCCATTCTCTTAAGGCCCAAAAGCCCAAAACACCCACTCTGCATGCGTATGCGCGATGTACTTGGCACGTAAGCCCAGCGTACGCTGACCTTGACCAAAACGGGGAGTTGACCCAGTACTCGCGACGTACCAGGGAGTACGCCTAGCGTACTGGCCAGCTTCCTAGGGACTTTATTCATGACTTAATCCAGTAAGTCCTTTCGTCCAAACTGTAGATCCAGGTCCTTTAAGACCTCCTAAACCATAAAGTCACAAATTTTATGTGCTTACTTGCATGGTTGGGGTCAAAACATGATTTTGGTCCATTTAACAAGCTTTAAGACCAACTAGCACTTGCATAGTTGTGGCTTAACCATCAAGATCCGATTTTTATGACCATAGATGCTTCTAAGAGTCCAAAAGGACAACTCTTATGCTCTGAAACCCTCAATACTCAAGCATTCTCAACAATGGGGTCTAAAGGTGACATAAAATACCCAAATGAACAAATCTAAACATACAATGTCCAAGTAAGGAACTTGATACCTCAAAAGGGTCAGAAGTGATGCAAATCTCCTGGATCTACAAACTCTTGGTGGATCCTTGCTTCTTCTTCAAGTTCCTTTCTTCCCTTCTTACTAACACGATACCCAAACACTCTTAAATGGCTTCCAAATCACAAAAGCACACAAATATGAGCTAGGGTTTTCGTGGTGGCTGGCTATGGGTGAAGGGAGGCTGAACAAACATGGGTAATGTTCTTTATATAGGGAGTAAACCCTAAATTTTAGGGTTTAAAGAGCTGCACACGTACGCTGGTCGTACTCTTGGTACGATGGGCGTACATGCATGGCCTCCGCGGTTCATTCTTACGAGTATGATGGGCGTAAGTGGCAATGTACGCCCCGCGTACGCAGTTTCCTCAGCCCACTTGTAAGGCCCAAAGGTCAAAGCCCAACCAAACAATCCCATAATTTTAATTAAGATAATTAATTGTAATACCTAGAAAAATCCCGGATGTTACATCTAGCATCCCATCGTACTTGGAAAAACTCATAATTACGTTCCAAATCTCTAGCTATACGTAAGAATAAATTTCTACTAATACGAAAACGCTTTTCAAATTTCGATAGATCATATAAACTATTAGGGGCAAAATAATCACGTACCAAAAGTTCATTTGCCGTCTCTCGATCCTGGTTGATCCATTTTCTATGCATCTTCTCACCGTGTGAACTTTCTCCTCTCTCACGAATCATGTCTTGTGCCGCATACAATAGTGTGTGCAAAACCAACTCATCATCAAAATCGTCATCCATTTTTTGTTGAATGTGTGTGTTTGATTTGAAAGAGTTTGTGTGTTTGTTTTGAAAAATATATGTAAAATGGATGTATATATAGAGAGAGTAAATTAAAAATAAAAAACATATATTTTTTTATTAAATGATTTTCAACGGTCAAAAAATTGACCAACCAATCCTTTTCTCCGTCTTCGTCCGTCCTCGTCTTCACGCCACAACCAACCCACCATTAATGGGGGCGGTGTTCACACGTGGAGAGGCCCTCCACGTAAGCATATCACGCGTGGAGATCTCTCCATACTGCATAGCCTCATGTCGATATATAGATACCTCACCCATATTTGAATCATATTTCATCTGTACTTTTCCAGTTTTGGACGCCCAATTCCTGTATACCCTCTTCGAATCGATTTCTGTTTACCTTTAATTTGATTAACCTCAGTTTTGATTCCTTGATATCTAATTTTGGAGATATGCTTGTTTTATTGTTCTTGTGACTACAATATTTTTTAATAACTTTCTGATTGTCTATCTGAATAATCTGAGTTCGTATATTTGATCTAGAATGTATACTCTTCTATCTAAAGTTCTGATTTTCTTTTCTATCCAAAATACAATCTGATTAATATGAGGTATATTTTTGTGTTTTGATTTATGATTTTCTAGAGTTTTGAAGTTTTGTCTTAAACCTCGTTTTTTTGTGTTTGACTCACAATGTTTTTTCTCCATCTGACCAAAATGAAGTTTAAACCCGGAGCAACTCATACTGCACGTGTAACATCCATGTCTTAAGAGAATAGACTGAAATTTCCTCAAACTTCTTCTTAGGATACTCATGTTTTGGATGTTCTTCTTCAGTCTCTTGAAACTTTAACCCCTTTTTGGTAGCTGAAACAAGCTTCTTCCCTTCACATTCCTTCAAGTGCCCCATGGTGTACTCATCGATGGCATCGAACATAGATAGAACCTCATGCTCTTTATTCTTTAACTTTTCAAGGAACCAAGTGTGAAACCTGATACTCATTGAACCCTTCTTTGTGTATCCCTGCTGATCCCATGCACTACTCACCATCTCATCATCATGTGAAAAGTAGTTCACTAGTACTTTTCACCAGATGACTGGTCATAAGAAAACAAACACTTCCTCCTTGATGACTGGTCATGCTAGCATGACAGTTATTTGTATGGAGATTGCAAGCCATGACACATCCAATTTCAACAGATCCAAGTCCATACTTCTCAGTCTCCATTGCAACAACCCTAAATATAGCAAAACTAGTTTCAACATCACCATTAAGTTTGAGACTCGCCTTTCCTCTAGATCCATTCAAAATAAGAGCCTGGAATAATTCTATGAGTACACGTTTCCAAGCATCACTATCATGCTTCCATGGTTCCACCATCTTGACTAACAATAGATACACTCGGTATTTGTCCACTCTCACTTGTTTCTGCATCGTTCTCTTCTTTTACTAACCTTAACTTTGCAATGCTTCTCTCCGGTTCATGTTGATGCTTGTGTGTTACCCATTCAAGATTAGAGTTAGTTTTAGAAGAATTCTTGAGAGCTTCTTCCTGCATCTCCACTTTCTTCCTGAAAAGACCAACCCCATCAACTTTTAATTGCATATCCATAAACAAAATGATCATGCTATCCATATACTTCTCCAATACCAAACCAATTTCCGCATTCTTAGTGAACTTAATAGAGTTTATGATTTCAACGATATATTTGTTAATTTTAGTAGGAATGTAAAAAACCTATAAGAAAGAAGTATCTAACGGCTCAAGATCAATGTTATCAGTTGGAACATCCACATCCATCGGAGCCACTAACCTAACTTGAACAAGAGCTTCAATCTTGTACATGCCAGCTTCCTCATTGTTTTTCTCTGAATCCCTCGTAGGGACAATCAATTTTGTTTGAAAACCATGGCTAATGTTTTGAAACTGATTTGAAAACCGTAGGGATTTATTTCTAGACTTAAACTTAGAATGCTAAGCAATGATCATGAGGAGTGTGTCTAATATATTTAAGGAAGTACACTTGAATAGACACAAACACTAGCTTAATTAGAGAAGATGCCTAAAATGCTTTTATGTGCTAAATCTATTGTTTGATCGGATCTATGGTCTGTTGCCGACCAGATCTAGAAATTTTATGTGTTCAGATTTCTAAACGTTTAATTACGGTGTTAGAACTGGCATGTAACTTTTCGGAGTAATAAGGAGGAATACGCGTCTAAATCTTCCTCTATCTATATTCTCGTCTCGATACACCGAACGCCTGCTTTGGTGTGCAGAACATCATGGTGAAGACTCATAGTGAATTGAGTAAATGGAGTAAATGAGAAGGCTAACGATAGTGAATGATACCTATCGGAAGATATCATAAGAGTGATATCTTGACTTTAGAATGCATCTAATAAATAATACGTCTAGTACAGGAGAAGTACACTTTCGATTAGCAAGAAGAAAGATTTTTGGTATAATCCATGAAGTTATCCCATTGTCTGACAACCGAGTTGTAGCAGAATGGATGATTGAAGATACACATGGAAGAAGTCCTAGTAGAGTCTAGGGAAAATTTTATGATTATTTAGACACATTTGTATGTGTTAAAATTGTTTTTGTGATAGTAACTTGGAAAACTGCAAGATAATACTTGGGGCGAGTGTGAATAGGTGTTAAAGGTAGTCGAGGCCTAAACTACCAGAAGCATAGGACTCACACTTGGATCAGGGAAAGTCACAAGGTTACCAAGGAGCTAGTAATTGAATTTGTTTTATTCAATTATGTCGTTACCATTGTTTCGGTAAATATTAAGAAGATGATTGTTATTCCAACCCTAGTGGTCATACCAAATTGAGTCCAACTACGACGGGTATGTTACGTGGTTCCGAGAACCAAATTCGATGTAGCACCTGAATTAAGCCGGAAAGCGATCAGTAGAGGTATCGCGACAGTTGCTTGTAGCTAAAAATGCTACCTTTTAAGATGAGATTAGAACATGAAGGAAAGTATAGTCTGTTCTGGAATACTCTAAGAGACCTGAGTCTAAGAACATACGATGATAGGTCATTAGAATATGACACATCGGTCCATTGTAGTAATAAAAGAACTTATCTTAATTTTTTTAAGAAGAAGAAGGAGTCTCCAGTAAGGATCGGGATTGTGAATCGAAGGTCATGATAAAAGGTCTAACATGAGACAGAACGAGATCGAGCACCGCCAAGTTAGATAATCGTTGAAGCAACATATAAGTTAAGTTTATTACCTAGGATGAAGAGATAACGTATGGAGTCATTATACAAGCCCTTTTTCGTTGATGATTCCGGGACGTAATCATCCTAAGGGGGAGAAAATTGTAACGCCCGTAGATCCGGGCTACTCAATTTAGAGATAATGAGCATCAAAAATGTGTTTTTGATGGAAGATTATTTAGAAGGATTAATATTAACCATGTTATATTATATGTTACAAGAATTCCGTACATATAAAGAACACCAAAATCCGAGTTATGACGAAGAAGTTATGGCGCGTCGAAGTTTCGTGGCAAAACCGGCATGACACCGGGAAACGTAAAAGTGAATTTACGATAGAGGAATTTTTGGCCTTAGTAATCTAAACAAAAGTCGTAGAATATTTTAAACTGAGAGCGTCATAAAAAAACGCCCAAATCTAACTTCGTATGACAAAGTTATGAATTTTCTAAGATTTGGCTTAGCAGTGCACAACCCGAAACTCGAATTTTAGATTGAGCGATTTTTGGCCTACGCGACCTAAATGAGAGTTGAATATCTCATTAATAGGAACTCAACAGTAAAAAGACATACAAAAATGGAGTCCGTATGTAGAAGTTATGAATTTTACGCAAACATTTAACATTATAATCTCCTCGTACTGTTAAATTTAAGATCGGTCGAGAATTAGCCGATGGTGTCAAAATGAAAGTTGTAGATCTTATTTTTACCTACGCGTGGATATAAAGAACATAGAAAACGGAGCTCATATGTGGAAGTTATGAAATTTTGAAAATTGACTGGTTTCCACCGTGTGTGCGATGCCGCGTGTCAGCACCTGACTCAGACTTGGAGCCCAAGCTCACTTACGACGTGAACATGAAGCAATTCACGACGTGAATCTTCCTCCAGCCCCTATAAATAAGAGGTGAAACCCTCTTCATTCCTCCCACCTCCCATCAATTCCCTCTCTCCCTAGAACCTCTCTCTAGCCCCGAAACCCCCGAAAAGCCTAGGGAACCTCCCTAGCATGAGGCGGAAGACCCGGAGCCCCCGATGGCTCCGAGTAGAAGAGCCTTTCGGCTCGAGAACGCTGCTCCAGCGGAGCCTGGTTTTGAGAAAAACCCGCTGTAAGTGAGCTACGCATAACCTATCTTTAGTATAGTTTATGTTTCAATATAGTAATATTATTAGGACCTTATAATAAATATTTGAGCTATTATTATGAGTTATATAAGTTTCGTTATAATATCTTTTTAACCACTCGTGGTATGGGGAATCTGGTTTGGAGGGCCGCTTGGGTTGCTGGATTTTAGATGTGCTATATGCCAAAATGGTCCTGCCCTCCGGTGTTCCATGTCTAGCCCCTGTCTGTACATAGTAGGTGAAGAATATTGTTTAACGCTTATATAATAATAATAGCTAGACTATTACTTAGTCTCGTCAAACATTAGACTAAACTCTAGTGGTAATGATACTAGGTTTTGTCCGAGGAAAATTGTTTTAACAGTAACGAAGTGCTGTTCGAGTGCCGAGTCACCACCTTATCAGGTGAGTGGATAGTTACTTTCATCTTACACATAGATATGGAGTATTTTATATAAACTACGTGCTATGTGGGCATAATGTCTGATTACTTGCTGTCTATGTTGGGTAAAAGATTTTTATACATGTTGTAAATGATTTAAACTGTATATGTATTTTATATCTACAAAATGTGTTGGGTAAAACATGGGTAGATGAAATAGATGTTGTGTGAAAAAAATGATGAGAGGTGATATAGACCATGATATAAGGGTGAGAGGTGAACCACGAGAGAAGCCTTTTACCCAAGTGTTGGCCCCGTCATCTAGCAGAGTATGGATGACGACCACAAACTATTCTAGATAGTCCAGTGGAACACTAGCAGACTCGCAACCTGTAGGTGTTTATTTGAACTGTGTATTCACCAGTTGTACTCTTAAAACCCATTGACATGTATTGCGAGTGGATTCTCGGAAACGATACTGTCGATAAACGAGATAAAAATCCATTGACATGTATTGCGAGTGGATTCTCGGAAACGATATTGTCGATAAACGAGATAAACCCTAGAAACTATGGATTTAGTGCCTGTTGGATTTAGGGGCTGTTTGGATTGGTGTAATGATGAGGAATGTAATTGAATTCTGTTGTAATTGAATTCTGAAGGAATTGAATTCTGCTGGAATTGAATACCGTTGCGTGTTTGGCTGCCAAATTTTGAGTTGTAATTGAAATCCATTCCCATGTCTATTTCTGTTTGGATTGATGATTTGATGAAGGAATTGGAATGGAATTCTGTCAAATGACAATAATACCCTTTATTTGTCTTTTTTTTTAAATTTCTTTATAACTTACATAAAAAAATACTTCTAAATAAACCCAACAATCTAATTTAATACCGATTATAAACATATATTACCTAACAATCAAATATAACTTCCATTCTAGAGCATTTTTCATACATCTTCCAAAATGATAAACCAAAATAAATACATGTTAGATAAGTTTGGAACATAGATGATATCCATGATATCACAACTTACAAAAAATGAGCAAAGTATCTCAAAATGATACACCGAAATACTATGTGGTACATATCATTCTTCCAACATGAGCTTCACAAAAGTTTCACGTTCTTCACCTTCCAAGTTCCAAAAGGTCAACACTGCTTCCGGCTCGCGCATTATCTTTCGACTTGCTTTAAACTTATCCATTTGATCCATTGATGGAATCTTCAAAATTTCAGAAGTCACCACAAAAGTTTTCTTTTGTAACTCCACTTTAGCATTTAAAGATTGAGACATGGTGGCCGATGCTTCTTGAAGATCTTTGCCAAGTAACGCGACGGCTTTAGATATTCCCTCAATGAAAGGATCAAATTTACGTTTCCTTTTCTTAGTACTAGCACTTGAAGTTTCCTCACTTTGCCCATTTGTTGTGGGTGAAATTTCCTCACTTTGTTCATTGAAATCATCTTCCATTTGCAATAATTCTTCTTCCACATTTTCATTATGTGACATATCCTAACAATCTTCGGCTCTATTCCCTTGAGCCCTATCTTTTCCAAAAATGATGCACAAGTCATCATAATGAGGAAGTGATTTATTTCTCCATTTTTCAGCTCCTTTATGCACCTATCACATGCAACAACAAATTATTATTTTGAACAAGATAAAAATAGATCAAAGATATATATTAAATATACCTTAACATAAGAATCCCAAACCTCAGGTGATTCAACCGTTCCACATCGATTAACACTATCATAACCAAACCCACTTGTGTTATTACTGGTGATCATGTCATAAACAACCTGCCACTCTTTCTTCATAGTTCTAATTCGTGACTCCATATGAGGTTTTGCCAAAATACCCACATTTGGGAGTGATTCTTTCAATGCTTGTCCCAAATGTTGTAAATAACCAGATTTAAAACCGTTATCGGCTTTAAACCCACCCGCATTTACCATATTTAACATCGCCTCCACAAGCTTAGCATCTTCATGTGTTGTCCATGTCCTATAATTTTGACTTTTTTTCCACCATACCTACAAATAAACTACAATTATAATATACAAAAAACAAAAGAAAAAAACACCAACTTACTAAAACAAGTTTCATGAGACTTTTGTCCCATACACAAAAAAAAAACCATCATAATAGTAAAGTAAATACAATACAAATAACAGATTGATAAGGTTCAAATAAACTATATAATAGTAATAACATACAAATAAACTACAAATAAAATACAAATAACAAAGTAATAAGGTGCAAATAAACTATAAATAACATCAGTTTGTTGTATTCCAAGAATCAAACATCGTTTGTGCTAAATTATCTCTAAACGTAGTTCAGTCTTCTGAAGTCCCGATGGTTGTGACATTATCATCATTTCCACCCCCATTGTCTCCGGTTCCCTCATCCGGTGAAGCATTGTCTTCAAAAGGATCAATTGCCATTTCTTGCCTTATGTAATTATGAAGAAGACAACATGCCGTTATGATTCTATTCTTTATTACAACCGGATAATACGAGTTATCTTTTAAAACTCCCCATCTTGCCTTTAAAATACAAAAACATCTTTCTATAACATTTCGTGCGGAAGAATGCCTCATATTATATAATTCTTTTGGAGTGGTTGGTTGATGTCCGTCACGCCAATCATTCAAGTGATACCTTTGACCTCTATAAGGGGCAAGGAAACCTTCTCCGTTTGTATATTCAGCATCTACTAAGTAATAGCCTAAACATACATTATAGTTAATATAACATCGATGTGTAATAGATAGTTAATTTATTATTGATAAGTACATGGTCTTTGAATTTTTAATCCATTTAGTCTTAGAAAGGCATTTCTAAGCACTCTACTATCCGCAGTTGATCCTTCCCATCCGGGTAACACATAGATAAATTGCATATCTTGTGAACAAACCCCTAACACATTTGTAGCTATATCATTTTTTCTTGTTCTATACCTAGGTTTATCTTCAAGTGGCACTAAACACTTTATATGTGTTCCATCTAAAGCCCCTAGACAGTTCTTAAACCACTTCCATCTTTGATCCATAGAGTCTTCGGTAATAGGTTCGGGTCTCTTAAGCAAATAAGGATGCAATCTTATCACCGCATGACATACTCGAGTGACAAGTCTACTAATTGTTTCTCCCGAACGATGAAAACGACAAGTAAGGACTCGATTCTTAACATTATGGGCAATCATATGAAGGAATATGGCAACTTGTTCATCAACATTCATATATCTAGTTGCTTTTAACCCACCTAATGTTTCTAGCATGCAACACAATCTAGCAAAACATCTCCTATTCATCCTAAGTTGTGATAAACACATGATGTCACTCTCATAAGCATACCTGTGCAATATGGTGTATCGATCGGTATGTGATGCAATACCTCGGATACGTAGTCTACTACATTTGTATTTGGCTATCAAATTGCATAAGGTAATAGAAAACCATACAACTGATACCATAACTTGGTTCCAATATGCCACAACAGCTTTCCTTCTCCCTAACCTACGTCTACATGTTAAACTAAGTCGAGACATAACCTAACCTGTAACAAATTCAAGTAAAAACATAAAAAACAGGTTCATTAATAGGAATTCAAAATCCATCTCGTAATCTGAGGATAAACAAGAAAAAATAAATAAGAATGCAAGTGAGGAAAGGTCGACAATTTATCGTGGACTTTTCCAAGAATTGGCGTCGTCGACTTTTTTCCAGCAAGCGGCAATTTTCCCGCCAACATAGAAGATGACGAAGAAATAGAAAACATGAAGAACAAATCAGATTGGAACATTGTGATAGAGAATGGAACGATTTGAAGGAACCAATTTGAAGGAACCGATTGGAAGGTAGCGAATCAGATTGAACGAAGATGACAAAGAAATTAATAGAAAGCATGGTGAAGAAATCAGATTAACATACCTGTATGATGAACGGAGATGGCAAGGATCAGTTCGGTTGCTGGATTGGAGGTCTTCGTACACAGAAAGGAAGGAAAGAAAGCGAGCAATAAACTGGAATTAGGGTTGCGTTCTTTTTTGTTAAAAGGAAAGGGGTATTTTTGTCTCAATAAAATATGGAACACGCGTTGTATTTGAAATCTTCTCTCATAGCCAGTGAATCTGATTACACTAGAGAAGGGCATGTTTTTTTCATTTAATAATTCAATTCATTATAAAAACCTAGCCAAACACACTTTGTAATTGGAATTCAATTCCAATTACAAAGGAATGCAGCCAAATACATCACAACAAACACGCCCTTAGGAATAAATGAACGAGGAATAGCTAATTCTTAGGGAAGAATAAAGAAGATGATGGGGATGGGTAATTGGGTTAACTGTTTGATGATTAAACATAATATTTATATTATTGTCGGATGAAAACCATATGTACTCACTAGGTTTCCCAATATGACCCCATTGAGAGATTAAAGAGGTGTAGATCACTAGTGTAAATGAATGTAAGTTATGTTTATGGTTATGTTTTTGTATTGACAATGACATCCCAAATGTTTTAAAATGAATAAAAATACATTTCTTCGGAAATGATTTGATAACGTATTTATCATGTTTTACTGGGAACAAATTCTGCAACATTTTTATTAAAAAAAGGTACTCTGATTTTTGTAAAGCATAAACAAAATCGGTCTTTTCTGGCGGTGAAATTGGGGATGTCACATTTTGGATATTTGTACGCTGATAATTTGACATTACATTTGGTGCTGGTTTTTGAGTTAATTGATCAATGAAACTTTTAGATCGTAAAATGAAATTTTTTACCATTGTTTTTGGTTTGTTACATTTCTTTCTTCTCTTTGCAGTCCTTGGTAAAATGGCCTGGCCTTCCACAATTAAAACAATTACCTGAGTTTCTCTTCACTGAAGTGGATCCCCTTCTTGAACTGCCTCCTTTTAACTGAGCTCTTCGAACTCCATTTGATCTGCTTTCTTCATAATGTTTGACAATAAGTGCAACACTAGCAATAACTTCATCAGGGATTTCATCACAACTAGCTTCACCCTGATCTGATTCATCAGTGTCACTGATGTGACCGACAAAATCCTTTTTAGAGACCAGGGCCAAGGATTTATCTTTGTTGAAATCCCTCATGATGTCCTTACAAAGAGCTTTGGTCTTTTGATAGTCACACAAATTTCCAAACAAAGAATTGAGATCCATGAGATTGATTTTCTCTTTGTTATTGAGAGCATCAGCGTGATGCTCCCAATTTTTCCCAAGAGAATTGAGGAATTTCGTAACCAACTAAGAAGAATGCTTAAAAATTCCCAACCTGCACATATCATTTACCAGACAGTTAAACATGTTAAAGGTTTGGGTTAGAGACTCACCTTGTTGAGCAAAGAAATGCTCATATCTTCGATCGAGGTTGTTGATGGTTGTAGCTTGAACTTCCATAGTTCCTTCATAAACCACAGTTAGCGTTCCCATCATCTCTTGAGCTGACTCACAATTCTATACTAGATGATACATGTGATAGGGAAGAGAGTTTCCTATGTCTGCTATAGCTTTCACATTAAGACTAATTAGTTTCTTGTCATCACTGTTATAACTAGTTTCAGAACTTTGTTTCAAGGGGCCATCGAGAGCGTTGTTGACCATAGGTTGATACATGAGAATGCGAGGACCCTTCTTAACGATCTTAAGCATTTAATAGTCCATGGTTTCAAGAACAACCATAGCCTTAGTCTTCCACATGGTGAAATTGTGCTCATCAAACAGAGTAATCTTGTTGAGACCAAAAGATTTAGGATTATAGGAAGTCGACATGATAACTTGAGTGTATCAAAAACCTGATTTGATACCAATTGAAGGTTTGTGTCGATCGATTACACTTCAAGTATAATTAACAAAGAATAAGCTGACTAAAGCAAATTAAAAAAAAGTAAAGAACACAAATTAATAAAAAAGATGTCTTTCACCAATAAAGAGATTGTTCTCACCAAGAGAATGAATGTCTCAAAGACGGTCACCAAGACGTTAACATTAGGATTTCACCCTAATGTTGAGTATATACTAAACTATACTAGTATATCCCTTCGGTGAATGGATTGTATCTAATCTATAATAAGAATCGATCCTTATCACTAAGATATCAGATCTGCTATCTATTCTATGCATATTTGTATAGTTATCGAATATATAAAGATTATATGAGATCACTATCTAGACGCTGACGCTGATAAGGTCTTGAGGCGTTGGCGCTGGTGGTCAACATGTAAAGTGTTTGACTCATCAGATCATAATGTGTGACCTTACATCCTTAAACTTCAAGTCACCATTTTCTGATGAAACTAATAGAACTCGCATACCAAAAAAAGTGAAAAGGCCAGCAGTTGGACGGTACTATGGAACCACGAAACCTGATGATCACATGTCAAGCTTCACGTGGGCTATCCGGACCATCCCCATGAACTAGAACTTATGTTGCATTTTCTTCGCAAGAAAATTTTAGGGGTCAGGCATGTATTGGCTATAAATTCTTTCCCCTAAAAGTATATCCAATTATGAGGACTTGTGCAAAAAGTTCACCACGAGTTTCATACAGAAAAGATGGTTCCAACAAGAAGCGTAATCCATATTTACGTATAGATAAAGAGAGGGTGAGTCTAATGCATCCTATTTAGAAAGATTTACAGAAGCCTGTACTAGGGTTTTGAGCTAGAATGACCCTATGATAAACACCACATTCACCTACACCCTACGTAATAGACCACTGTTTAAAAAACTTCAAGAGATGGAGTTCAAGAGTACTGAGGAATTACTAGAGAAGGTGAACCAGTTTATTCGAATTGAAAGCGTAGGATTGGAAAAGAACCTGTTAGATAGAAGGAAGTATAACCAAAGACCATACCAATTAGAAAGGAAAGGTTTTAACCCACACCAAAGCTCACCTAGGTCGGCCCGACCACGGGTGACCTGAAGGCAGTCAGAGCAAGGCCTTCACCATAACTCTGAAGTATACACAACAAACATAAAGAAACATGATACCCCCACTAAGGAAGGGGTGAAAAGGAGATTTCCCAAAGATCCAACACAATATTGGGAATTTCACAAGTGCCAAGGCCACTTACCAGATACTTGCATAGGGCTAAAAAAGGATATGGAGAAATGGAAGGAAGCTGATCAGCACAGATGCGAGCTGAACCAAGGACAACACTTGGATATCCTGATGATAAAAGGTAGACATGAGAAAACGTTAAAAGAATCACGCTTAATACAGGGGATGTTCAATGTAGAGTTCGGAGCCGACGACTCCTTCATTGAGTCATATCGAGGAGACACGCCTTTAATCATATGGGGGTGAATCGATAAAACTCTGATTCAATGAGTGTTTACGGATAATGGAAGTTCTGCAAACATCATGTAAGAAGAGTGCTTCGAAAGAATTATAGAAGAGCTCAAGGAACACATCAAACTTCCTAAGTCTACCGCTTCAAGTTTCATCGGGAAAGCTGTATGGCCAAGAGGAATCATACTACTGCCAATTTCATTCGAAGATGCTTTCAGCCCCCTACAGAAGAAGATCTTAGATGAGTTCCTAATTATCATATCCAAATCTCCCTATAACATCATTTTAGGGAGAACAAGAATATGGTTGTTGCATGCGGTGGCGTCGATAGTCCATGGAATGATAAAGATCCCATACAAAGGATGCACGATCACAATTCTAAGTCACCTTATTAACATACAACAATTCCATGTAACTGAAAGCAAATACAGATGAGACAATAGGGAACATGAATAAGTGATCATACACAAACAATTCCCGATGCAACCAATTAAGATAGGAAAAACCTTGCCTTCTCATCTAAGAGCAAAACTAGTGAGACTCATCGAAGAAAAGACATGAGTTTTTGCATGGAAACCAGAAGACATGATGGGAATCCTCAGGGAGATAACATAACATAAGCTGAGAATAATGGAAGGAAAGACGCCTGTTGTGCAAAAGAAATGGCCCATGGCCCCGGAAAGAAATGTGGTCGTCAACAAGGAAGTTGCAGAGCTAGTGAAAGCTGGGGTGCTTAGATAAACTAAATTCCCCACAGGGGTATCCAATCCGGTTATGGTGAAAAAGGGGGCCGCGACGTTTTGGATGTGTGTGGACTTCAAATATCTCAACAGGGCATGTCCCAAGGGCAACTACCTGTTGCTCGAAATCGATCAGAAGGTAGAATCGTTGGTAGGCTTCATATGGAAGTCTTTTTTGGATGCTTACAAGTGATATCACCAAATCAAGATGACTAAAGAGGACAAAGATAAGACGACTTTTCACACTGAAAAGGGAACCTTCTGCTATACAAAGATGCTGTTTGGACTAAGAAACATCAGAGCAACATATCAAAGACCGGTGGACGAAATATTTAAATAGAAAATAAGGAAAAGTATGGAAGCCTATGTGGAAGACTTGGTCATTAAAATCAAGTATGAGTCAACATTTATAGAAGACATTTGTAACGCCCGCAGATCCGGGCTAGTCAATTTAGAGACGATAAGAGTCAAAAATGAGTTTTTTATGGATGATTATTTAGAATAAATAAACTTAACTAAGATTTATTATATTTCACAAGGTTTCCGTACATATAAAGAAAGCCGAAATCCGAGTTATAATGAAGAAGTTAAGACCTGTCGAAGTTTCACGACAAAACCGGCATGACACTGAGAATCATAAAAAGTGAGTTTATGATAGAGTACTTTTTAGCCTTAGAGTTCTAAATGATAGTTGTAGATTACGTCTCCACCTTCGCATGGATATAAAGAACGTCAAAAACGGAGCTCGTATGCAAAAGTTATGGCCTTCCGAAGATATAGCTGTCTGAGAGCATGACACGTGTCAGAAACCCTAATTCGACTGGACTCACGACGTGAGCCTCTTTTCTCACGACGCGAGGAGTCAAAACACCACATTTTGAAGCTAGAAGTCTACGGAAACGATAAATCAAAAGCTCACAATGTGATCAATGAATTCTCACGACGTGAGGAGTCAAATAGACACTATTTAAGCCTAGAACGCAGATGTCGAAGCTACGAGGTGATTCATCCATGGCTCACGATGTGAGCAATGAATTCTTAAGACGTGAATGGGTTGAAATCAGCCTATAAATAGCAAGTTCGACCTCATTCACTTATTACACTAAATCTTCTTTCTTTCTCTCTTTTTCTGAAGCCGTTCCGCATCCCGAGCCCGACGATCACGAATCGTTGACCGTTTCTAGTTAGATTCTATCAAAGTACGCTACAAGTGAGTACATAGTTACTTTCATATTAGACATAGATATGAAGTATTTTATATATATTACGTGCTACGTGTGCATATTATCTGTTTACCTGATATTTATGCTAGATGAACGTTTTATACATGTTTTAGATGATTTAAACTGTATACGTATTTTATATCTACAAATATGTTGGGGGTAAAACATGGGTAGATGAAATAGTTGGTGTGTAATGAAATAATGTGATGAGAGATAGGTAATAATAGAAAGGTGATGAATATTAGATAAAGAGAGATAGATGATCATTGAATGGTGATGATAATTAGGTGATGAGAGATAGGTGATCATAGTAATGTAATGATAATTAGGTGATGATAGATAGGTGATGATAAATAGGTGATGTAAGATGAGAGGAGATATCATAACCTTGATCGACGATGTGGCGATGTAGTTATCTACTCGAGTATAGATGGCGACCATAGACTATTCTAGACAGTCATGTGGAAACATCAGCAGGCGCATAATCTGTAGGTGATGAATTACGAGTTCAGGCAATGTTGTAACTACGTATTCATGCGATGATACTCTAACCCCTTTTATGAATTACGAGTTTAGGTAATGTTGTAACTACGTATTCATGCGATGATACCCTAATCCTTACTAGATACGTATTGAGGGAGTAATCCCGAATTAGTACTGTCTATGCGATGTAAGCGATGATCCTTAGGAAAAGTCCTTAGGAACAAATATATAAGGAAATAAGATGGAAGGAGATGAGAGGTAAATAGGATATATGAGATGACCCTTAGGATAAAATCTTTAGGGAAGATTAAATGAAGATAATGAGGATGGGTAATTGGGTTAATTGTTTGATGATTAAACATAATAATTATATTATTGTTGATTGAAAACCGTATGTGCTCACCAGGTTTCTAAACCTGACCCACTCAATATATTTGTATCACATGTATCGATACCAAGCTACTTTACACTGAGAGATTAAGGAGATATAAATCATTAGTGATAATGAATGTAAGTTCTGTTTATGCTTATGTTTCTGTAATGAAGATGACATCCCAAATGTTTTAGAATGAATAAAAATACATTTCTTCGGAAATGATTTGATAATATATTTATCATGTTTTTCTGGGAACAAATTCCACAATATATTTCTTTAAAAATATGCTCTGGTTTTCAAATAAAGCATAAAGAAATCGGTCTTTTATAGCCGTGAAAATGGGGATGTCACAACATCATAGAAATTATAGAAAATCTAAAAAGAGCTAATATGAAATTGAACCCCAAAAAGTGCATCTTCGGAGTAGAAGAGGGAAGGTTCTTAGGATATGTTGTAAAACCAACAGGGGTGAGGGTGAATCCAAATAAAATTGAAGCCATACAAAAGACCGGAACCCCAAGAACATTCAAGAAAATACAAAGTATAATAGGGAAAGCCGAGAAAGCACTCACATACCTCAAAAGGAGTCTAATGAACATACTAGGGATGGCAAGTCCTCGCCCAGGGGAAACCATGACAATGTACCTCTCGACCGATGAACAAAATTTGAGCACGACAATCATGGTGGATAGGGCCGGGGTGAAAAAGCCAATATACTTCATTAGCCGGATGATGCAAGGATTGGAGAACAACTACCTACTTATTGAGAAACTGGTCTTGGCCCTAATGCACACTTCACGAAAGTTACGAAGGTATTTTCAGGCTCATCCAGTCTGTGTGTTAATAAATCAACCCATTAGACATGTATTACTACAACCAGAAAGGTTGGAACGATTGACCAAGTGGGCCATAAAACTAGGGGAGCACGATATTCAATACAAGACACAAACCAACATCAAGCAGCAGGCCCTAATGTGACAACCGTCAATTTTTGGTCAAGTCAAAGTCAAATAAAGTCAACAAGTCAAACCGGTCAACTCAATTAACCCTTGTGTATTAGGGTTTACATTGTGTTTACTATTGTACAACACACTATCTTTATGCAAAGTATCACTTTGAGTCTTCACTTGTTCAGAAAATCTAAACCCTAATCAGTGTAACTGATGGAACAACTCAATAAAACACTATTCCGTACCCCTTGGGGGACGTATAACATTCACAACGAGGCTTAACGAGGTTTACAAACCTTGCATTTCGAAGCCAAATACTCAAAAAGGTCACATACATAGTCTCTCTCAATCTCTCTTTATCAATCTCTCTTTATAGCTTTCTTTTCTTTTCTTAAATGACCCAACAAGCTCCCCTAAAAAGTAGCTGGCTTTTCTTGTTAATCTTCATCGAGAGCTTGGCTTCAACATTTATCTTCAATGAATGATTCATCTTGAGCAGTTGGGCATTTCTTCAGAGTTTGGCCTTGAACGCACGTCGGGGGAGGAGGCTTGATGTACTGATTCTTGAAAGATAGCGCTTTCAGCTTGAGAATCTTCAGAGAGAACATCAAAGAGAACAAATCTTATGGATCACTTCAGCAGGTACAAAGATAGCAACATACTGATTGAGGAGGCTTCAATGCAATCCGTCACATAATCTTCAATTTCAGCTTCACCTTGCTTCTGGGGTTGAAGGATTGAATGTTGAAAGAATAATCTTCATTTCTTGCTCCTTCGAATGCGAATTCTTCGATGCTCACGGACGAGGCTTTGTCTCAGAAATCTTCAACACAAACTCCATGAGTCTTATCTATACTTGAAATCACTTTTCAAGACAAAACAAAACTAAAAGAAAACTTAGCACACAAATTAAAACAGAAACAAAAATATTTTTGGATTTTTGATTTTTCTGAACAAGAAATAAAACAAAAATAATACTATTCTTGGATTTTTAAATTTTCTGATTTTTCTTTGATTTTTGAATTTTTCTGTTTTTTTTTAATTTTTATTTTCATTGTTTTTAATTTTTAATTCTCCCCTAATATTTAAATTAGAAGAAACTATGATAAATTTAACAAAAATAAAAACGTTTTCTAACTTTAAGAGTGATTTGGGATCAAAGTTTTTAGACAACCTTTATCCACTTGTCGGTACCTTTCATATTCACATCTTTGTCTGGTCGATCGTCGGTATTGTGGTCCACTTAAACACGAAAAATTATGACAGATTTAGGACATACTATTTGTTACAAGACAAGGTGAACTTAAAATCCTAATTTTTTTTATCTGATCCTAATTCCTTAGATACTATATCTTAAGGTCCGTTCATCTTACGACGACCAGGGATATTGTTGTCCACCTAAATTGAGCAGCGATATCTATAGACAATCTGTATGTGTTCAATTTTAAGTGTACTAGAACGTGTTTCCCGCTTCCTGATATGCCCCAACCATCAAGAACTTCCAGAGTACTCCTTACATCGGGTGAGCAGACAACCATTCAGAGAGAGGATAGATTCAGAATTCTATTACTTATTACTTATTACTTCAGAGGGGTTGAGAAGTAGAAGGTTGCATATGCTGTGTACCAGGTCGGATTAGAAGTCGCGCAGAGGAGACAACATATGGCTAACAGATAAGAAGTCTTTCACATATATAACCTGCAGAGAAATAGAGTTGCATATGTTGTGTACCAGGTCGGATTGGAAGTCACGCAAAGGAGACAACATATGACTAACAGACGAAAATAAAGAAAATGATATTCTACAGACCTAATTTATCGGAATTTACCAGTCGCCCCATCTAACCGGAATTAAGGACAGAATCCGCACATCGAGGAAAAGTTAAACCACGGTTCCAAGTACAGGTTCAATTAATGTGACGAGTAGATTCCCATATATATCTCCCAGCTCAACTTATCCGAGCGTCGTATTGTCAGGATGAACGGATCTAACTAGGTCAAGATTTGTCAAGTCTATAAATTTCCTAAGCTCAACTCTGCCTAGTCAAGTCCATTTAAAATCTTTCGTGCCTACCGACGCATCACACCAGAGCATAGACCCTTCATCTTCGGGTACATTACGCAGACTCAGGTTGCCTGTTATCACTTTATCATATCACTTCCCAGAACATCTTTCTCAAGCACATTTCATAACCAACATATATATACATATATATATATATATATATATATATATATATATATTTGATTTTCTGATTTTCTAATGTTTTTGGATTTTTAAAATTTTCTAATTTTTTTGTTTTGTTTTTATTTCTCCCCCTAAATTTGTGCATAGGAGAGAAACGAAAGTAAATGCTTAAATTTAAACTATCCTAAAACAAAAATTAATCCTCAAAACGAATCATTTTTAAAAAGCCCACAAGCACATCGAATCGAGCTTTGTTAAATGGCTTAGTGAACAAATCCGCCACATTACTAGCAGTGGGAACCTGTTCTAGCCGGATGAGCGAGCGCTCATAACAATCTCTGATGAAATGAATTTTGATGTCAATGTGCTTGGTTTTGGAATGTTGGACAGAATTTTCAGTTATTTGTATAGCGGCCTCATTATCACAATGAATTGGGGTTTCTAGATAGTTCAGACCGTAATCCAATAGTTGATGTTGGATCCAGATAACTTGAGAACAGTACATCGAGGCAACAACGTATTCCGCTTCTGCTGTAGAAGTAGATACCGTATGCTGTTTCTTGCATTGCCACGATACCAGTCTATCACCAAGGAACTGACACCCTCCTGATGTTGATTTCCTGTCAAGCTCACAACCTCCATAATTACTGTCAGCCAAAGCATATAAATCAAATTCAGAATTTTTCGTATACCAAAGACCAAGTTTTGGACTGCCTTTGATATACTGAAAGATTCTTTTGACAGCAACAAGATGTGAAAGTTTAGGATTAGCCTGATAGCGAGCACATTGACACACTGCAAACATGATGTCGGGACGACTTGCAGTGAGATACATCAAGGAACCGATCATCGATCTGTAGTGAGTTTGATCTACGGGTTCACCGTCAATATCTGGAGTCAGCAGGGGTCTTTCAGCCATGGGAGTTGAAGCAGGCTTTGCGTCTGAAAATCCAAACTTCTCAAGAATATCTTCAACATACTTTGCTTGATGTAGCAAGATTCCGGTTGAATTTTGATTGACCTGAAGCCCCAAAAACATGGTCATTTCACCTAGAGAACTCATCTCAAATCGCTTCTTCATCACGCTTTCAAACTCTTTGCAAAGCATTGGACATGTGGACTCGAAGATGATGTCGTCAACATATATTTGAACCAGTATCTGATCATCACCCACATGCTTGATGAATAAAGTTTGATCAATAGTACCACGAGAGTAGCCATGTTCGAGCAAGTGCTTTGTTAGGGTTGCATACCATGCTCGAGGAGCTTGATTTAACCCATACAATGCCTTGTCCAACTTGTAGACATGATTAGGGAACTTTGAGTCAACAAACCCATGGGGTTGATCAACATAAATTTCTTCCTTCACCTTGCCGTACAGGAAGATAGTCTTGACATCCATCTGTTAGACCATGAAATTCTTGTAGGAAGCATACGCGAGGAAGATTCGAATAGCCTCCAGTCGAGCCACGGGAGCATACACCTCAGTATAATCAAGACCCTCGATCTGTCGAAATCCTCGGACCACCAATCGTGCTTTATTTCGAATGATTACACCAAAATCATCTTAGTTATTACGGTAGACCCAACGCGTGTCAAGAGACCGTTTGCCTTTTGGTAACTCAACCAGTTTCCAGACCCCCAGTTTTTCAAATTGATTTAGCTCTTCATGCATCGCGTCTACCCAACTGGGATCATTTAAAGCCATTTCAATATTTTTGGGCTCAACTTGAGATATAAAGCAAGAGTAAAGACATTCATTAACGTCTCCACTCTGACTTCTGGTTTTAACTCCATCACCCAGCTGGCCAATGACATTTTCGATCAGATGATCGCGCTGAATTCGGGAGGGTATGTCTTGGCTGATCTCATTGATAGAAACAGGAAGAGTGTGAATATTGAAACCTCCATCATCTGCTGGTTGAGTCCTAGTAGAGGACTTTGCTACAAACTCATTTGCAATTTCTTCAAGAAAGAGGAGTTCCATAAATGTTGGATTGACAATGGAAGCATCTCTAGACATGAACTCTCTCTCAATGTGTGTTAGAGGTGTAGTTGCAGAATTAGGAGTTTCAGTTGGAATTGCAGACACCGGGCTAGATGGTTGTACGGATGACTCCCCCTCAGATTGATCAGAGAGCTCCCCCTCAAGTGAAGCAGAGGATTCCCTCTCAACTGTTGGGGGTCTGTAAACAACCTCTTCATCTTCGTCTTTAATTACAGAAACATTCTTCAAACCAGAGGAAGATCCACTTGAATTATTCGAAGACACGTTAAGAGATCTGAATAGGGATGTGTAATCAAATAACCAGTCGGGACCCACTCTAGCTTCAGTTTCATTCTCCTCCAGCCAGTGCACGTCATAAGATTCAATGATCTGCTTAGTCCTTTTGTTGTAAACCCTATATGCGGTGCGTGCAGCATACCCTACAAAGTAACAGTCATCAGCTTTGACATTAAATTTAGGGTTGGAATCTAAGTGAAGAAGGGTGCAAGGACAGCCAAATACACGGAAGTGGCTTACGGAAGGCTTGTGTCCATAAAGAATCTCGTATGGTGTCTTCATCTGTGCTTTGTTGATTAGAACATGATTCTGCACGTAGCAAGCACTGTTAATCGCCTTGGACCAAAAGAAGACATGTAGCTTGGAGTCACAAAGCATTGTCCTTGCAGCGTCTTTCAATGTTCTGTTTCTTCGTTCGGCAACACCATTTTGTTGAGGCGTGTGAGCAGAACTATATTGATGCACTATCCCCTTTTCTGCGCAAAAATGGTCAAGAATCGAATTCTTGAATTCAGTTCCATTATCAGTGCGAAGCGCCTTCACTTGATTGTTAGTCTGCTTCTCAATCATCACCACGAACTTCTTTATCAGATCAGCAACCCCCATTTTGTTGGATAAGAAGAAGACCCACGTAAATCTAGAGAAATCATCAATCACAACAAGACAGTATGAGCTTCTGTTGATGCTCAGGACGTTGACCGGACCAAATAAGTCTATATGAAAAAGTTGAAGCACTTGATTGATTGAGCTGATTTGCTTGGGCAAGTGTGGTTTCTGATGATGTTTGCCTTGAGAACAGGAAACACACTTTTCAAATGTGATAAAGTCTCTGACAAGAAGGCCTCGGACCATCTCATTTTTCGCAAGACGATTCAGGTTTTTCGCATTTGCATGACCAAGTCTTCGATGCCATAACATTGCATTTTTCAGATTTATTTTCTTTACATACACTCTTACTCTTCTTAGAAGAACATGCATGAGAATTAGATTGAGAAATAAGTGAGGGTGCCTCATTTGATTTGACTTGTGGAGTTGATGATTCCTCATGAGAATCACAAGCATCACAATTACCAAACAATTCATCAAACATATCGAAAAAATTAAATTCAACAGTATCAGATGATGAGCTAACACTAGAAGCCTTTTCAGTCTTAACATCAGAAACACACTCAAATTTGTTCACAATAGAAAAATCAGAATTAAAAACAGAAACAGATTCTCCAGCGTCACACTTGGCCTGATCTAAGGGTGTATCTGCAGAGGAAGTAGAAACATTAGTACTTTCAATGTTAATAAAACCTCTTGAAAGAAAACCAGCAGGTTTTCCATATCGAAGATGTGACTCCCTGTCAGTTTCGTCTTGTGTCAAAGGGATTGATGTGTAGTTATGATTAAAAGGAGGAGGAACACAATCATATCCTAAACCCTTGTTTTGATTTTCTTTGAATTTCAATTGTGTTTCATACAAAGACTCGACTATTTTACTTGACGCAGAATAATTTTTGAAACTAACATCTGTTTTTCCACTTTTAATTTTCAATTCGTCAAGTTCTTTGGTCACAGCATCAAGTTGTCTCTTAGTATAATCATAAATTTCACACTTTTCACTAAATTCTGATTGAATTTTTCTAAAGTCCTTTGTTTTGGTTTCTAGTTGGGCCTTAAATGGTTTCTGTCCCTTCCTAAGTTGATAACCCTCATATTTAAGGTCCTCTACTTGCCTACGTAAGGTTTGATTTTCATTGCGAAGAAGTGTAACATATTATTTGCAAGCAAAATAATAAGACGGTAGATTTACCTTGCTTTTCTTGGGCTTGGAGGAGGTGGAAACCATTAGGGCAAGCTGCAGCTCCATCATTTCTGCCTCTGGGTCAGCATCATTGTTCTTTGAAGCAGCATCATCAATTTGAGCTAGGTGAGCATTTTCTGGCCCTATGATGTTTAAGGCTTGAATTTGATCCTCCCAATCAAAAGATTGAGCAACCATAGCTGTCTCTCCATTGGTTGTAGCTCCTGCACAATTGTTTCCCACTGCAACCATCTGTCGGTTGTTGTTGACTCTGCGATCTGGCTTCGGGCAGTCACGAGCAAAGTGACCCGGCTCGTGGTAGTTAAAACATCTCAGCATACTTTTGTTGAATCCCACCTTTTTGTCAGCATTCATAGCCCAATTGTTTTTCCCTGTTTTCTTGGCGAATTGTTTGGCTCTGAAGACAGCCATGGCAATCTTCCAAGTAATGTCCATTTCCTCCACATCTTCGGGATGTATCTGGTACAAGTCAGCAAAGGATAGCTGAGGTGGAAGATCTCTGGCTACAAAGGCATTGTAGCAATTAACTAGCCCAGTGGCTAGAGCCAAATTTTCATCAGATTCTTTGGAGTTTGAAGAGGAGACTTTGACTGGCATATTGGGAGCAGGAACAGTTTGTGGAGATGGCGCACTTGAAGGTTGATGTTGAGGGATGGATGTTGCAGCATTGAAGGTTTGAGTCTGAGGTTGTTGAACTTAGAAAGCTTGACCTGAGGAAGTCATGAAGGATGATAGTGCTGCATTGTTGGATGAAACACCAATGTTTGCAGTAGAATATGAATTCATATGGTTGATTTCTCTCTATTTGTCATCAATGTCACAAGCTTTGATGATTGCCATGAACTCTACAAGAGTGAGACGAACCAAGTCCTTGGTTTTCTTAATTACAGCAACATTCATATCCCATGAACAAGGAAGTGCATTCAGAAGTTTCTTGTTGATTTCTAACTTGGACAAAAAGATCCCTGAAATGTTCATGTCAGTTGTGAGAGCGGTGAACCTTTGCAGTTGAGCCTCGAGGGTTTCTCCTGGAATGTAGTTAAACATGTTAAACTTCTTTCTTAGCATGTCCTGCCTACTTTCTTTCATATCTTCATTGCCCTCGTAGACCTCAATAAGAGCTTCCCATAGAGCTTTAGTTGAAGTGTATTCACGAAAAACTTGAGCAATATCAGGAGATAATGCCATGGTTAAGGTAGCTAATGCTCTTTCCTGTTCTTCAATCAGTTCAAATTCTTCATCAGTGTAGTTCTCAATAGCTTTGTCAATCAATTGACCTCCGACAATCATAGTCACTCTGACAGGACCTCTAATTATGCTTCTCTAGATCTTGAAATCTTTCATTTTGCTGTACTTCTCAATTCTGTATTTCCACTCAGGAAAACCTTCAGCAGACATCAACCTCGGAATGTGGGTAGTAGTACCCATAACAGCATCAAGTTCTTGAAAGTGAGTTTGAGAATCCATTTGAAATTAAAGTGATTTAACAGTTCCAAAAGATTTTACGGTTGATGTGACAAATCAAGAGTTTGCGACCGTAAACAGAGTTTACGGTATGGTGTTTACGGTCTAAGGTGTTCACTGTTCTTCAAACCCTTTTACGGTGTATGAATATTTAGAGATTACGGTTTCGGAATGGATAGTAAAGAGAGTTTACGGTTGGCAGTAAACTCTCAATCAGCTTTTAAAACTCGTAATTTTTAGACGGAAGTTGTTCCTTCAAAGCCCAGAACGCAAAATCCAACGATCAATCAGTGAGAATAACAGCTTGAACACACAAAATCTCGATCGGATGAGTTTGATACCAGTTTACTGCTCTGATACCAATTGTAAGTCCCTAATCTGCCTGTGTATCAATCAGATCCGTTTGATGGTGCAGAATCCCAATCAAACGGATGATGCCAGATCAAATAGAAGAGAAGGAGAAGAAGAATAATATGAATCTTGTATGTATTGATATGAATGAAGATCCGGATACAAGATTCATACACACTAACACACACTATCTTTTCTCTCTCTAGAACACCTTCAAATGCACACACTTAAGCTCCTTGGTGTTCATCACTCATTTTATTACACCCCTCACCCCTATATATATACATGAGAATATGGGCCGGGTAAACATGGGCCGTAAACAGGGTTTACGGTCGTAAACCTGTTTACGGCCGTAAACACCTCCCTGGCCGTAAACTTGACCGTAAACACATAAGATATTACATAAAAATACAATTTCCTAGAAAAGCAAAGTATAAACCATAATATTGACCCAACAACCATATTTTTTGGGTGTTTCAAAGCAATTAATAATCTGATAATGTAATATCTATTAGGATATAAATATTATAAATTAAAAATAATAACTATTAATATATAATAATCCAATAAAAAGAATTACTCCAATAAACAAAATTAACTAATAAATTAATAACCCAATATGATAATATTTGTTAATATATAAATATTATTGTTGGATTAGTGTCTAAGTCCATAACTATTTTGGTATGTACTTGACCCGATTACGAGCATGGTCCTTTTGGGTTGCCTTCACCATAGCAATATGTAGGATGAATTAAGGAGAGAAAGATTTAATTATGATTTATTAATATATTATAAGAATAATATATTAAAGGAGAAATCATAATGTTTAATTAATATTAGTCAAGAATTAATTAAGAATTAATTTTGTGGCTAAAAGAGATTAATTAAACTTAGGGGACTTGAATTGTAATTATAAGATAATTGCAATTGGGCTATGGATCACCTTGGAATAATAGGTTGGACGAATTCTATGGGGAAGCCCATTAGAAATCGTCCAAGGCATGTTCCAGAAGGGGTCCATGGGCTGCTTAGGGCTTAAGCAGTCAAATTAGGGTTTCCTTGTTTGATAACCCTAATTTCCTACCTATTTAAGGAGCCCCTAAGCCCCAAAAACGTGGTGAATGATTCCCTTAGGGTTTCTGGATGATTTTGGTGCTCTTTCCTCTTTTCTTCTTCATCTTTTTGCGTGGTGTTTGTGACTCCATTAGAGGTGCAACATTTGAGGCACTAAGCTTTCTGAAGCCAAATATTAGATTGTTATTGCTATATAACAATCAAAGGTTAGATCTAAACCCTATTTTATGTTAATATGATTAATTGTATGCTAGATCTAGGGTTTATAGCTTTGGATATTCAATTACGTGTTCATTAGACAAACTAGATCCAAAGCTACTAGGGTTTGCATGTATACCATAGGATTGATGTATTACTCAAAACCCATCAATTATATATTAAAAATAATATTTATTCATATATAATAATCAAACTAAAATATTCGATAACAAAAAAATTTAAAAAATTTAATTTAAAGAAATTAATAATCTAATAAAATAATATTTATTAATATATAAATAATATATATATTAAAAATAACATTTATTAATATATTATAATTCAATAAAAATAAAAAGAAGATATGTAGAAACTATCCTTGTAGTTTGTAACGACCCAAATTTTCCAATAAATTTTTTTATTCTTATATAACGAATTCATTTCCATAAATCATAAAATCTCAATCACAATTGTTTTCAAAATTCATAACATGCGCATGCAACCATTTTTATGGTAAGAGACTATGATCCAACTAATCGATACAACGATCTATTAGATCGTGTTCTTAGGCATCGTGATGCAATAAAAAAGTAACCAACTGTATAATATTATCTTCTAATGAGTTATAGTATATTAGTTGTTAGAGTATATTAGTTATAGTTATGACGAATAATGATAAGTCATATGTTGAATCATCAAATCTTCCAACTTTCAATTAGGCCAATGAAATCCAATCAGACATTTTTTTTTTCTAAAAAGGAAGGGAACTTCTCCTAAGTGATAAAAGAAAGAAGAACCCGCCTTCTTTATTTTTTAATAACCTTCCTCGCGTATGTATAAGATCGAATCCATTCGATTTCTAAAAAAGCTTACTTAGATAAATTATTCATAAAATTAGAGTGTCCCAAAACAAGATGCCAGAGAGTGCATGCTGCGCCATCATGCCGGGCCCTTGCCCTTAGATCCTGAAGTACCTGAAACAACCAACAAACTGTAAGCTAATGCTTACTGAGTTCCCCAGAGCATACCCCACACAATCCACATAATCACATAAACTATATTAGCTATATCAGCTACATATACCACATAAGCCATGCATACAAACATATAAGGATGTCATGGAAACCCTCCAAGGTCTTACACCAGGTGTCACTCGAACCTGCACGTGGTCTTAACCCACTACCATGGGAATCCCCACATGGTTTTAACTACCTACCATGGGAACCCCCACATGGTCTTCACTAACTGCCATGGGAATCCCATCATGGTCTTAGCTAACCAAAGAAATATCATGTGAGCTAAACATACAAACATACTAGGATGCCAGGGAAACCCTCCAAGGTCTTACACCAAATTACATGGGAACCCCCACATGGTCTTAATCTAGTGCCACGAGAAACCCCAGAGTATCCCATGCAAATGTCATACCAACATAACACATAATCCACTAACAATCCATGTATCACATAATGGGTCGGCCTTGGTGCCTTTGACCCATTGGCATGGTGAGGAGACTCACCTTAGTCTGCTGAATACAAAAGTTGCTTGCTTAACTGTCCAAAACCACCCGCGCTGAACAATAATGACCTTAACCCAAAATTAGGATTTAATATAATCCAATTAAAGAAACCAAGTACCCATGCCTAAGTCCTTTCATAATGGCTCAAGAGTCTTCCTTGATAATGGGCCCAAAGTTCATGTCCAAAACTGTTAATGGGCCACATGTCCCAATAAGGCCCAACCAAAACAACCATGGCCCAAAACAGATGCATCGGACCACTAACCCAAAATATGACTAGGCCCAACACTGGCTAAGGCCCAAAGGGCTTACAAGCCCACACAAAGCCCAAAGCCCACTGGGGTGGGTATGCCAAGCGTGCCACTTCAGTACGCTTAGCGTACTGAGTCCTTGGCTGTACGCGCTGCGTACGCTATATTACGCCCAGCGTATAAGCAGATTAAGCACCGCTTCCATTAAGTGCTTAATACTTGATGTTCTAACGTCCAATATCAAATCTAATATCATTAAGACGTCCTAGGGCATAAAGTTGGCAACTTTATATCCTTGCATGCTGTATGGGACTTCAAAACTTCATTTTTCACATTAGGACTTCATATAAAGCTTCAAAATCATGCATGGAGTCTAGATAACCTTCAAGCTAGCACCTTTATGCATCTAGCATGCTCACAAAGCTCAGATCTAACCATTTTAGTCTCTGGAATTGCTCAACTCTCAAGAGAAGATCCAAGAACCAATAAAAGGGACAATATGAAAACCCTAACACAATCTATTTAATAAGATGGCAAGATCAAGACTTTATACCTCCAGAAGCTCCTCAAGGTGAACCAAATGCAGATTCTTGAAGCCCAATGCCACACCAATCTTGCTCATTAACTTCTTCTTATTGGATAAGCTCCAAAATGGCCACCAACACCTTTCTATGCTCCAAAATCACACTCTCAAAGGAAAACTGAGGTAAAGGGACGAAATGAGTCTCTAGGGGCTGATTAGGGTTTGGTCCAAGTGACTTAAGGATGCATAAATAGGTCTCAAGTCCAGGTTTTAGGGTTTTGGCCCTCAGTTGCCTATGCCCAGCGTACCTGCGTGTATGCCCTACGTACTCGATATTCCTTCATGATCCTTCTCCCATAGTACACTAAGCATACCCTTAGGTATGCCCAACGTACAAAGGAACCATTTTTGCCATAATAAATCAATTTAAGGGTTAGAATGGTTTACCTGATTTGGAGTGTTGCATAGTTTGATTGTAGAAATGGTCCTTAAGGGTAAAAAAGTCATTTTAAAAAGTTAATAGCCAAGCTGTTAAAGTTAACGAAAGAGGGATGAAAACCACAACAAAACTTGTTGAAAATGACCAAATCTACAACTTTTCAAAAGTTTGGACCTTAGCCACATAAAATGAAAAACTACAGAGACCATTTTTGCAATTTTGTCATCTGATTTTGTGTGTTTGGTTGTCCTTAATTTGAATTTTTGTTTTTGGTAGTAAGATTGGTTGGTTGATTTATGTTGGAATTAGATACTTTAGTATTTATTTATATATTGTATATTCTTATATGCACCTACATTATATTGATGTCCTTTTCATGTGGATGTTAATTTCCCTAATTGATGCAAGAAATAGAAACATATTTTGATTGTTTTGTTCATTGTATTTTGCTGCTTCCCTTTCTTCCTATTACACTATTGTATTTTAAGAAAATTGACCTATATACAAAGACAATTAGTGAAGAAGTCAGTAGAAGAAACTGATATTTTCAAGAATTAATGCAAGAAATAGCAATGTGCTTTCCTATTTTTGTTTATTGTAGCATCCTATTTCCATTTCTTCGTGTTACACGATTGTATTTTTAAAAAATCCACCCAATTTAAAATGCATCATATAAATAATTAAACTTGTTACATGAAAAGAATAAAAGAAATTAGAAGATACATTTTCAACCTATTTATGTAAATTTGAGTCAAATAAGCAAAAGTAAAAACACTAAGTCAAATGGCAAATGGATAAAACGATTTAGTTTATTACTATATTTTAATCATACTTAATATGTTGAATATTTATTAAAATTATTAAAAAAAGACAAACACAGAAGCCATATGATTAAGGTTACACCTTTATTTTTCTTAACCATGTATGAGCAACACCAACAAAATCTTCACATACTTCAGATCAATCATCGCTTCTCAGAGACTTATCTATAACCTCATCCTCTAGACCTTACATATAAAACTATAAAAGACACAACAAATTTTGTAAATAAACCATATTGATTTGAAATTAGCAAGCAACACGCACTTTGTATTATCTATAATCATTTCTAAAAAGAGGGGCAAATGGTTATTTACTCATATTTTAACAAAACATTCATCCAACCCTAAAAGAAGAAAGTATTTTTATATATACAACACTTTATTGAGACATAAAAAATTACACATTAAGTCACTTTATCTATACATGAGGAGTTAATAGGAGGAAAAAACAACTCATCAAAGTAGAATGACATAACTTGTGCCCTACGTACACCAAATTAAAGAAGAAATTTGGAATTTCCAACAACAAAACAATGCCTTGAAGCATTTGGGATGATTAATGATTCGTAATTTATAACATTCACGTAAATAGTTTCCAACAACTGAGCCACCTGTAAAAACAGAGTATAAATGCATTTGATTTAACATTATTTAAAAAACATCTTCTATGGTAAAAGTAAAATAGTTCGTTTGACTGATTGACTCATACTCATTGGGCCTTCAACTCTGGGTTATTTTAGGAGCAAAACCAAACTCCTCCTTTGATAATTTAAAATTAGCAATGAATCTTGTGCAGTGTTCTACACCAAGATGAGTCGAGATGGTGCTAGAGTTGGAGGCTCATGTAGGGAGGCATTGGTTATCAAGTGAAGGGTTTTTGGCAGCAGTGAATGGTCAGGGATTTTGTTTTCCAGTGGAAACAACAAGATAATCCAATGTTGGAAGGGCTTATGCTCAGTTTGGATTGCGAAGTGGAGTCAAATTTGCAATGATTCGGAATGGTCTATCTGTCAGGGAGTCAAACAAGGTTTTACGATTTCAGATTTCGGTCAAAGTAGTAATGTTTATTCTTTAGTGGTTAATGTTAGTGGGTAAGGATCCGTTCATCGTCAGGATTTGAGAGACCTGCTAAGGCTAGGTTCGGTTATAGTTTTGGAAGGTCGTGGAATGTGTGTATCGACTTCTCAATCTGTATCGAGGTTATGGGAGTATCGCCAGGTTATCTTGCGTATCAGGAAGGTAGTGAGGAGTGATTTCGAGGACGAATCGAATTAGGGTTTCAAGGAGTCAAAAAGTTGGATTTTGGAAGAAAAGGAAGCCTCACGACGTGAGACAACATTTGCATTTATGGTATTTTCCCCTTTTAGCCCTTCATTTAAAACCCTTTCAATTTGGTCCCTAGCTGAGTATGTTGGGCGTACTGGCTCGTTAGTTTGGTCACGGAGACGCCTACGTACGCGGGGCGTACAGTCATCAGGGGCAAACCCTAATTTTTTGGGTTTGTGCCCTATTTAAACACCTTAATTCACTCTTGGACATTCCTATGACCAACGTCCACCTCTCTAAACCCTAAGAACGAAACCCTAATTACATTTGGAGTGTTTTGAGCTTGGGTGTGAACTTTGAAGGTATTTTTGGTGATCTTGAAGGGAGATTAACTCTTGGAAGTTGCATTGGTGTGGCTAAAGCTTGTGGATCCAAAATTATCTCCAACTTGGGAAGCTTTTGGAGGTATAAAGCTCTGAACTTGATGGTTCATTTTGATAGATATATTTAGGGATTGTTTTTGTGCTTTTATGGTCATTTAAGTCATGCATGAGAGTATGAGCTACTCTAGAAGATAAGGATGATAGATATTAGCATTTTTGAGGTCCCTTGTTCATAAAAATTAAATCTTGATGAATTATATTGGACCATGCATGAGTTAGGGTTCTTACTATGAATTTTATTGAGTATTGGGTCCCATTAAGATATGCAAAGGAGTAAAGTTGCCAACTTTACATGATAAGACGTAATTTAGGATGAGATCTAAGAATTGGACTTGGTGACTTAACCGATTAAGTACTTAATGGTGATTTGGATTGGCTGTGGAGTATGATAGGCGTAACCAGCTTGTACGCCGTGCGTACTCGCCAAACAAGGTGAATGTTGGGCGTAAGTTTGAGTATGTCGGGCGTACTCAACAACCATTGACTTTTGTTGACTTTTGGGTTTTGGGCCATATTTCGATTTTATGAACATGTATGGTTGATGGTTTTATTATGAAATTTTAGGTCGTAAATTTTGGGATGTTACAGATATGGATAATTAAATGTTGATATGTCACAAGATAATAAATCCAATTATTATTATTATTATTATTATTATTATTATTATTATTATTATTATTATTATTATTATTGTTACCAAGTTTCGCCCATAAATCAGAATAATCATTCTCGATCAGATCTGATTATAAGAAAGAAATGGAAGCAGATTGTCCTGTTATTGGGCGAATATAAATGCGAAACAATAATGTAAACCCGACTTATTGATGACCGATCTTGATTGTAGAAAACTGCACGAATCAGACTCTTGTCCTTAAAGGTTTTTACTTCACTTCTAGCGCTATAAGCAACAGAGTAAAACCTCATAATTTAACACAAAGTTATTTGTTTTCCAACACCAATGGAAAGCAGTAGACACAAAACGAATACTCAGAAACGGAAGAAAAACTACGACCACTTGAGAGAGGGGAGAGAGTTGCGAATTCCGGTGGAATAAACGGGACTTGGCAGGTCCTATTTATAGTGGACAGAAACCCTAGAGGTTTCCAAAAAATTGAACCAGGTGACTAAGTCGGACCACTCGTGTCGGTTTAAATTTGAATAAGATATCGTTATCTGCTCTTATCTGATTTCAAACCTGAAGTCTATCGCTCTTACCAGAGAATTTTTTAAGGTTCTATTGCCTCATCCATGAAGTCAGTGGCAGCCAGCAACCAATGCATCGTGCCCCATTTCACAGCATTGGCTAGGCACAAATTGACTTGGCCCATCCTTTTGATCCACTAAAGTCTTTGAATGATTATCAAGAGAAAAGGTTTATAAACTCACAAAATGTTTCTTCCACCACCAACGTGTGATAGAGGAAACTTGACAACTTGCAATATATCCCCTATAATTTCCAACACATATTACATATAACAGTTTTATGCAAATATATAATTTGGATAGACTAAACAGAAAAAAAGATATTGGATAAACTAAACAAAAAAAAACAATACTCCCTTATCATTTGACAAACTTGGGACCCAATCTTTTCTTTTCCATTTTCTCTATTATTTTTTTTCCCTATTCTTGTTTCTGATCACTCTTTATGTTTATTTTTTATGGCTATTGGAACGAATGAAACAGTAGGGTTCAAAAAGACCTGATGTCGTTATAAAAAAAGGAAGATTTTTTTTGTGGTAGTATTATGTGGGGTCAAAAGGTATATTAGTTGTAGTTATATGCATTTCTAATTAGAGATTTAGTGGTGATGTATGGTAAAAAAAAGTGTGAGTGTGGTGTATGGTTTAAAGAAAACAAGAATTGTGATGGTTGTGTGTATGTGCCGAGAGATATAGAGGTATGGTTGTGGATTTTTATGTGACATTGAAAACTTGAATTTTAGTCGGGTATTAAGTTGGAAATTAGCAAGGTTCTAAAGACAAGTTTTTAAAAAGTTCATCATGGTTTCGTTATGGCACGTTATGGATTCAAGGCTTGTACTTGCCGTCAAACTTGAACAAAATGTCGCCTTAAGTCATTTATGTATATAAAAATGAATAATAGTAGAATATATATATATATATATATATATATATATATATATATATATACACACACACACACACACACACACATATTAACTATATACAAAATTGTCACCTTAAGTCACACCTTACAAATGACGTGACTCACTACGGCTTGAATAAGCTTGAGGTTTGACATTGCCTCCAAATCACACTTAACATTATTTAGAACCTTGGGAAAATGTATTCAGTGGACTAAAGGTGGAAATTGAGTATTGAGTTTGTGAAGATGGCGATGGTAGTCAAGAACGACGGCTCTCCAAAACCAATTATGAACATGTTTTAGGTTATGTGAAGATGCAATTTAAAGAGAAATAGGAGACCTCCCTCAAAACATCACATCCTTTTTAAGGTGATGCGTCTCAAATACATGAGAGTTTGCGAAAGTCAAAAAAAAAATTACGTGTCATGATGTCTGGTTGGGGTTAGTGTTGGTTGAGTTTTGAATGAATACCCTAGGGGTTGTACATAATTTGAATAAGATATACTTAGAATACTTTGTATGGACATGTTATTGTCTAATAAAGCCTTAGGTTAGGAACACATGTTCGATTGTCTATCTTATTTTCCAACTACATATGACTACGCATTCATGATACAATCTTTAAATATTAGAAGTAGCTTATGTATGGTTGTAGGAGGGATGAGAGTCGGTGATTGTATAGTGGTTGGGAGCCAATGGTTGAGAGTCGTTAGGGTTATGATGGCAAGTTGACAATGATTATATATGTTACGTCCCAATTTTTAAGGCAAACTTTTATTTTTATTTATTAAAATATTGAGTTACATCAGAGTAAAATGCGGAAACATGATTGTGAGTGTGCGTGAGAGTTAACACCCTGAATTTAGGAGGCCTAGAAAGGAAAGGATACCTCAAAAGAGGAAGTGACTCGTCAAGTAGATGGATGACTCGACGAGTAGGAGCGCGATTTTGGTCGCGGGTTAAGTGACCTACACGACGAGTCAGAGGACTGACTCGACGAGTTGGCCAGGTTTTGGTAAAACCCTAAATCGGGAGTTGGTGCCTTATTTAAGCATGTTATTTTCATTCTATCAGCCTCATTTGTAGCCTCCATTGTCCAGAACCTGTCCCACGAAACCCTAGTTCTCTCTTTGAGTGTATGAGCCTTTATTGAAGGATTTAGAGTGTTCATGAAGTCTAGAAGAAGAAGAAGGAGGTTGGAGGTCGAAGAAGAAGGTTGTAGATCTAGGAAGTTTGCTTCATCTTCTTAAATTTATGGTAATCAAGTTCTCACCTTGACTTCTAGTTTGTTTGATCTCCTTATGTCCCTTTTATGGAGTTTATGGTTCAAGAAGGATGTCTTGTAGGATTTGGACATCCCCAAGCTAGATCCTTCCAGATTTAGAGGTGTTCAGAGTAGTAAAGACATAAAGGTGGGATCTTTATGCCATTATACCTCTCCATGCATATATTAAGTGGTTATTATGGCCTTTTGAGAAAAAAGGGCCATGCATGGGTGCAAAGGTAGCAACTTTGTGTGATATCCCGACCCTAGGAGGCCAGGAATGGGTCATGGTGATGGGTTTTGAGCATTCTAACACTTCCTAAGTGTACATGCAACACTAATAACCTTGAATCTATGTTTTCTCTATATACATCAAAATTTATTTTACAAGGTTATTTCCTAACTAGCATGGCATGTGGATTACATAAAACATAAATACTAGTAGAAATACATACCTTGTTGTTGCTTGGATTCCTTCAAGACTTTGTGAGCCTAGAACCCCAAATGTTGTGCCTCAAATGCTTCACACAACACCAAAATACTTGGAATAACTTGAGAGAATACTTCGTACACTTGAAAATCAGTTATGCCCTCTCTAGAAACACTAGGTAGCCGATTTTCTAGCCACAGGGTTCCTTTTATAGTGTTGTCACAATTAGGGTTTTCACATCAATACTCTTAATTGTCATGACTCTTCATTTTTCATGACCCATGGGTTTGTAACTCCCATGGACTATCCATGGAGCTCCATATGGTTATAACCAAACCCATAAACCATGGATCATTAATCCACCATAAAAGAATTGATGATTGTCATAATCAATCCTATATATTTAATTAGTCTCACTTTGATCACCAAATTAATACTAGATTAATACTTGATCAATACTAATTAAATAATACTATTATTAATATATTAGAACTTATAATATATTAATAATCATAAGTGCCTTATTCTCTCATCTAGTCTATCCAAGTATTGCAATGCCATGCAACCCAAATGGACCATGCCGGGTCGGGTCAAGTACATACCAAATAAAGTTATGGACTTAGACACTATATCTAACAGTCTCCCACTTGGATAAGTCTAATAACTATATTTGCAAATATGACTTCGAAATCCGACTAGCAATCGTAGCTCTTTCAAAGTCTCTCGGAACTGAGATGATGATGATACGCCATTTAAGATAAGTGATCATATAATCCTCTGTTCTCATGATATCAACTGGACAAACACATGGAACATGGTCTTACTTCTTGTCCAACATTTGTTTCTCGATCTCTGATTTGTTTCGACATAGAACTAAATTGAACACATCAATTAGGTTCTGACCGGGCCCGATACATAGGTCAAAACCAAATCATCGATGGGCCCAGATATCGCTTCTATTTCTAGAAGGAACATATAAACTTCAACTGATATGCTTGTACTAACTACTTGTTGAATTATTCACAAAGGCACGTTTTATATCATTGAGTTACCAATGCGTTTTCGTACAATCAATGAATAACCAACTCATAGTCAACAACTCATATCTCTAGGTTTGAAGATTCATATGATATTACCGTCTCACGATCACTCGAGATAAATTCCATGAAGTGATGCAAGTGAGCCTGGGTTGGATCCAATACTCAGCCCTTATGAGTACTCATGAATATTGTAGCAACCATTGCATTGTCCAAAGCACTTTAGACAAATCATACAAGCCAAATTCATGACAGTCTTAAATCAATACTTACTTCCAAAGTTTGACTGACTGTGGATGGTTTGAATAATAACATAATTATTCTGGAAGTAAAAACATGCAAAATTGAAACATAGTAAACAATCAACACAAGATAGTAACACCTTACTCATAAATAAATAGCAACTTGTATTTATCATCAAATGTCAATTACATTTTACAAGTTTCAGGAATCTAATTATTGAAACTAATATCATCCTCCAGACCATGCGCCTCACATGCTGTAAATGCTTAACCCTGCTTAGTCCCTTCGTGAGGGGATCTGCCGGGTTCTCATCTGATGATACCCTCTTTGCCACGAGGAGTCCTTTTTCTATTCTATGTCTGATGAAATGGTATTTTCTGTCAATGTGCCTAGATCTCCCGTGATCTCTTGGTTCTTTAGCCAAAGCAACCGCACTTTCACTATCACAGAAAATTTCCATTGGATCCTTTATAGCTGGTACAACTCCAAGGTCTCCGATGAAGTTCTTTAGACATATCGCCTCTTTTGCTGCCTCGCTTGCTGCTATGTACTCTGATTCACAAGTTGAATCAGCTACTGTCTCCTTCTTGGAACTTTTCTAAGTAATTGCTCCTCCATTTAGGATAAAGACCCAGCCTGACTGAGAGTGGAAATTATCCCTATCAGTATGAAAGCTAGCATCACTATATCCTTCCACTCTCAAGTCATCACTGCCCACGAGGGTAAGGAGCCAGTACTTAGTCCTCCGCAGATGATTAAGAATGTTCTTTACCGCTATCCAGTGTGCCTTGCCATGGTTCCCTTGATATCTACTGACCATGCTCAAAGCAAAGGCCACATCAGGGCGAGTACAAGTCATAACATACATGATCGAGCCCACAGCGGAAGCATATGGTATTGATTCATCTCAGCTATCTCAGCCTCTATACTCGGACTCTGAATCTTACTTAGCTTGGCATTACTCTGGATTGGTAATCCTCCTTTCTTGGAATCTTGCATACTAAACCTCTTCATTACCTAATCCACATAAGTAATCTGACTAAGTCCAATTAGTCTCTTACTCCTATCTCTCAATATCCTTATCCCTAGGATATAGGTAGCTTTCCCAAGGTCCTTCATAGCGAAACACTTCCCAAGCCAGGACTTAACCTCCTGCAAAGTTGGGACGTCGTTTCCTATGAGAAGTATGTCATCCACATACAACACCAAGAAGCTAACTATGCTCCCACTAGCCCTGACATACACACAAGACTCATCCTCACTCCTAGAAATGCCAAACTCTTTTACTTTCTCATCAAAGCAAAGATTCCATCTGCAAGATGCTTGTTTCAATCCATAAATGGATTTCTCAAGCTTACACACTCTATTAGGGTATTTTGGATCAACAAAAACCTCTGGCTGAGGCATGTAAACATCCTCAGCCAACTTCCCATTAAGGAAAGCGGTTTTGACATCTATTTGCCATATTTCATAAACATGAAATGCAGCTATGGCTAACAACACTCTAATTGACTTAATCTTAGCTACTGGTGAGAAGGTATCATCATAGTCAACTCCCGGAGTTTTAGTAAAGCCCTTCGCAACTAGTCGCGCTTTATAAGTATGTACTTTCCCATCCATGCCAGTCTTCTTCTTGAAGATCTATTTGCACCCAACTGTCTTACAACCTGGTACATTGTCAACCAAGTTCCAAACTTGATTTTCATACATGGACTGAATCTCGCTGTCCAAAGCCTCCTTCCATTTCGCAGACTCAGGGCCTGCCATGGCTTCCTTATAATTATTAGGTTCATCCAAATCTATGAATGTACTATCACTGATAAATGTATCACCTTCAGTGGTGATGTGATAACCATAATAAAATTCAGGTGTGTTCCTCACCCTAGTGGAACGTCTTGGAGGTACAGACTCATCTATCGGCTCAATAGGAGTTTCCTCCTCAGGTTGGCTGACAGCATTTGAGGTTCTTTCACCACTTGACTCTTGAAGCTCTTCAAGATCAATTTGCCTCCCACTGTCACCTTGGCTTATGAATTCTCTCTCACGAAAGACTCCTCTTCTAGCTACAAAGACTACATTATCATTGGGTCTGTAGAAGAGGTAACCAAAGGATCTCTGTGGGTAGCCGATGAAAATACACCTCTCTCTTTGGGGTTCAAGCTTGTCATGAGTCTCATGCCTCACAAAAGCTTCACAACCCCAAATCTTGATGTGGTCCAAATTGGGCACTTTCCAAGTCCACATCTCATGAGGTGTTTTGGCAACCTTTTTAGTAGGGACTAGATTAAGGATATGGGCGGCAGTCTCTAAAGCATACCCCAAGAAAGAGATTGGTAACGAAGCTCGACTCATCATGGAACGAACCATATCCAACAAGGTTCGATTGCGCCTCTCAGCCACACCATTCAACTGTGGTGTCCTGGGAGGCGTCAATTGTGAGACAATCCCACATTCCTTAAGATAGTCAAGGAACTCAATGCTAAGATACTCTCCTCCCCGATCGGATCAGAGCATCTTGATGTTCCTGCCCAATTGATTCTCAACTTCCTACTTAAACTCTTTGAACTTTTCAAAGGTTTCTGACTTATGCTTGATTAAGTAGATATATCCATATCTACTGTAATCATCAATAAAAGTCACATAATAGCGATTAGCATCCTTTGTAGCAACTCTGAAGGGCCCATACACATCCGTGTGTACAAGGTCCAATAAACCTTCACCCCTATCACAAGTACCTGTGAAGGGTGACTTTTTCATTTTTCCAAGTAAACAAGACTCGCAACTATCATCTGACTTGAGGTCAAATGATTCCAAGACTCCAGCCTTTTGGAGTTGGCCTATGCGCTTCTTGTTAACATGTCCGAGAAGACAATGCCACAAGGATGCTTTATCCAAGCTATCTGAAGAATCAATATACAACACATTATTTCCTAGATTGTCTACAACATTCACAGATTCATATACACCATCACAAGGTAATGCTTTAAAGTAAAATACATCATTGTAATAAAAATTAATAGCACCATTTTTATTATCAAATGAAAATGAAAAACCTTGTTTGTACAAGCCATGAAAAGAAATAATATTTTTCGCCATTTCGGGCGAGCAACAACACTTATTCAAATCTAACATTAACCTATTATTAAGCAATAAAGAATAAACTCCTATCTTGGTAACAGGTGATGCTTTCATGTTGCCCATAACTAAGTTTATCTTCCCATGCTCTACTTGCTCACTTCTTTTTAGTGCCTGTAAATCAGTACAAATGTAAATACCACAACCTGTATCAAGCACCCAAGAATTAGAATTAGATGAGTTGTTAGAAGATATTCTATAAATACCTACATGGGTGGGTTTAACCTTCCCATCCTTTACATCTTGCAGATATTTGGGGCAGCTTCGCTTGAAGTGTCCCTTATCCTGGCAATAGAAGCATTGTGCTTCCTTTGGGTTTGAAGAAGGAGGAATGGGATCTTTCTTTGTCCCACTTGAAGAGGAACCATCAAGAGTCTTACCCTTGCTACCCTTTGAAGGGCTTTTCCTCTTCTTACCCTTTCCCTACCCAATAGCCAGAACAGGGGCTGTTGAAGGAGTAGAAGTAGCAACCCCAGGGAAGTCAACATTTAGCTTCAGCAACCGGTCAACGAACCTTTGCATCTTCTGCAAGTGACCGGTGATGGGTTCACCATCCTTCATCCTTGCGGTTATCATGGAGGAAATGATTTCATACCTCTCTTGATGCGCGCTCTGATGGTACCTTTCCATCAGATCCTGGTGCATCTCATAGGGGTAGAAATCTTCATAAGACTTTTGGAGTTCCGGAGTCATTGTGGCCATCATGATGCAGGACACCTTGGTAGCATCCTTCTCATGTGCAATGAACTCTGCAAACTCTTCAGGAGTAGCAGCGGCTTCATTAACAACCTTAAGCTCCCTGTCAAGGACATATTCTTTGTCCTCATAGCGAGTAATCATTATGATGTTTCTGATCCACTCATTGAAATTGGATCCATCAAAGATGACCTTACAACACAAGTTCATTAGGGAAAAAGAGCATGTAGGGTTTGAGCCATCATCGTTATTGGAAGACATCTGAAAGAAGGACATGTTTCATTAGATTAAGAGTCCTTAATAAGTCACCCAAATGAAATATTAAGGCTAGGATCCAACAAACTAGTTATAGTTGGAAGAGGGATGTCATAATCCACACTATAAAATATTTGAAGGTAGGTAAATGACGATTTACCAATTTCCACCATACGAACGGAATATTTTATTATTAGGTTATATTGGTTTTGAAACTCCTAGATCTTTTGAGATACATTTAACTTTTCAATGGCATGTTTGAATCTCGATTGTACCCTCTCAAGTTTGTGACTGGGATGCCGAGGATCACAAACAAGGTGTGAATAACCATAAAAATTGACTTGGTACCCTCAACAATATTACCTAATCGATGTGCCGGTTAACCACACACGCTCCACCGATCTATAATAAAGTCAAGTTACCCTTTTCCACTCTTACTAGTCCATGTTAGTGTGCTGGTTAACCACACACGCTCCACTAACGATTTGGTAAGGTACAAAGTGTAATTTTATGGGCTAGCACCAATTTCACATTTTCCTAAATTAACTAAGATTGGGAATTTATAATGTATAGTTACTTTATAATTCATTATACTTTTAATGAGTATTTAAAGTCGTATCCTACTCGTTCGGCTAACGACCCTCCACCGATCAAGGAAGCGGTGGGTGAGATTGGACACCCATTAAGTCACCATTTTATAGGCAACAACCTTATACCCCCTTATAGACCTGGTTCGTGAATGAGGCCTACTAACGGTAAGAATGACATATTCTTATACATATCTATATAATAAAATTATAATAATAATATAAGTGTTGATTTTTAAACTTTTTAAAAATCTAAGGTTTAATCTGGAATTAAAGTATTAAAGTGTAAGACTTTTCAAATTCCAAAACTTGAGGGCAAGATTTGAAACTATTCCAAGTCTCTTCAATTTGTAACTTATGAGTTTTAATGGTTCATAAAAATGAAGACTCTTCATTTTATGAAACCTCTTTAGTTCTTTAATCACAATTTAAAGAAGTGACTTTTGGTTATCCATAACTTGAAGACAAGTTATGGACACCATCATTGCCATTAAGATCATGAATTAAACACACATGGAGGTTATACATAATTCCTATGATCTTCTAAAACTCATAAGAACACAAATTCATGTCAAGCAATTTCAAGAAATCATATAAACATATACAATACTTGAAAATTGATAAAAGTCATGTAAAATGGGTTAACATATACATTATCATTTTGAAAAACAGATTTTACAAGTCCAAACCAGATTGGGATAATGATTTTAATCCACTTCCAACAATAAAACTCGAAAAAACTTCCCAACACGCTCCTACTCGTTGAGTGCATGATTCTACTCGTCGAGTAGGATGAAGTTGTTTATGGACTCGGCGAGTCCTCCCCATGAACTCGGCGAGTCCAGTCGTCAGAGTGAAGAATTTTCGATTTTTAAGCAGTTTTGCATCAAGTATATAGAAAACAATCCTAGGCTCTGATACCACTGATGGGTTTTGAGCATTCTAACACTTCCTAAGTGTACATGCAACCCTAATAACCTTGAATCTATGTTTTCTCTATATACATGCACATTTCTTTTTCAAGGTTATTTCCTAACTAGTATGGCATGGGGATTACATAAAACATAAATACTAGTAGAAATACATACCTTGTTGTTGTTTGGATTCCTTCAAGACTTTGTGAGCCTAGCACCCCAAATGTTGTGCCTCAAATGCTTCACACAACACCACAAAACTTGGAATAACTTGAGAGAATACTTCTTACACTTGAAAATCGGTTATGCCCTCTCTAGAAACACTAGGTAGCCGATTTGGTAGCCAAAGGGTTCCTTTTATAGTGTTGTCACAATTAGGGTTTTCACATGAATACTTAATTGTCATGACTCTTCATTTCTCATGACCCATGGGTGTGTAACTCCCATGGACTATCCAAGGAGCTCCATATGGTTATAACCAAACCCATAAACCATGGATCATTAATCCACCATAAAAGAATTGATGATTGTCATAATCAACCCTATATATTTAATTAGTCTCACTTTGATAACCAAATTAATACTAGATTAATACTTGATCAATACTAATTAAATAATACTATTATTAATATATTAGAACTTATAATATATTAATAATCATAAGTGCCTTATTCTCTCATCTAGTCTATCCAAGTATTGCAATGCCATGCAACCCAAATGGACCATGCCAGGTCGGGTCAAGTACACACCAAATAAAGTTATGGACTTAGACACTATATCCAACACATGGATGCCTTGAGCTTTTCTGAAATCGTCTGAATAGTGTTGGACATAGAGAGACTTGACAAGTCAGTTGTGGGACTCGGCGAGTCAGGCCAGCTCTTGCCCCAAAACCTTTCTGTTAAGGGTATGAGTTGAGATTGGAAAGGGACTCAACCAGTCTGAGTCCATAATGGTCATGAATTTCATCATACTCGACGAGTTCAAGGAAGAACTAGAAGAGTCTAAGGCAATCTACTTAGTTATGAAGATGGACTCGATGGGTTGTTCATACAACTCGGCGAGTCACAGTCTAGACACATTCATATGTGGATGATGAGCTCGACGAGTTCAAGGATGAACTCGGCGAGTCGGTTGAAGATGGTCCCGATAGTATGGTTGAAGGAGGACCCGTCGAGTCCTTGCTAGACTCGACGAGCTGAGTTGAGTGATGTATTGGGATGTAGGGATATGAACTCGATGAGTTGGTAGAACAACTCGGTGAGTCAGGTCAACAGGATGTTGACTTTGACCAAGTTTGACCAGGGTTGACTTTTGGATTATTGTGGTCTAATGTTATTTTGGGTATTGATAGTTCTGGAAGCCGAAGGGTCGGCGGTTTAGAAGTTGCCAGTTAGCAATCAGAAGTGTTCATCAAGCCTTCAGCAGTGCAAGGTGAGTCCTCTTCCAGTAGGGACGGGTCTAAGGCACCAAGGCCGGCCCGTCTACGTGATATGTTAGTAGCTGAGTGTGGGCGGGGCCCGAATCTCCTTATTATCAGAGTATAGAGATATCAGTCAGTATGTTGGATTGCTATACTTGTTGTCTGTGTGATACTTGTATGTAAGTCCCCAAAATTGCTTGTGTATCAATCAGATCCAATTGATGGTGCGGAATCCCGATCAATTGGATGATGTCAGATCAAAATAGAAGAGAATGAGAATGAGAAGAAGAAGAAGAAGAATCTATGATGTATTAATGAAATTGAGTGATGCTCCTTACAATAGATTCTATCACACACACTCTTCTTCTCTCTAGTTTCTCTCTCTTCTCTCTAGCCTTACACTCCCACATGTAATCCTCTATTTATAGCACTCCCAGCAGTACACAAGTGTACAGCTGCAAAATTACATATTACATTATAGAAAAATATTTTTTCCTAGAAAAGCAAAGTATAAACCATATTTTTCACCCAACATTGTATGTGTTTGTTATACATGTGAGTGTGGGCGGGGCATGAATCTCATAGTAGCCAAGTGTGGGCGGGGCTCGAATATCGTAGTATTAGTTGAGTATAGATATATGACTACTTGATATGAGTAGATATACATGTTGTCTATGTGATGCTTTTATGCTTGTTGGTAGCGGAGTGTGGGTGGGGTGTGAATCTCCTGGACATCGGAGTGTGGGCAGGGCCCGAATTTCCTAGACAGTGGAGTGTGGGTGGGGCCCGAATCTCCTAGACATCGGAGTGTGGGCGGGGCCCGAATCTCCTAGATAGCGGAGTGTGGGCGGGGCCCGAGTCTCCTCGTTTGCGGAGTGTGGGCGGGGCCCATATCTCCATGAGTGTGGGCGGGGCCCGTATCTCCATGAGTATGGGTGGGGCCTGTATCTCCTAGTTGCATGTTATATGTGTATGATATGTGGTAGATTGGGGAGACTCACTAAGCTTCGTGCTTACGATTTTCAGTTTTGGTTTCAGGTACTCAGTTTTCAAAAGAGGAGCTCATGAAGATTGCATGGCAAACACCAATAAGTTTAGCCTAGGATGTTTACTCTGATGAAATGAATAAGTGTTTTGAGAAAAATACTCTAATTTGTCATATAATCCTTTTTAGTATGTTTGAAAAGATATAATGCTATGTTAGTAATATTTTTAAAGAAATTTTTGGTCATGATTTTTGGGATGTTACATGAGTACAGTCGAACCTTGCCCTTCTCACAACCAATGAAGTGCATGAAAAACATTTATAACAAATTGGTAAGCGCTAGGCTTAGTATGTTCACCCAATATACCATATACCATATACCACAATACACATACATGCATACAAATAATATGTGTATCTTAGACTTAAGGCCTACACGCCATTTCATCTTCAACACAAGTCTATGTGTATTTACGGCCTACATGCCAATTCGTTAACACATATCATTGGGTACTTACGGCCTACATGCCATTTCTTTAACATGTGGGCCTATAGGTTCCCGGCCTCTTTATCGTTCCGGTATCATCCCCTAACTAATTCGCAATAACTTATAAGCATAACAACAATCTCACACATTGATAGTACATATTCGGCTCTACAGAAACGTAGAAAACTTTACTATGGGCTCTACACTAATGGTTCCTATATCTTAACATACACGGATATATAGTGGAATACATAATATAGTGAGATGAACTTACACAGACACTTGCTCTGACAACTAGCAACAACCTACTGATGATTCAACTGACGATAGCGTACCCGACGAGTATTAACCTATAATATCAGAGCTTATTAATCCCTATGGAAATCTGGTGAGGAATTCTAGATCTTTCACTAATCAATGAATATTGAGTGTTCTATCAAATAAGGATCAGACAGGCCGGATGGTTCGGACGGAGGACCATTTTGGCGTATAGCCTTTCTGAAATCCAACAACCAAGCCAACATGACCATTCTAGACCTCACTAGTAAGTAGGTCAATCAGTATTATAATTGGAATTACTAATAAATGTTATTTATAGATTCATAATAACAACTTATGACCATAAATATAAGTTACACTAAAAGCAAAACAGTGTAGCTTAACCTAAAGAGGTTTTATAGAAAACAAGGAAAACATACAGATAGAACTTCAAAACCGAAATCTTCTATTTTTCGGACTCTTAGACCCCTCAAAATGTTACTAAATACCCTAAGGAAACCCTAAAATTGGATCTAAAGTAATATGGAGGTTGGAGAGTATTTTGGGGAAGATTTGGTGTGAAATCAAGTGAAAGATATATATATATATATATATATATATATATATATATATATATATATATATATATATATATATATATATATAGGTAGTTAGTTAGTTAGTTAGTTAGTTAGTTAGTTACTTAGGAGGTGTGCCACACACTCTTGTCCTGTTGGCTCCTCTCAGATTTTGAGATGTGTCGCCTAACCCTCGGTCCACCTCACTCCTTCTAGAAGGTTTCCATGTGTCAAGCTTTTATGGTGCCACGTGTCGTAACCTCGTAGTGCCATGTCACCATGTATCAGAAGAAAGAGGCTGTAATGACCATGCAACATGGTGCTCTATCATGGTGCCATGCCATCGCATGCGTCGCGTGCTTCGCGCTTGCGATTTTTCAGATTTTCAAAATGGCGTAACTTCTTCATATGAGCTTTGTTTTCATCGTTCTTTATATCCCCGGAAAGCTCTCAATGAGATCTACAACTTTTATTTAGACCCTAATAGCTAGTTCTCACTCTATCAAAAATTTATATTTTTGATAGGCTTAGGTTGTTAGAGATCGCTGTAGAAAGCATAACTCCTATATACGATATCTGTTTCCTACTTTATTTATATTTACGAAATCATATCGAAGAGATATTTAATTATTTTTCCTAATAATCTATCCATCTAAGATTCGATTACTGTGCTCGCACTGCCGTACTGAAACTTCGGAAATTATAACTTCCTCTCACAAAGTCAGATTTGGACGTTCTCTATATGCACCATCTCGTTTTAACGACTACTACGACTGTCATTTAGATTTCTTAGGCTAATAAGAGACCTATCTAAAATTCACTTTTTACAATACACCGAGCCATGTCGTTTTAATCATAAAACTTCGAAGAGGCATAACTTCTTCATATGAAGTCGGATTTACACGTTATATATACCTATGGAAATCGTATTAACGTTTCTTACATATTCATGACGTTTAATCGGGATAGAGAATGTTATATATCTACTTCGAATCTTATAAATGACGACTTATATTGAATTCTATGGAAGGGTGAATATAGGGTGTTGCAACTCTCCCCCACTTACAAAGATTTTATCCCCAAAGCTTGCTTATATCGTACCTCGGTATTATATTTCCAGAATTATCGAGATCAATTCATTATCTAGTCGACACTGTTGCATCTACATGCCTTATAGAACTTCATTTCCTACCTTAGACGAACTTCCAATATTCTCTCAAAATCTTCCGAAATCGAGAAGTCGTCGGCCTGGACTTCAAGAATCTGATGTTTGATGACGGGCAATTTTCTTCAGACGTGAAATGTTGACACAGTCGACTCGTTATGAAGCGATTAACTAGGGAAATTAATCTACGATATCCTAATGAAATCTACTCTTTCGGAACGTGCCATTAAAAGGCTTACAATATACTAATTTTACTTTTTATCCTATGACATTTTCCGGTGATGTACCCTTAAAACACTTATGATCCTAGATTATAGGTAGCTTATATGCCTAGTTCAGGTTTCCTAGCAACCTGAAATTCAACTACTACAATGAGTTTACTAAATTTTACTATGGTTTGAATCAAATCTCTAAGTCTTTCATATTTATTTAGTACCAGACGGTTTTTATGGTGATTTACGCTACCTACTGAATTTCTTATCTTTTGATCCTCTAATGCGATGATAAATCCTACATCCTTGAAATCAGGAACCTATCGGGTTCTCTTCACTGTCTGAGCCAGACTCGAGAATTTTGGTAAATTCCTAAATCCTATATGATGCTTGGGAGGAAAGACCAACTCTTTCCTTGAGAAGCAAGAAGCTCATAGCTTATGGATAATCTTAGCAGAAGACTTCCTTATTTCTTTACCCTAAATCTAAATGAAAACTTTTACCTACTTGGGTCGTATTCCTTACAATGAAACTGAAACTAGAATCTACAACTAATTGTGCTGCTATTTCTATACCTTGGTGTCAAATCCAAAAGTCGACATGTTCCTTGTACTTCTTTTGTAAGGGTTGGTTCTCCCCTACATGGGTTCAACCCATTATATGCTGCTACTTGTCATTGATCTTGTCTATGCAATCTGTGGCTCCTTTTTGACTTTGAAGAAAACCATGTTTTCCATATCCAATGACCTTCCATATTTATATCATACTACTAATCCTTGCATTCTTCACAAGTTACTTCCTTAAAATAGGATTAACACATAGTGTTTGGAAATACACTAACACATTCGTTTGATTATCTTAATATTAGTAACAATATCTAAAGTAAACATTCCATCTTTAATATAATATTGTGTTTGTATATTTATTACATTAGTCAAAGCCTAAGAGCACTATTAACTTCTAGGATGTGATCTCACTCATGTTGGAGGTTTTCCTCGACCAAAAGAACAACCAACCATATTCTATGGTGCTTCCCTCGCTTCCTATACCATGAGTTGAAAGGATCGCCCTTCGTCCCGTGGCACTTCAACTCTGCCTTGTCTTCCATCGCTTATCCTTAATTTTGTGGATGTTGGAGCTTGTATTGAACTTGTTGGGTTTAGAAGAGGGTATTTGGCCTTGATGTGGCCCATCTGATTGTAGTGGAAGCAGATATGCACTCCTTGTGCTCCTTGCTTATAGTCTCACTTATAGTGTCCCTCCTTGCCATAATTGTAGCATATTACAGCATGAAAAATCCATTCGTGTGATTTTCCACACTTATCACACCTTGGATCTTTCTGTCCTCCAGACCTTGAATATGTGTTCTTGGATCTTTTGGCTGTTGCTTAGGCCAGAGCTGGAGTCTGCCTCTTTTCCTTTGCTTGAGTTTCCAACTCAATCTCCCTCCTCCTGGCATGGTCTTGCATTTATGCCAAGGTCTTGTATCGATTGCTTGATACAAATTCTCTGATATCGTTCTTGAGTATGCTCAGGTTCCGAGTCATCTGCACCTGTTTTAAGGACGTATATTTTGGGCAGAATATGTCCCTTTCTATGAACATCTTAGTGATCTTAGTCATTGACTCCGTTGTTTGCTTGAGCGACAAGTATTCTTGTGCTAGTTTCTCCCTCTCTACAAATGGAACTTATTCTTCCCTAAACTCCTCTACAAATTGTTCCCATCTCATTATTCTCTTCTTAACAGGTGAATAGTCCTTCATGACAAAATTCCACCAGCCTTTTGCCCCATGGTAGAGAAGAATTTGTGCATACCTAAACTTGATGCTAGATGGTTAAGCACAAGTATAAAAGCATCCTTCTAAATCGGAGATCCATCTCATTGCAATGATTGGATCCCTGAGACCTTCAAACTCTAGGGGTTTTGTGTTACTAAACTCCCTATAGGGCATCTCCCCCTCCCTATTTGAGGCTGCGACGGCAACGATAGTAATGGCTGCTGCGGTGGCGGTGGTAGCTATGGTGGCATACCATTCGTCAAATGATAAATCCTACATCCTCAAAGGCACGGACCTATATGGTTCTCTTGGCTATCTGAGCCGCACCTAAAATTTGGCAATTTCCTAAAGCCTATCAGACGTTTGGAATGAAGGACTAAAATTTCCCTCAAGAAGCAAGAAACCCATAGCCTATAGGTAATTCAACAGAATACTTCCTTCTTCTGTTACTCGCTTAATGTAAAACAAACCTAACAACTTCTGCCTTTTCATGTTGCTACTCTCCTAGACCTTTATGTCAAAATCGAAAGTCGAAATAATTTTCATACTTTCTCCTTAAGGGTTGGTTCTCCCCCACTTGGGTTCGACCCATCATTGGTTGCTGCTCGTAACTAGCCGAAGTCTAATTTGGCTTTACCTAGGTAATTTGTAGCTTCTTTTGAATTTGAAGAAACTCAAGTTTTCATGTCCAATGAAACTTGATATTCTTATTGGAGTACTACTACTTGTACACAATGTAAGTAATCTTCATATAGCATGACCAAAAACAGGATAAGATCGTGACAAGCACAATGTTGTTTCAAAATGTACTAACTTGATATAATAAAGTTAACATTCCATATTTATTATAACTGTGTCATCAGACACTTATTGCATAGGTTTCTAGCTAAATCTAAAAGCACTATTAATCTCTCCAATGCAATCACATTTATGTTGGAGCTTTTCCTCGATCATAAGAAAAACCAACTACGAATGTTGGTTCTTCCCTTGCTTCCTCTACCATGATTTGAAAGGCTCGCCCTTTGGCCCTTGGGGTTTCAACTCCACCTTGTCTTCCTTCAGTTATCCTCAATGACGTAGGTGCTGGAACTTGTATTATGTTTTTTGCGCTCAAAAGAGTACAGTTGGCCTTAATGTGGCCCATTTGATTGTAGTGGAAACAAATATACACTCCTCGTGCTTCCTTCTTATAGTCTCAGCTGTAATGCCCCTCGTTGCCGCACTGGAAGCATATCAAAGAACGAAAAACTCCTTCGTGGGAATTCTTGCACATGTTACACCGTGGACTTCTCAGTCCTCTAGGACTTAATTCGTTGGGCTTGAATTTTGTGGTCGTTGGCTAACACAGAGCTGGAGTCTGTTTCTTTTCCTTTCGTTGAGTTTCCAACTCGATCTCCCTTCTCCTAGCTTTCTTTTGCATCGTTGCTAAAGTATTTTATCGATTGTTCGATATGAACTCCTTGATATCAGTCTTGAGCATACTAAAGTATCGAGACATCTACACTTGCTTTGAAGAGGCATATTTTGGGCAAAACAAGGCTCTCTTAGTGAACATCTTGGTGATCTCGGTCATCGATTCAATGGTCTATTTTAGTGATAGGTATTATTGAGCGAGTCGTTCCCTCTCTATTGGTGGAACATAATCTGCCTTGAACTTCTTAATCAGCAATTCCCAAGTCACCATGCTCTTCTCCGTAGGTGAATAGCTCTTGGTGATGAAGTTCCACCAGTATTTTGTTCCTAGACATAGAAGACTATACACATATCTGAACTTCAGGTTTGCCGGACAAGCACAAGTGTAGAAAGATCCTTCCACATCCGAGATCCACCTCATGACAACAACTGGATCTCTAACACCATCGAACTCCCGGGGTTTAGTTTTGTTAAACTCTCGATAAGGCATTTCTTTTCCTCTAGGAGAAGCTGCAGCAACAACAACAACAGTGGTTGCGGCAGCAACAGTATTGGCAACAACAATGTACCATTCATCAAACATGGCTATCAATTCAGTCTTAGTAGTTCCAAACGTTTCTGTAATTATCTCTCATATAACTACTGATACCACCGCTTCAATCCAATCGCGTATCTCAGTCTCGCTTGATTTTGATCCTTCAGATCCAAAACTCAACCCGCTTGCTCTTATGATCATTACCATGCTGAAGATGAAATGGGAACGGGTTAATGTGAATCGAACTAACTCTAAAGGGATATTCAAATCCTCTCCAGTTCCTTAGCAACTTTGTGGATTAACTTGATTCCTGTATGGATCCTATGCTTCCGGTAGTACGGGCCCATAAAACCTTCCACACCTATCATACTAGACCCAATAATTTCTCCAAGGTTTCCAAATTACTTCACTCATCTGCTGATATGCCTTTTTGTTGGATAAGATGTCTAAGTCCATAACTATTTCTGGTATGTACTTGACCCGACCCGTCATGGTCCATTTGGGTTGCATGGCATCATGCATTTGGATAGACTAAAGGAGAGAAATAACACTTGTGGTTTATTAATATATTATAAGTTCTAATATATTGATCATGAATTAATTTGGAATTAATTAAGTGATCAAAAAGATGACTAATTAAATATATGGGTTGATTATATAAATCATCCATAACTTGTATAGTGGGCTAAAAGGCTCCATGAATTATCAAATTGGGTTAAACCCATAGGATGCTCCATGGGAGTTACAAACCCATGGGTCATGGAAATGAAGAGTCATGACACATTAGGGTTTACATGGTGTAACCCTAGATGTGACACACTATATAAGCAACATGTTACTCACCAAAATCGGCTACACTAAGTTACAAGAGGGCTAGGCCGATTTTTACAAGTGTTTGCATTCTCTCAAAGTTATTCCAAAGCATTTGGTGTTGTGTCAAGCATTTGAGGCATCACACTTGGGGTGCTAGGCTCTCAAGGTTTTCAAGGAATCAAATCAACTACAAGGTATGTAATTCTAGCCATCTTTTAGATTAAAAGTTCCCCATATATGTTAGATAGGATTATGAACCTTGGAAATCATATTTTACATGTATTTTAGACAAACATTGATCCAAGGTTTTCTAGGGTTGCATGTACACTTAGGGGTGTTAGAATACTCAAAACCCATCAGTGGTATCAGAGCCTAGGCTTGTTTGTTAATACTTGATGCAAAATAGTCTAAAAATTGAATTTCTGAGCTGTCCGTATAGAGGACTCGACGAGTCCATGGGGGGACTCGACGAGTCCAAGTGAAAATGCATCCAACTCGGCATGTCAGTTCATGCACTCGACGAGTTGGCCAGGCAGAGTGCAAAATTTCAATTTTTGCTGCTGGAAATGGACTAGAAACATTACCTTAAACTGTTTTGGTGTTGTAAAACTTGTTTTAGATGGTGTAATGTTTGTTCTAATCCATTTACAATGGCTAATATCAATTTTTCGTGATCTTATGTGTTCATATGTTCTTGAAGCTTTGATATGAATATTCATGTTCTTATGAGTGTTTTGATAGATCATAGGAATTACTTGTTTAACTGTTATTCATGATCTTTATGTGTTTTAATGGATTCCATAACTTGTCCTCAAGTTATGGATAACCAAAAGTCTCTGTGTTAAAATCAATTAAAAGAACACATAAGTTATAAAATGAAGAGTCTTCATTTTAATAACTCATAATTTATGAATTGAATAGTTTTGTTAAGTTACAAAACTTGCCCTCAAGTTTTGGAACATGTAAAGTCACTTAATAAACTTTAGTTCCAACCCCTAGATTTTTAAAAAAGTTAAAAATCAACCCTTATACTTTATAATATTATAAGTTAATATATATATATATATATATATATATGTATGTATAAGAGCAAGTCGTCTTACCATTAGTAGGCCTCATTCACGAAGCCAGTCTCTAAGGGGGGTATAAGGTTGTTGCCTATAAAATGGCAGCTTAATGGGTGTCCACTCTCACCCGCCGCTTCCTTGATCAGTGGAGGGTCGTTAGCCGAACGGGTAGGACAAGGACTTATAAATTCTCATTAAAAGTATGATGACTATTATAAAGTAACTAAATGCTTTATTAAATTCCCAATCTTAGTTACTTTAGGAAAATGTGAATAAGGTGCTAATCCATGAAATTACACTTTACACTTTGATTAAGTCGTTAGTAGAGCGTGTGTGGTTAACCAGCACACTAACCTGGACTTAAAGGGTGACTTAAGGTTTATCATAGTATCGGTGGAGTGCGATTGGTTAACTGGCACATCAATTGAGTGATGAACATTAAGGGTACCAAGTGATTTGCATGGTTACTTCACACCTCGTTTTGTGATCCTCAGTATCCCGGTCACAAAACTTGGAGGGCACACTCGAGATTAAAACATGCCTTTAAAAAGTTCATTGAATCTCAAAAGAATCTAGGAATTTCTAAGAACCAATTAAAACCTAATAGTTTATATTTCGTTTTTTGGTGGAAATTGGTAAATCGTCATTCACCTACCTTTCAAATATGTTATAGCTTAGATTACGACATACCTCTTCTAAGTTATGATATATTGTGATTGGATCCTAGCCTTAATATTACATTTGGGTGTTTTATTAAGGACTATCTTTATATCTAAACTAAACTTGTTCTCTTCTTTTTCAGATGTCTTCCAACAACATTGCTTCTGGCTCAAACCCTACTGGCTCCTTCTCCCTCATGAACCTATGTGGGAGGGTCATCTTCGATGGTTCCAACTTTATGGATTGGATCCGGAACATCAGGATGGTGACTCGTTACGAGGACAAGGAATATGTCCTCTACAAGGAGCTAAAGGAGACCGATGAGTCCACTCCTACTCCCCAGGAGATCGTTGACTTCCTGACTCATGAAAGAGATGCCATCAAAGTGGCATGCATCATGATGGCCACCATGACAGCTGAACTCCAGAAGTCCTGTGAGGACTACTACCCTTTTGAGATGCACCAAGATATGACGGAAAGATACCATCAGAGTGCTCGTCAAAAGCAGTATGAAATAATCTCCTCCATGATAACAACCAGGATAAAGGACGGAGAATCCGTCACGAGCCACATGCAGAAAATGCAAAGGTATGTGGATCGTTTGCTAGAGCTTAATGTGAACTTCCCTGAGGAACTTGCAATAGATATCACTTTGCACTCCTTACCCTCGTGTTATGATCAATTCCGCATGACATACCACATGAATAAGGAAGAAGTCACACTCAGCAAACTTCAGGGACTCCTAAAGACCGCAGAAACAGGTCTTAAAGGTAAGTCAGTTGTTAACACTCCTACTCCTACTCTAAACTCTGCCCTTGTCTTGGAAATCGGGAAAGGTAGAGGGAAGAAGAGGAAGAGCTCTTCGAAGGGTACCAAGGTTAGGACCCTTGATGGCTCTTCTTCAAAGTGGAACCATGAAAAGTTTCGTCACACCTTCTTCTGACCCAAAAGAGGCTGAATGCTTCTATTGCCATGAAAAGTTGCGCTGGAAGTGGAACTGCCCAAAGTACCAACAAGATGTGAAGGATGGGAAAGTTAAACCCAACCATGCAGGTATTTACACTATTCTATCTAATAACTCACCCTATTCTAACTCATGGGTCCTTGATACCGGTTGTGGTATTCATATCTGTTCTGATTTGCAGGGACTAAGAATAAGTGAGAATGTGGAGTATGGAAAGATAAACTTGATCATGGGGAATAGGAAAGCTTCACCTGTCACCAAGATTGGAGTTTATTCTTTGTTACTAAGTAGTGGGTTTACTTTAGATTTGAATAAATGTTGTTATTCACCAGAAATGTCAAGAAATATTATTTCCTTTCATGCTTTGGACAAACAAGGGTTTACCTTTTCTTTTGATGATGAAATTGGTGGAATAAATGCTTTCTTTAATAATGTTCTTTATTTTAAAGCATTACCTTGTGATGGTGTGTATGAAGATGTATCTGTTGTAGATAATCTAGGAAATAATGTGTTGTGTATTAATTCTTCGAGTAATAATAACTTGGATAAAGCATCATTATGGCACTGTTGTCTTGGACATGTGAGCAAGAAACACATAGGCCAACTCCAAAAGGACGGAGTCTTGGAGTCATTTGATCTAAAGTCAAATGATAGTTGTGAATCATGCTTACTTGGAAAAATGACAAAGTCACCCTTCACTAGTTCTTGTGCTAGGGGTGAAGGTTTGTTGGATCTAGTGCACATGGATGTGTGTGGACCCTTCAAATCTGCCACAAGGGATGCTAATCGTTATTACTTGACTTTTATTGATGATTATAGTAGATATGGATATGTCTATTTAATCAAGCATAAGTCAGAGACTTTTGAAAGGTTTAAAGAGTTTAAATAGGAAGTCGATAATCAACTGGGCATGAACATTAAGATGCTTCGATCCGATCGTGGTGATGAGTATCTTAGTAGAGAGTTCCTCGACTATCTTAAGGAATGTGGGATTATCTCACAATTAACACTTGCCAGGACACCACAGTTGAATGGTGTGGCTGAGAGGCGCAATCGAACCTTGTTGGATATGGTTCGTTCCATGATGAGTCAAGCTTCGCTACCAATATCATTTTGGGGGTATGCCTTAGAGACTGCCACCCATATCCTTAATCTGGTCCCTATAAAGAAAATTGCCAAAACTGCTCATGAGATGTGGACTGGTAAAGTTCCCAAACTAGACCATATCAAGATTTGGGGTTGCGGGGCTTTCGTGAGGCATGAGACTCATGATAAGCTTGAACCTCGAAGTGAGAGGTGTATCTTTATCGGCTACCCACAAAAATTCTTTGGTTACCTCTTCTACAGACCCAGTGACAATGTGGTCTTTGTAGCAACGAGGGGTGTCTTTCGAGAGAGAGATTTCATAAGCCAAGGAAACAGTGGGAGGCAGATTGATCTAGAAGAAATTCAAGAGTCAAGTGGTGAAGGAACTTCAAACCATAGCACTTAACCTGGGGAGGAAACTCCTGTTGAGCGAATTGACAAGTCTGTACCTCTGAGGCGTTCCACAAGGGTTAGGAATGCACCTGAGAATTATTATGGTTTCCATATTACTGCGGAAGGTGAGACACTTATCAGTGATGAGACATTGGTAAGTCTGGATGAACCTTACAGTTACGCGAAAGCCATGGCAGGCCTCGAGTCTACCAAATGGAAATAGGCAATGGACAGCGAGATACAATCCATGTATGACAATCAAGTTTGGAACTTGGTTGACAATGTACCAGGTTGTAAGACAGTTGGGTGCAAATGGATCTTCAAGAAGAAGACCGACATGGATGGTAATGTACACACATATAAGGCACTGCTGGTTGCAAAGGGCTTTTCTCAAACTCCGGGAGTTGATTATGATGAGACCTTTTCACCAGTTGCAAAGATTAAGTCCATTAGGGTTCTGTTAGCCATCGCTGCATTTCATGATTATGAAATATGGAAAATGGATGTTAAAACCACCTTCCTTAATGGAAGTTTGGCTGAGGATGTTTACATGAGTCAGCCATAGGGTTTTGTCAGTACATAATACCCTAATAGAGTATTTAAGCTCGAGAAATCCATTTATAGATTGAAACAGGCACCTCGGAGATGGAATCTTTGCTTTGAGGAGAAAGTCAAAGAATTTGGCTTTTCGAGGAATGAAGATGAATTTTGTTTCTATGTCAAGGCTAGTGGGAGCATAGTCAGCATTTTGGTACTGTATGTGGATGACGTACAACTCATAGGAAATGACATCCCAACCCTACAGGAAGTGTAGTCCTGGCTTAGGAAGTGTTTCTATATGAAAGACCTAGGAGAGGCTGCCTATATTCTAGGGATAAGGATTATGAGAGACCGAAGTAAAAGACTAATTGGACTTAGTCAGAGTACTTACTTGGAGAAGGTGCTGAAGAGGTTCAACATGCAGGATTCCAAGAAAGGAGAGTTACCCATTCAGAGTAACGCCAGACTGAGTAAAACTCAGAGCCCGAGCACTAAGGCCGAGATAGCATAAATGAGTCGAGTACCTTATGCTTCTGTAGTAGGTTCGATCGTGTATGCTATGACATGCACTCGACCTGATGTAGCCTTTGCTTTGAGCATGGTTAGCAGATATCCGGGGAACCCTGACGAGGCACACTGGACTGCGGTAAAGAATATCCTCAAGTACGTGTGGAGGACTAAGGACTGGGTCCTTACCCTCAGTGGGGGTGATGACTTGAGAGTTGTAAGGTATAGTGATGCTAGCTTTCAGACTGATAGGGATAATTTCCGCTCTCAGTCATGCTGGGTCTTTACCTTAAAAGGAGGAGCAATTACTTGGAAGAGTTCCAAGCAAGAGACGGTGGCTGATTCAACTTGCGAATCAAAGTATATAGCAGCAAGCGAGGCAGCAAAGGAGGCGATATGGTTGAAGAACTTCATTGGAGACCTTGGAGTTGTAACAGCTATAAAGGAGCCAATGGAAATTTTCTGTGATAGTGAAAGTGCAGTTGCCTTAGCCAAGGAACCAAGGGATCATGGAAGATCTAGACACATTGATAGAAAATACCATTTCATCAGACATCGAATAGAAGAAGGACTCCTTGTGGCAAAGAGGGTATCATCGGATGAGAACCCAGTAGATCCCCTCACGAAGGGACTGAGTCGGGCTAAGCATCTCCAGCATGCTCGGAGCATAGGGCTGAAGGATGATATTAGTTTTAGTAGTTAAATAATTTTGAAATTTGTAAAGTGTAATTGACATTTGATGATGAATAAAAGTTGTGTTTATTTACGAGTAAAGTGTTGCTATCTCTTGTCAATCGTTTACTATATTTCTTTTGCATGTTTTGACTTCCAGAATAATTATGTTTGGTATATCATATTATTCGAATCTCCACAGTCGCTCATATGTTCGAAGTAGGTATGAATCAAGACTTTCCTGAGTTTATTGTAAAGGTCTAAGTTGTTGGACATGGCTACAACATTCATGAGTTCTCATAAGTTCTGAGCATTGGATTCAACCCACGCTCACTGGTATCACTTCATGGAATTTATCTCGAGTGATCGTGAGACGGTAATATCATATAAGTCTTCAAACCAAGAGATATGACTTGTTGCCTATGAGTTGGTTAAGCATTGATCGTATGGAACCGCATTGGTAACACAATGTTATAAAACGTACTTTTGTGTGTGATTCAACAAGTAGTAGAATAAGCATACGAGTCGAAGTTTATCTGTTCCTTCTTGGATTAGAAGCGATATCTGGGTCCCTCAATGATTTTTTTTGACCTATGTACCGAGCCCGGTCAGAACCAAATTGATGTGAGATATCCCCAAAATACCAACCACATATACCATACACGCATAACATGCCATATCATAACCGATCACAGAACAGCCATGCACTTCGGGTCTACTGTGTGACTGGTCGGCCACATCGCCCAACAATCCACTTGGTCCACCCTCCGAGTCTATCCATATACATCGAGTCTGCAGTGTGATTGGTCCCCCCGCACCGGGCCTTCAATTCACCTGGTCCACTCTCCGAGTCTACAGTATGACTGGTCCGCCCGCACCGGGCCTTCAGTCGGCCTGGTCCACTCTTCGAGCCTCGGCACGTCTGGTCCGCCCTCTTGGGGCCTACAGCCTATCCGGACCGCTCGCTGGGCATTCGGGACAACCGGTCCGCCCTGGGTATCTTGGCCTACAACACAAAGCAGGACCCGCCTCAACCCAACTCCAGTCCAAACAACCATGTGCACATAAACATACAATCATATAAGAATTCACAGTCAACAAGCCGATCAAACAGATCACATAACATATCATCATCCTAACCAGGATACCGACCTAACCGGTCACTAGCATAGCATCACCCTACATATCAGGGAACCGACCTTAACCAGGTCTCTAACATATACCATCCTAGCTACCAGGATGCAAACATATCAAAGCAATAACATAACAACAAATACCCGGATCTCAACCCGATAAAGGGCCGACCTTGGTGCCTTAGACCCTGTTGATATAGTGAGGATAACTCACCTTGCACTGCCGAAACTCTGAACTGAAGAGCAGATTCTCGAATCACCAACTCACCGCAATTCCCGAACTAGCCATCATAACAAAATACACATTAGGCCAAGCATACATCCACTTATCGGGCCAAGGCCAAAGCCCAAATCTTATACAAAGTCCAATATTGGCCCAATTTACCAAATTGGGCCCACTTCACCAAATGAGCCTAGATCCAAGGTCCATAACAATAATTGGGCCCAAAACACTCTAACCATAATATCCAGCAGCCCAAATAACAGCCCAATCCCCAAGGCCCAAAATGAAAAGCCCAACAGAGGGAGTACGCTGGGCGTACCCTCCTTGGTACGCGGGGCGTACACACTAAAACGCAGCTGAGGATCGGGGCCTTGACCCGCTACGCGGGGCGTAACTTCGCTACTCGAAAAGTCCTTATAACCTCTTAATGGCTTAAGCTCTTAAGCCCAAACTTCAGATCCCTAGGCTAAATAAGCCTAAGATTCATAAAGTCTCAAACTTTATCACTTGGGACGTCCAGAAGCTTTTAATCTAAGGTCTTAATCCATTAAGACCTATATATCTCACACATGGAACAACTACAGCCCTTGGGACCTCATTTTTCTCACTCAAGACTTCTCCAAAGGTCTGAAAGGACAGATAATCTCAGCCAACACAAAGCATGAATCAAGATGAGAACTTTGGGACAAGAAAGATGCTAAAACTTCACAACACTTAGATCTATGCAAAATAAATGGCAAGCAAGAAGCTTTATACCTCAAATAAGCTCCAAAGGATGATATCTCTTCAGATCTACAAGCTCCAATCGTTCCTTTCCTTCCTTGACAAATTCTCCTTTCTTCTTCTACCTTTTCTTTTGCCAAAAAGAGCTTTCCAAGGCCAAACACACCCAACAATGGAGGGAATACGGGTTTCTAGGGTTTTTGAGGTTAAGGGCGAGCTCAAGGAGGCTAGGGTATGCACCAACATGTTCCTTATATAGTGGCTGACCCTAAATTTAGGGTTTTAGAACTCTGAGAGTACGTTGGGCGTACCTCTAGTACGCTGGGCGTACTCAGCCTTGCATCCGCGTCCATATACGCCTTACGCTGGGCGTAATCCCAGCTTACGCTGGGCGTACTCGGCGAGTCTCCAAATTTTCATATTTGGCCTTCTTTTTAACTTTTCCCACAAGAAGATCAAAATACCACTTCTCTTAAATCCCGAGGACTCACAACGGGGCGTTACAATTCTCCCCCACTTAAATTAGGCTTCGCCCTCGAAGCCTTCGGCACCTCTACTCCAGAACTTCTCCCGCCATGCACCACCTCGCATTAACCCAACCAGGTTCCCCAAGACGCAACCATCGAAACCTGAAACTCACTTTCTCCTTTCTAGCGGTGTCCTGACTACCGCCTCAAGCCGGCCACCGGCTTCACCCTCTGATAACCACACCTATCAGGCTCCACACTTATCAACCGAGTACCATTCCATGGCACTTCCTCGATCCTGATCACAACAAGCACTTGGATCTTACGAGCTAAATATAACCCTAAACCACCGGGCTCCTGATCCGAGTCCAACTCTAACCATCCCATGCTGACAGAACAACTCATTCTTCAGCCTCAGAGCAACTCCCATGAGTTCTCCTCTTGCAATCGCATGCACATGCTGCACTAGCTCTAACACCCTTGGGTTAGGAAAACCCGTCACACTGACGACACCTCCAAACATCCCCCAAGATGAATCGCCACTACATACTCAATTCCTTGATCAGAATCAAACTGGGAATCTAAAACCTCGTCCCTGCACCCCTTCCGAGCCTCTCGGCTCTACTCCCGCGGAATCCCTTCCGCGACCTCAGCAGACATCCATTCCGGATGTGATCCCATACCACTGCCGCAATCATGCTGCTCATAGACCATAATTGGACCACCCCAAACATAACTCTGCGCTGCTGCTTTCACTTCCGTGAACTTACACTCCCTCTCGACACTACATTCCTCTCTCTTTCCTTACCAAGGAAATCCACTTGGCCGCCTTGTCACTACGACAAATGCCATAGTGCTCGCCCGATGCTACACCACTCCCTTATAGCATAACCGCTATCCATGCAACACACATGCTCTGAATCTGCTCGCAAGGACTCTCGAGTCCATGCACCATCTCCACTAATCGAGATCAATACCCGGGACCAGACCTTCCAATGCTAACATATCACGACATACTCAATCCATTTCCTCGAACCGATCTAACAATACCTGCAGAGTCTTCAGCATGACTGGACCGCATTACCAGGCCTTCAGCCAATCTGGACCACTCTCAGAACCTTCAGCCAATCTGGGCCGCCCTCCAAGGCCTTCAGCCTGGTTGGACCGTTCTCTGAGCCTTCGGCCTGACTGGTACGCCTACCGGCCTTCAGTCTATCCGGACCGCTCAACTAGCATTCATCACTCCGAGTTATCTCTCCGGGAAATCCTCCCATGCATACTGTTCTAGCCCTCTAGGGGTTCCGAACTCTAACTCCATCATACAAACTCGATCCCGGCCTGATCCTAGGCCCTCCACAATCAAATACCCTTGGTCTGTATCCCGCCCTGCATGCCTGTCACTTACTCATACCAGCCTACGCTCTTGGCTGACAAAACACTGCTGAATCCCAAACAGCTAAACAACCTCACATGCTCATCGATCTTCCGGAGAATTTTCCAATTCTCCCCCACTTAGGGCACTGACTATCAACCACCGGTCGCTATCACCGACCTCCCAAAACAACCCTGCACAAGACCAACACTTACACGCGGACTGATTCCCACTAGCACTAACAACCCTCACAAAATCACATATCAACACTGATCGACCCGAGCTCAAAAGAACCTCAATCTGCGGCTAACCACTCCTCAGAATGCAGATGCTACCCGACATTCAGACCAACGCCAGATTTCCACTAATAACCCCCATGAAGGATAACCAACGAAATTCCCAACACTAACCCATAACCAAACCATAACCCTCAAAGAACAACGAATACCGCACCGAAAACCACACAATGAGACTAGCAGATAAACAATACTCCATAATAAACATAAGATAAACAAGACATCAAGAAAGAAACATACCCGCGGCTGCATCCGACACTGCTCTGACCTCCTCTGCTGTAAGCTGAAAAGCACGACCCTGAGCCCTTGCGGGCTCCGCTCCACCCTGACCTCCACCCGTGATCCTCAAAGTGGCCGGTGCTGGAGCCTGCACCGGTCCTGCAGCGAGATGTGGACAGTTGACCCTCAAATGTCTAACCTGATGACAATGATAACAAATCCTCAAATCCCGAACCGGCGCTGACTGCCGACAATCCCTCGCATAGTGCCCCTCCTTTCCGCACTTGTGGCATGCACCACCGGACCTACAAACTCCGGTGTGACTCCTCCCACACTTCCCACAAGTGTGGCTACTCAGATCTCCCATTCTAGAATCAACGGTCTTGGACTGTTTTGGCGCCGACTGCGACTGCACCGGAGCCTGCCTCAGCTCACGCAACTGCAACTCAATCTCTGACTCACGCCGCCTGGCGGCCTCCTGCAACTCCAACAAAGTCTCACACCTCTGCGTAGACACAAACTGTCTGATATCCCTCTTGAGCATGCTCAGATATCGAGACTTCTGAGCCTGCTCCGAAGCGAACTCAGGGCAGAACATCGCCCTCTCAATGAACATCCTGGTGATCTCAGTCACCGACTCCGAACCCTGCTTCAGCTCAAGGAACTCCTGAGCCAATCTCTCTCTCTCAACTTGCGGAACATAACGAGTGCTGAACATCTCTTTGAACTGATCCCATGAAACCGCAGCCCTCTGCGCATCCGAATATGACCTCGTGGTCAATCTCCACCAATCCTTCGCCCCGAGCCTCAACAGGTTCAGAGCACACCTCACCCTCTGATCAACAGGGCATGAACACGTGAAGAAACACCCCTCCACGTCCGATAACCATCTCATAGCAACAATCGGGTCCTGAACTCCATCAAAGGTGGTAGGCTTTGTATTATCGAAGTCCCGATACTGAAAACCCCGACCAGCTCCTCCCCCTACCGCTGCTACAACCGTTGTAGCCACGGCGGCAGCCGTCTCTGTGAGAGCTACATAGCGCTCATCAAAATACTCAACCATGGTGGTCTTGATCGACCCAAACAGTTCCGGCAACTCAGCTCGGAACAACGCAACAATCTCATCACGCAGGATCTCATGAATCCTCGCATCCAACTCGCATGTGCTCATCTGACCAATAACCTCGGGCGGTACTGACCCGCTCAGAACTCCCTCTCATGCTCCCGATCCTGACCCGGATCCACTCCCAGCATGCCTCAGAATCTCCATACTGAAAAACACCACAAAATCTCAAACACTTCCCACTAACCCGGGAACCAACTCTCAACCCAACCCTAGAGGTCATGGTTTCCCTGATACGCGTATGGGTCCTGTGCTTTCAGTAGTACGGGCCCATACTACCTTCCACACCTACCCATATTTGTATGAAGTACTACCACAACACCCTAGTGAAAACATGCGTAACAAACGCTCAACCCTCGCTACTAGAGGAACACTGGAAATCTCCCACAAGGAAACCCTAGGCTAACAGGCATCAAAAATCAGGCAACATTATCATGAAATCTTGAAGATCCCTAGCCTAGCACTAGCATGCTGTTCTATCAAAGCTCAAAAACAAATATCATGTACGGTATTTTGGGGTTACTTACTGGCTCCGGCTGATCGTACCTCCGCGTCCTTATTTTAAAAACCATTTTAAATTCTCTTTGAAAACTCTCCTCAATTTGAGACTGGAGTCACACGAGTGTTCCTCCAATTCACTCAAACCAAGGCTCTGATACCAACTTGTAACGATCGAAAAATTCCAACCAATTTAAATTTTTCAAAAACAACCCGAATTCATTAAATTATTACAAAAAGCTTTTCAATACAATTTATTTAGAGTATTCCTAGAATCACATCACATCATAAACATGAGGAGCGGTATGATCACGCCTTCGCCTTGCCACGGTCTCCTGGAGAACCTGAAAAACATTAAACCACAACTGTAAGCACGAAAGCTTAGTGAGATATCCCCAAAATACCAACCACATATACCATACACGCATAACATGCCATATCATAACCGATCACAGAACAGCCATGCACTTCGGGTCTACTGTGTGACTGGTCCGCCGCATCGCCCAACAGTCCACCTGGTCCACCCTCCGAGTCTATCCATATACATCGAGTCTGCAGTGTGATTGGTCCCCCCGCACCGGGCCTTCAATTCACCTGGTCCACTCTCCGAGTCTACAGTATGACTGGTCCGCCCGCACCGGGCCTTCAGTCGGCCTGGTCCACTCTTCGAGCCTCGGCACGTCTGGTCCGCCCTCTTGGGGCCTACAGCCTATCCGGACCGCTCGCTGGGCATTCGGGACAACCGGTCCGCCCTGGGTATCTTGGCCTACAACACAAAGCAGGACCCGCCTCAACCCAACTCCAGTCCAAACAACCATGTGCACATAAACATACAATCATATAAGAATTCACAGTCAACAAGCCGATCAAACAGATCACATAACATATCATCATCCTAACCAGGATACCGACCTAACCGGTCACTAGCATAGCATCACCCTACATATCAGGGAACCGACCTTAACCAGGTCTCTAACATATACCATCCTAGCTACCAGGATGCAAACATATCAAAGCAATAACATAACAACAAATACCCGGATCTCAACCCGATAAAGGGCCGGCCTTGGTGCCTTAGACCCTGTTGATATAGTGAGGATAACTCACCTTGCACTGCCGAAACTCTGAACTGAAGAGCAGATTCTCGAATCACCAACTCACCGCAATTCCTGAACTAGCCATCATAACAAAATACACATTAGGCCAAGCATACATCCACTTATCGGGCCAAGGCCAAAGCCCAAATCTTATACAAAGTCCAATATTGGCCCAATTTACCAAATTGGGCCCACTTCACCAAATGAGCCTAGATCCAAGGTCCATAACAATAATTGGGCCCAAAACACTCTAACCATAATATCCAGCAGCCCAAATAACAGCCCAATCCCCAATGCCCAAAATGAAAAGCCCAACAGAGGGAGTACGCTGGGCGTACCCTCCTTGGTACGCGGGGCGTACACACTAAAACGCAGCTGAGGATCGGGGCCTTGACCCGCTACGCGGGGCGTAACTTCGCTACTCGAAAAGTCCTTATAACCTCTTAATGGCTTAAGCTCTTAAGCCCAAACTTCAGATCCCTAGGCTAAATAAGCCTAAGATTCATAAAGTCTCAAACTTTATCACTTGGGACGTCTAGAAGCTTTTAATCTAAGGTCTTAATCCATTAAGACCTATATATCTCACACATGGAACAACTACAGCCCTTGGGACCTCATTTTTCTCACTCAAGACTTCTCCAAAGGTCTGAAAGGACAGATAATCTCAGCCAACACAAAGCATGAATCAAGATGAGAACTTTGGGACAAGAAAGATGCTAAAACTTCACAACACTTAGATCTATGCAAAATAAATGGCAAGCAAGAAGCTTTATACCTCAAATAAGCTCCAAAGGATGATATCTCTTCAGATCTACAAGCTCCAATCGTTCCTTTCCTTCCTTGACAACTTCTCCTTTCTTCTTCTAGCTTTTCTTTTTTCAAAAAGAGCTATCCAAGGCGAAACACACCCAACAATGGAGGGAATATGGGTTTCTAGGGTTTCTGAGGTTAAGGGTGAGCTCAAGGAGGCTAGGGTATGCACCAACATGTTCCTTATATAGTGGCTGACCCTAAATTTAGGTTTTTAGAACTCTGAGAGTACGCTGGGCGTACTCAGCCTTGCATCCGCGTCCATATACGCCTTACGCTGGGCGTAATCCCAGCTTACGTTGGGCGTACTCGGCGAGTCTCCAAATTTTCATATTTGGCCTTCTTTTCCACTTTTCCCACAAGAAGATCAAAATACCACTTCTCTTAAATCCCGGGGACTCACAACGGGGCGTTACAATCAAGTTGGGTTAAACCCATAGGATGCTCCATGGGAGTTACAAACCCATGGGCCATGGAAATGTAGAGTCATGTCACATTAGGGTTTACATGGTGTAACCCTAGATGTGACACACTATATAAGCAACATGTTACTCACCAAAATCGGCTACACTAAGTTACAAGAGGGCTAGGCCGATTTTTACAAGTGTTTGCATTCTTTCAAAGTTATTCCAAAGCATTTGGTGTTGTGTGAAGCATTTGAGGCACCACACTTGGGGTGCTAGGATCTCAAGGTTTTCAAGGAATCAAATCAACTACAAGGTATGTAATTCTAGCCATCTTTTAGATTAAAAGTTCCCCATGTATGCTAGATAGGATTATGAACCTTGGAAATCATATTTTGCATGTATTTTAGACAAACATCCATCCAAGGTTTTCTAGGGTTGCATGTACACTTAGGGGTGTTAGAATGCTCAAAACCCATCATTTTTCACACACCTAGTGTTACTAGGGCCTAATTACTCATGTTCTGGGAATCCATCAGGATTTTGCATTTCTATCGTCGCCTCACTTCGTCAGTATGTACCTGATTAAGTACATATTGTATTTCCTAAACCGTTCTTCTAGGATCCTTTCTACTTTACCCTACTATTAGCTGAAGAAGAAATTCTACCAATACTAACTAATTATTTGATGAATACGATTGCATGTCGCTAAAATCAAATAACTTGTCGACTGAAAGATCCAACACGGCAACGGTTGGACTCAGATAGAGCTATGCAATAGCGCCAAACCGGACAATCTAAAACTATTTAGTTTTGTGAGCATGCAACCTAATGTATTTCTAAGATAAATAACTAATATCAATATAGGTTACAAGTAGGAAATAACAAGCAAACTTCCTAGGCTGTAAGATATCTTAAGCATCAAGCAATTCTAATTGTCAATTCTTAAAAAGATCCATAGCCTACATACTAGCATGCATTTCTAACATTTTACATTTCAACAATTAGAGAAATTATGAATATTTTGGGAATCACGTTCCTTTATGATCTTTGGCTGACTGTATGCATCATATTCTTCCCTTTTTGTATAATTCTTTTTATAAAAATATTTTTGAAGATATTCAGATCCTCGGTTTGTGTATGGAATCACATGAATTTTCGTCCAATTCTCTCAAACCAGGGTTCTGGTACCAACTTGTAACGTCTCGATTTTCAACCCAAATTTATTATTTTTATTTATTAAAATATATCATAGTATAATTACAACGTACGGGTTGCGAATGCGCGTGTGTACAATCGAACATCGCCCTTCACATGAGTACCTGAAAAATATTTTTATTCAATTGGGTAAGCACGAAGCTTAGTGAGTTCCTTAGAATACTATATATCATAATACATACATGCACACAAAAGGTTCCCGCCCAAATTACCTAACGGGCCCCGCCCAACTACCTAATAGGCCCCTCCCAACATACATAACGGGTGCTTCCCGACATACATAACCATACATAGAGACTACGCATTAAGTTCTACTAGTACATTCATATAGAAGTTGTACTGTCAGCTCTATTTTACAAGCTCCTATGTCCTAACAAACATGGATATATATTGTAACACATGATATAGTGAGATAACTCACTTGGACAATAACTATGACGATTGACAGATATCCCTCCCTCATAACGGGTAACGAGTTCCTAAGACAATCTGATAATGAAAGCTAGCTCTATCACTAATCCTAATGAATGCCAAGATTTCTATCAAAAAAGGATCTTCCATGCCAGACAATTGGGAAGCAAGATCATTTCGACATATAGCTTACTTGAAATCCAACAACCAAGACAATGTGACCATTCTAAACACCTCTCTCGTAAGTAGATCAATCGGTAGTATGACTAGAATTACAGATATATCGTATTTACGCATTCATAACAACGACTATGAACATAAATATAAGAAACACTTAAAGCTTCGTAAGTATGTCCTAACTTATAGAGAATTTCTAGCGAAACCAGATGATTGCACTAGTAGAACTTTGACCCGAGAGATTCTATTAGCCGAGCCTAGATGTCCTAAGCTTCGCTAAACTAAGATACTCCGAAATCCCGAAGAAATACCTTAAAATCGGCCTTAGAATAAGAGAGAGAGAGAGAGAGAGAGAGAGAGAGAGAGAGCTGTGACATGGTGTGAAGAATGAACTGAAATCGAAGATATATATATATATATATATATATATATATATATATATATATAGAGAGAGAGAGAGAGAGAGAGAGAGAGTTTTGCTAAACTAACGTACTCTGAAATTCTGAAGAAAGGCCTCAAAATCGGCCTTAGAAGTAGAGCAAGAGTTGTGACATGGTGTGGAGAATGAACTAATATATATATATATATATATATATATATATATATATATATATATATATATATATATATATATGTGGGAAATTTGAGTGTGTGTCGCGTACTTGGTGCGGATGATTGACGTAGCGTCGTCAGGGGTGTGCCGCATAGAGGAAAGCTAATGGAGTGTGAGTGCGCACCACACGATCTGTCGTTGCGAAGGAGCGCACGTGGGGATTTTCCGTATTTTAAAAAATTCATATCTTCTTCATACGTGCTTCGTCTTCGACGTTCTTTATATCCACGCGTAGCTATCGACGAGATCTAAAACTTTTGTTTAGACTCCGTCAGCTAATTCTCACTTTTTTAAAGCTATATTTTTAGCAGACTTAGACTGTTAAAGCCCGTATAAAAATCATAAATCTCTTATATAAATTCTGTTCACGACCCTCTTTATATCGACGAAATCGTATGGACGAGAACTTCAACTCTCGTTTAGATTGTTTATTTTAGCAATCGACTGATTTCAATTTCGGTTTCTGTGTCGTGTATTGCTACGCTGAAACTTCTGTAAATCATAACTTCCTCTGATGAAGTCAGATTTGGACGCTCTTTATACACATGCTCTCGATTTTGCAATTACTACGATCTTCGTCACGACTATTTATCCTAAATAGTCTTCTATCAAAGACGTCTATTTACATAACCGGTTGTTTATATTGTAAGGCGAAAATAAGGTGTTACACCTAGCTATAACATCCGTTAAATAATACATAAAACCCGAAAAATTAGGGTTTGTACTCTGACAACCACTACGTCGTGGCCATAACCTTGCCACGTCGTGGTACACAAGAATAATGTGTGTTTCATAAGGCCATGACCACATCATGGTGCATCCTCCACCACGTCGTAGTCATCACAAAACCAATATTTTACGTCTTTAATTGCCAAAAACATAAGTTAATCTTTTACCTGGACTAGATGTTACACTGTTAGGGGTATGATGTACCATTCCCTCGAGTAACTTGAAAAACATTTAACTTAACAACATACGCTTAAAGATTTGTGAGTTTCCTCAGTATACCACACATTACCATACATACAATACATACAAGCAACCAAAGCATACAAAGCAACAAAACATATACAATCATTGTCACCCTGTTATCATACCCCTAATGACTCTTAGCCACCAGCTCCCAACCGCTATACAACCATAACTTCTCAGTCATCCCACAACCATACAGAAGCTACAACTAATATTGAAGGATCGGCTCATGAATGTGTAGTCATATGTATTTAGAAAATAAGATAGCCAATCGAACATGTGTTCTTACCCTAAGGCTTTTATCAGACAAGAACATGCAATAAGTCCATATCAAGAGTTCTAAGACTATCTGATTTAAACTGCATACAACTGCATATGCAATTTAGAGAGAAATAGGCTCTCTCTTAATCGCTTGTTTGATCGGTTTATGGAAAGTTTAAACTGAAAATCTGTTGGTTGGTCACAAAACATAAAGGTGGGCAAGCTCCACATTTTATATTTAGTTTTCTCCCGAAGTTTAATCTAATCTTATCGTTCCACAAGAATTGTAAGATACTTATTTTATGCAGTCACATATACATCATTTTCTCTTTTTAGTTTGTGATCTATTTTTTTTAATCTTTTTATAACCGATTAAGGTTTTATGACGTTTTAAACATTTAATGAGTAAATAATTTTGTTAAGAATTATGGCGTATTATGTATAAAACTTAAAATTTAAATTTGCTGATAATAAAATTTTGATTTATCTATTTAAAAAATACGTTTTTATAACTTTATCATGATTTGTCCAATGACTTCTAGCTATCAAGTACATATTTTTGCCGGAAGACATAATATTTGGTTTTTCTCTTGCTATTATGGAGTTTGACATAATTTTATTTTTCTAAAAATAAATTGCAAATACTTATTTTTAAGCAATACATCATTTTCTCTTTTTATAATTTCTCTATTTTTTTTATAAACGATTAAGGCTTAATGATGTTTTAAACATTTAACTAGTAAATAATTTGTTTAAGAATTATGCCATCTTTATATATATAAAACATAAATTTAATTTGCTAGTAGTTAAGAAAAACATTAGTTATAATAAAATATGGATCTTAACAATCCATCTTACGAAATATTTTTAAATCTGTTAATAAATGAAGAAATTTCGGCGTAACTTCAAGATCAATTAGTCAACTAGAAAGCCGAATTGTCAACGTAGGACTTGGAGACCCGTACGAAAGGAACATGCAGCTTCACTCGTCATCTACCTAAATAATTAAGCTTATATATCTTACCAACCTTATATTTTCATAATTTATTATAATCTTTGATAACATTAATATATTAGTTAAATAAATATTTAAAAGAGTGTAAATTATAATTTAACAAAAAACTGAAGGAACATGTTTGAACGGGTCCTAATCCTTCGAATATCGAAGCTTTAACAATACAACTCAGTTTCTATGAAATGAAACAAACATGATACGGATGATATATAAAAAAATAAATAAATAATGTTATATATAACTATAAATACGATACCAATTTTTCATATATACTAGGTATGTATGTTGTTCCGTTATGATGATTATGAAAATAATATGTATAACATAATTCGTGCAACTAATATTTGTGCAACTAATATTAAGTCCACGAACTTGTAAAAAAAACAAGCCCAAAACTTATAAAAGTTCAACATAATTTAATTGAAAAATAAGCCTAAGAAATTGTTTTATGTGAATTGTAGAATTTTTATTCTTAATAAAAAGACTCTTTTAGAAACAACATATCTTTTTTTTAGACCTATCTTTTGCCACATGACACTATATCCAACAATTTATTCTATTTTTACCTGCTCAATTTCTCATAATTCTGTTCCATGAAAATATATCAATTTGACATTATCAATTCTCAAATCAATATCAACATTTGTATCCATAAACATCAAGAATTAAGCTTTAAATCAGCTGCCGAATTTGGTGCATTTCAGTTTTCATCATCTCTATTCCTAAACATGATAAAGTAAATATATGATTTCATACCAAAAATACCTATAATAAAATAATTAAAATTTTAATTTTGCCTACGATTTTGAATTCTCTATGTTGTAGAAATATCTTCAAGTTATATCACATCCTTGAAAAAAAATTGATTTAATTTCTATTATACTAAATATATCTCTAATACAAAAGGAAACTAAAATTCTATACAAAACTTACACACATATAATTTGAAATTTGAAACCCCAAAACCAGGTTCAAATAAATGCATATACATATATTATTCATCAACAAATATGCGTCTCAATTTTATTTGCAAACACTCTTTTGCATCAAACCTTCTTAGACAACTTCATTCTAATTTATCATAACTTCCATCAGCCATCAAAACTAAGAATAATGGAGGAAAAGAACAAAAGGTTAGTGCTTTATTTCGATTGCAACACTTTTTTCCATTTTTTCATTTGTGATGAAATCACATGTCTTTGATTTTTGATATCCAAAACTTTGACATTTTCTGCAAGTTTACCACCTTGGAAGTTGGAACCATACCATATGACATTTATGATAAAATTTATTTTATTAGATGTTATTGTTATTCGAATGCAAGAAACAACAATCTATTTGTGTTGATTTGTCTATCATACCATCATACTTTGCTTTCTTCCAATTATAACACATTAGGGTAATTCACACTTTACACTTTACCAGGGACCAAAAATTCCATTTTTCTGTTATTGCTTAACTAATGTTTATTACATATTATTATATGTAAATGTGAACATGTTTTTTTTTTTCAAATTTATAATATATTTTAGTTTACATTGTTAATTGTATTTTCTTTTTATGTTCATGTTATCCGAATGCAAGAAACAACAATGTCCTTGTGTCAATGTGTCTATTATAGCATGATTCGCAGGATTCAATTAGCAATGTAGTTTTCAAATTTAATAACCATTTTTTCATTTCTACAAATATATAACACAAAAACTGATATGAAATCTATGAACAAATTTGAAACTCAACACGGAAATATAAAAAACAACTTCAAAACTCATAATAGAGTTTAAAACTCACATATCATCATAACAAATAATTTATGGACATACATTATGTAACAAATAACTTCTTCAGAGTTAATAAATAATTTTGAAAATCTAGATTTTCGAAATCCGTGTCATTTAGCTTGTCTCATAATATTGTGATATTTAGAGGGTTAATTTTATATATAGCCAAACACCCCCCCCCCTCTCCTAAATTGTTTGTTGTACCCTCTGTCTCAGTAAGTGAGTATGTGTATGTAACCCCATGTTTAACATTTTTATGTGAGTGAGAGAGAAACATATGTTAGAACCCTATTTAGAAATGGATAGTCATCAAAGGCTCAAATCAACATCTCCATATCTTAATAAAAGAGTTATTTTGTATACGTGACACTTCTATATTTCATTTTGCCTCAATGTTAAATTCTAGATTTACCCTTCAATGTTTTGAATTTCCGTTTAGTAATATCCTGCAAAACCAATAGAGATTTCTATTCTATTTAATTTAGTAAGTGATAATACCATATTTCCTTTATTTTTATTCATGATTTTAATGGCCTTAAGGGCGTGTTTGGAAAAAAGTAACTGTTAGCTGGAAGCAGGTAGTTGTTAGTTGGTAGCGGGTAGATGGTAGATGGTAGCAATTATTTAATCTTATCCTTTAAATCATTGATGTATTCGATCATAGTATCCTTTAAATCAAAATTTAAGTTTTCAAACAAATTTAATCTTATATCCCTTAAGATATGCAATTATTTTTTGAATTTATTTATCTTTTACCAAGTATACATCCAACATGAAAAAATGCAATCCTGGCAGTGGCGGGCGGACACAGACTATTTTAGTAGGGGTGTCCCTCATACTTCAAACGTGTGCACCTAATAGAAAAAATTAATTTTTTTTTACACTACGAGCCGGAAATTGAGCAGTGGCCCGGGACTCCCAATTCTCCACATAGGTCCGCCACTGAACCTTGGACTGCATGTAAATTCCACAACAATTAATGAATTTTATAACTTATCTGTTTCAAAAATAAAATTTTTGTTTGAATCACTTACTTAAGTTAATTTGGAAAAAAAAAATCTTCAATTATTTTATTGATTATAATCTCATCGTTTTGATTCCAGATATAAAAACCCCAAAAAAGCTTATTATGTTTGGAATTTCAAGTTACTTTGACATCTTTGTCTTTTGATTCCAATCAAAGTCTTTCATTCACAAGAGTTTTGCTATTTATTCTAATTTGTTGTGTTTGCTCTACTATCTAATATAGATTTTGTCTTTTGATTCCAATCAAAGTCTTTAATTCACAAGAGTTTTTTTTATTTATTCTAATTTGTTGTATTTGCTCTACTATCTAATATATAACCTACTTTAAGGTTTGAAATAGCATCTATAAAAAAAAAAATCTATTGATATTATTTGTTTTACATGAAATTAGGTTGCTATTAAAGCATATTGCAATTCAATCACGTGCTTTCTACAATAATTAACATTGTACTTAATTTTTCCATTGGTCTCCTTTTATTATAATCTAATTCGACATACTTAGTTTATGTTTTATATTGACATACTTAGTTTATGTTTTATATTTACAGACTCAACGACTACCCAAAACATCACTTTCATATAAGGTTTGGATAATTTTACAGTATAATCAAATTTATATTTTGTTCTACAAATTATAATTATATTAAATGTCTTCACATACATAACGTATATTAGATATTCAATTAAAAATATATATTAATTTTAAATAATCAATAAAAAAGTCTATCTTATTAGTTTAATAAAATTTTATAAATATTTTACCCGTGCTTTTCAGAGGTTGTTACCTAGTAAGAGAATAGAAATAAAAAAGCCCAAACCAAATGCCTAATCTTTGTTTGTGTGTAGTAGGATGTGACAACAAGATAAAAGAAAAAGAAGTTGTGAAGTGAAGCAGCGGAAAAAAAAAAGAAATAGAAACGACTCGTTCGACAGGAAGAAAGGTGAAAAAATTACACATTCATTTCATCTCCGAAGTTCGATTCTTCTAAGTTAAGTACCCAATTCGATTTTAAGCTTCCTCCAATTCCCCAATCTGATTTTGAGAGCTTTTTTTCAAACCATAGAATGAAACAAATAAAATTTTCTTTTATTAGGAGATGAAATTAATTGTTTCTTTGTTGAATTTATTAACAGTTTTGGTGAAATTATTAGTTGTTTTTGGTGAAATTAGTATTTGACTAGTTGTTTTGCACGAGCCTAAAATTTAGAGAAAGTTGACTTTTAGTCAAAGATTGACCAAAAGAGCAAAATGGTTAATTATGAGAAAGAGATGAGATTGTGAAGTTGTTACTGTTGGAATAGTGTCTAAGGCTGTAACTATATCCGGTTGTGCATGGTCCTTTTGGGTTGCCTTCACCATAGCAACTTGATAGGATGATTTAATAAGAGAGAGTAAATATTATTAATATATTATGGGAATAATATAATGAATAATATATTGTTATTTGATTAATATAAGTCATAGAATTAATTAGAATTAATTTGGTGACTTAAAGAGATTAATTAAATAAAGGGGTATAAACTGTCAATTGTTTGATAGTTAAACTTTAGACTGTAAATCCATTTGGATATACTATGGACGGATTCTAAGAGGATTAGGATAGCTAAAATCGTCCATTAGAGTTATCTAGGAATGGATTTGGATAGCCTTAAGAGAAGATTATCTGATAGGGACTTATCTGTAATCCTTAAGGAGTCTATAAGTATAAATAGACCCCATGGCATAGGGAATTCGTGATTAAGCCTAAAGTAAGGAACCTCTGGTCGAATTCCTCCCCTCTTCTCTCTCCTAAATCATCCTCCTTGCTATTGGTGTTTGTAAGCCATCAGAGGAGTGACATTTGTGACTCTAGAAGCTCCAAGACCTCAAGATCAACAAAGAACTCAAAGGTATGGTTCTAGATCTATTTCAATGTTGTTATTTAGCCTAATTAGTTATTAGAAGTCTTGGATTCAAAGCATGTTTATTAGAAAGCCTAGATCCGAGCATTAGGGTTTTGCATGCGCACATAGGAAAGTTCTTATGGCTAAAACCCATCAGTTACTTCATGAATAAGACCAATAAGAGTTTAAGTCCCTTTGAAGAAACAAGATGAGTAATTTCAAGAGAGAGAATGCATGAGAATATGCATTATTGGTCAAAATGGTAAAATAAGAATTTCATGCTTTCTTGGCAAACTTTGTGACTTAATAGACTAAGACATGTATTAAGCCATTGAGATATGACTTAAAAAAGTATAAAGTATGTTCCCACCTTCGCATGGATATAAAGATCATTGAAAACGGGTAAGAAATGAGGAAGATATGAAGGGTAAAAGTTGGGACAAAATTATCCTAAAGCTAGAATGGAATCAACCCAAGGGGCTGCTATCAAGCCGGAACCACGGGTCGGTGGGCAGGTTACCATGGAGCAACACAAGTTCTTTGTAAGAAAAAAGAGCAACGCAATTTACCCCACAGAGCAGTAAATAGGTGCCATGATACGGTGGCCAAAGTAGGTTACTGGTGGACATGAGTACCACGATGTGACAAGTAGAACACCATAGCATGGCAAACATATGTGTGTCCATTAACTGAGGTCAAATCATCGCCGCGATGCAGTGAATAAGAAACCGCGACATGGTTACACACTTAGAACATAGGTTTTAACTTGTTAAGATGTCATTCGATCCATTTTAGATTAGGAGATCGACTGAGATCTCAAAGGGGGAGATTTTTCTGCTCAAATGGTGCCAAGAGAAGCTAGAGATGGAGCTTGATAAGGATTTTAATCCTCTGTCCATTAAGGTACGATTTCTCTATTTTGGTGAAATGTTTGATCATAGCACATTGGTTGAATTAATCAACATATAGCTTGATTATGGTGTTAATGAATGTGTTTAGATGCTTTAATAAAGCTTAGAAAGTGATTTCCATTGTGAAATCTATGTATGTGAAGTTAACCCTAACTACTGAGATTATAAATTGATGCATTAAAGTAGACTGCAATGAATTAGGTACTATGGGATGCTTAATTCATTAATTGGATGTGATTAACAGATAGAGAATGAAAAGATAGAATCATGATCCCCTTAAGTGCTTATGTTGACTTAGAGAGTCAAATGCTCTTAATAGGTTAAGACAAGTATTAAGATGCTTGTATATATGTGTGAATAGGCCTAATAACAAAGATGGATCAAGATGTTATGATAGAGTAGAGGAGAACGAGACTATTAGTCTTCACTAACTGATAGTGTGAGTTATTCCTCTCACTCTCTCTCTTTAGGTTATGTTTATATATATATATATATATATATATATATATATATATATATATATATATATATATATATATATATAGTCTTGGGGCACTAAGTGTATGTCCCCAAGCAAGAAGATGGAGATAAATGAAGAATATACGCATAAGAACACATATTTGAGCATGTACATATATTAAGAGTATACATGAGGTATGTGACAACCCGAAACTTTTATCCTATACAATCGATCTGTATATCAATATTTCACTCGAATTTATCATCTTATAGCGAAATTTTGGGTCCATATGAGTGCTTTAGGCTTAGTATAGCCTAGTTATGAGTCTTAAGAAGGGTTAGAAAGGGCGTAGCATCACAAAATCGGGCCAAACACACCAAGGAAGGTGTGTGCGGCCGCACACTTGAGTGTGCGGCCAACCAGCCGCACACACTCCCCCAGCCACACACCTGACCCTATATATATAGTAGAGAACCCCCTTTCATTCACTTTTTCTTCTTTGGCTGCACACTACTCCTCTCTTTACTGTCTCTCTCTAAAAGTCTCATCCAAGAACACACTAAGGACCTCAAAATCGTGATTAACACCATCATCTAGCTTGTATCACAGGTAAAACACCAAAATCTAGGCCTAAAACTCATAGTGTTCTTCGTGTTCTTCATCCATTGAAGGAGTGCAGCCGCACACCTTCATAAGGTGGCCGCACACACTCAAATACCCTCCAAAGTGAGAGTATGGCCTCTATAATCGAACTAAGACTTAATTTGGAACTTGAAACACTTCAAAAATCGACATTTCGGGCACAAATGAGGAGTGTACAGCCGCACACTCCTATGTACGGCCGCACACACCCTCTGTACGGCCATACACTCCTGTGTGCAGCCGCACACCCAAGTCTGGACGCACTCCCTGACCGCACACTCACCTTTATGGCCAATTGGCCATACACCCACCCTAATGCTCATATTTGGCCTTAGACTTGCAAGGATCACTACGTATGGAACCTAGAACACTTAGTACAAACATTTCCAAGACCTTAGGATGGTTTCCCGTCATGATTAGTCATGAAATACCCTAATCTAATACGTGTATGTGCTACCATATGATTAATAGGGTCCACTTGCATTCAGAACATCTGTTGACACTCAACACTCATATCGATCGTACACCCGAATCCTACGTTAAACTGTGAGTTCATACCCCTACACTTTTCCGAATTTTTCATGTTTTCAGGGGGGAATACAAGCTAAACATAAAGGTTTTCATAACTTAAAAACTGATGCAATTACAATGATTTTCTATCAAACGTTTAGATACAATTATCCCTTTTTGTATTATGTAGAGCATAAGGGATGTTTCCAATTCATAATTGCATAGTTTTCAAAACCATACATGAAATAACAACCATTCAAACTATAATATGTATAGTTTGGGATTTCATTACCAGTCTTACAGGTTCAAACTTCATGCAAGGTCAAACATATAAACTATGTCGGATTTAGTTTATCCATTACTACGAATACAAAACTAGAGTATCATGCTAAATAATTATTTTATGTATAATTATTTATACTCTACACAGTTACAAACGATTTCGAACTCGAGAACAACCGAACAAACACGTAAAATAGTTAATACATGATTGTGAGACTATCTTCGTTTCGCCCCTCGGGGAACTAATAAATCCTCACCGGTAGTATAACCAGAGTCTCCTGGAGGGAGAGCGTGAAATTTGTGAATAGATCTATTCGGGACCGACAATCCCACACCTGAACTGTTAGCTACAGTTAGGCTGGCACGCCTGGGGTGACAAATTTTTTAATCGTACGAGGCCTGAAGAACGCCAAGGAGGTCACAGGTCAAATTAGTATGGTTATACGACTCACAATAAGTATAAACTAATCATTGTTTACGAGATTTTCCTTCTTCTATAGTTTTATTTTAACTGATAAAACTACTTATCTACTTACTGGAGGGTATTCCAGGGATAAAATCTATAGTTTTATATTAAGTAATAAAACTACTATACATACTGGTGGTAGCCAGGGTTTTCAAACAGAACGTACCTTTCATGCAGAAAAACGACAAACATGTTAGAAAATATTGGATTTTATTGGTAAACATGCGTACATATTTCAGAACTTAGTAACAACGGTTTCGATACAAAACGATATTTACTTATAATGGAGAGAAAACATTTATACAAATTCAGTGACTAGTTTTCAATACAAAAACATGCTTATGAACTCACCAGCTTTATGCTAATACGTTTTCAAAACCGCTTGTATTCTCAGGACAACGATAGACAGGTACCTAGCCAGCTTTTGGAGAATACGGAGCATTTTTGGAGTCTCGTCTTTATTTTTTTGTTATGTACAAACCATGTTTTCAAACAGATGTAAATATTCATATTGTAATGTAATAGTTGTGTTTACTTTGATTGCTATGATACGATTGTTGTGATACTACGTATGACGTCGCCGCCCCCGTACGTTTCCGCCGTTGTCTTTTTGACGGTTCGGGGGTGTGACAAGGTATACACAAGATACATGTAACAAAGCATGTATGTATACCTAGAATGTGTAAGATTAGATGAGAAGGGTATTTTCTAAATACCTAAGAGTTAGAAGAATGATTTAGAATATGATTATATGCAATATAATAAAAGGTAAGAATGTATGTCTAGATTTAAATGGTATTGTGTGGAATACCTATATTGACATAGAAAAATATTAAGTACTTAATGAGTTAAGTGAAGAGAAAGATTAGAAGATCTCTTGATGAGACAAAGAGAATAGATTTTCCATGGGACTAGTGTTATGTGATGAGTCACTTAACAAGGATAGATATGTAGAGGTAGATGGTTCCTATGGGAACAAGATTATGGTTCCTACGAGGACAAAAGTATGATTCCTTCGAGAAGAAAAGTACGATGCATGTAGGAACAAAAGTATGGTTCCTACAAGGTCAAGATTATGATTCCTTTGGGAATAAGAGTATGGTTCCTACGGGAACAAGAGTATGGTTATTTCAGGGAAAATAGTATGGTTCCTTTGGGGACAAGAGATAGAGATTCCTTTGGTGGTTCTTATAGGAACACGAATAGGGTTCTTATGGGGACAAGAGTAAGATTAATTCAGGAATAAGTGTATGGTTCCTAGGAGAATGAGAGTACGGTTCCTTTCAGAATAAGATTATGTTTCCTAATGGAACAAGAGTATTGTTCCTATGGGGACAAGAGTATGGTTCCTTCGGGGACAAGAGATAGAGATTCCTTTGGGAATAAGAGTATGGTTCTTATGGGAACAAGAGTAGGTTTCCTATAGATACAAGAGAAATATTCATTTTGGAATAAGGGTATGGTTCCTATGGGAACATGAGTATGATTCCTACGGCAACAAGAGTATGAATCCTTCGGGAATATGAGATAGAGGTTCCTATGGGAAACATAGTATGACTCGTTTAGGAATGAGATGATGGCTCCTTAGGGAACATAGATAAAGGATCCCTTTAGGGATGTAGATAGATGATTCATGTGGGAATCCAAATTCTATATGGTTAGAGAAGATAGAAAAAGGTTCCTTAAGAGGAACAAGATAAGTGAGTTATTGTAAAAAATTAGATATAACCCGTAAGGGATTAAGAGTATGGAATCCATGAGGGATTCAAGAGTAAGAAGAAAAATTAAGGATCCATGAGGGATCATAAGAGAGAGAAGTAAGATCGGATGAGAATACCCGATAGAGATAGTGAAATGTCATTTCCCTTAGAAGATAGAGAAGATTGGAGTATGAGATGTGATTGTTGGGTCTAGATGAGAACAAAGTGTCGACACACTAGAGAAAGAGTAGAGAAGAGATAGACATAGAATATAGTACGATTTAGAGAGCAGAGAAGAGACAAAGACATATTTTAAGAAGAGCATGAGAATAAGCTAAGAAAGAGTATCATATGAGAAGATGAGATGGGATAGATAAAATAGGAAATAATAACATTGTATGTTATTAGATAAAGAGTTAGATGAAGAAGTATGAGAAAGAGAAAGAAACATGAAAGATAAGAAAAGATAGAAGAATAACTCACCAGACAAGTTATGTTTGATATTACAGAGATTCATGTTTTTGTAGATTCAGGTAGCAACAACCGCGATACCAAAAGAGAAGACAGGAGCACAAGTAAAATTTAGATAGTATGTTGTTATTATTATATTTCCTTGTTGTTCTAGTTTGTGTATATTTTTATTGTAAACCCAAGATTGTTCCTAGGAAGTAACGTGTTTTTAGTTGTTTTAGAATTCCGCACTATAAGAACTCTGATATTTCTCTTAGATTAGATGAATAGAAATCTAGGTCATTACAATTAGTATCAGAGCCATAGTATAAGTGAATTAGGTTTGGGTGTAGCCACTCCTAGTCTTAAACTATAGAAGATAGATGAGAAGCAAAGATTATGAGTTAGTTTTATGATAAACCATGCTACAAGATTATGGTACACGACTAAAGACATGTGAAGATAGAGAATATGGATAGTTAAAGATTAGTAGATTGACAAACCTTAAAGTTTTGGGTCCAGATTGTTAGAAAAGAAAGAATGAAAATTCATTTTCTGAAATGACAAGAATGGGCTCTTTGGCTAAAGAGATCCCAAGAGTATTTGTATATAATGATATTGTTGTATCATGAGATAAATATATGATATAAATGATATGTCTTAGTAGATGAACACTAGATAGAGTATGTGTCACAAGAAGAATAGATATCAAAGATATAAAGAATGGGGACAAAAGAGATAGAGAAAGAAATGTAGAGAAAAAGTGGCAAGAAATGGGACAAAAAAGAAGAGAAAGAGTAAGAGGATTTGTATACCACTGAAAGAAAAGAAACATAAAGGCAGTCTATCTTAGAAAGAGTTAAAACGTAAAGAAGTATACCGATGAGTATTAGAGTAGATTTGGCATTACTTGAGAGCAACGACCATATAGAAAAGAAAGCCTATTTCTATTTGGATGATGTATGAAATGTATAGAGTAGATGCTTGCACCATGTTGTCAGATGTTATTGAGATAACACTAACTAGAGGTAGATTAGAAGAGAAAGTTGATATATGTGTAGATAAATAGAAAGTGGTGCAACAAGTGTTATAATGGACACTTAAGAGAAAGAGAAAGTTATTAAGAATGTTCCATTATGTTGTGTTAAGAGCTGAGGAACATGAGAAGACGGTTCACGACGTCTGAGGAAGTAAACGATATAGAGTATGTAGAGTAAGAGGAGAATTTGCTAGTGTGCCTAAAATAGAGAAAAAAGAAGATATATAGCTCTTATAATGAGTAAGATGGATCCGTAAGATTACGTAATATGTATGTGTATGTTATGAAAATGTACTTGCGAGTAACTTCTAGAGTAAGAAGAAAGATTAGACCTGATGTGAAATAAGGGACATTTAGAGAAAGATTGTGAAGTATAATCTATAATTGGAAAGATAGTGGAATCGTAAGAAGAGTTTAAGACTAGGTGTAGAGTCCTAGTAAAGAATTTGGTGATCAAGTGTCATAGGGTAATGATAAGCTAGAAATATGGGAGTGTGATACTTCCTGATGTTTTAGATAAGTATGACTAGTAAGATACATCTTTTGGTGTATCAACCATATATCTTGGTAAGTAGAAGAAAATAAAAAGTTATAGAAGCGGGCTTGTGAGAAGCTAGGGACTGGAGAAGATAAGTACCCAAGAATTTCATGTTGAAAATTGGGTTATGAGAAAAGAGATAGAAAAGTTGTGAATAAGGTGATGAAGTGGTAATATTGAAACCGAATACATATGATGTGCAGGAAACGTTTGGGCGCTACAGACACATGGTACACATTATGGTTTAATAGAGCCACTAAGTTGCCTGAGGATCAAGTGGTTGAGATGAGATGAGATAGCATGGTAGATTGAGAAGAATTTACCATTAGAAAGATAGAAAACTTGTGAATCAGGGAATGTAATGGTGAGGTGGAATCTATGTAAGTATAGTGTGCATGAAGAAGTATGGGCTCCATATACATATTGCACATCTTGTGGTTCAATTAAACCATTAAAATACTTGAGGACCAATTGGTGGGACAAGAAAGATAAAAATGGTATCTTGTAGAAAACGTCATGTATAGATGAGATTTGGTTGTCTCGAAAGTAGTAGAAAAGTAGATGTGAAAGTTAGTGCACAAGCACTAATAAATGGCTAAGAAAAATATTTTTGAGTAGATATAACACTTTAGAAAGAAGGTGAAGTGGCTAGATGAAATACTTCACAAAGGGTTAGAGAAAGTGGCGAGTAGTCACCTATTATAGAATACGAATAGCGTAGTAGAAGCACATGAGAAATGATAACGTACCTAAGAGAAGATGGTTAAGAAGTGTGTTAGCATACTTGTGAAAAAAAGAATGAAAGATGGTAGGTTATGCACATGGTTGTGAAAAATAGGGAAAAAGGATGAAAGATGATGATAAGTTTGAAATGTGATTACATAAGAGTAGATATAGTAGTAGACATCCCTTAATAACCATTATGTGTAGATAGAAGAAGAAAGATTATGATGGGTTTTATACATAACAAAAATCATATTTTTGGCAGAAAAATAAAACCCTAGATTTGCATACACCATAAGGATCTAAGTTTTCACTATTGAATGCAATAATTAATTTGAATATCAAGAACCCTATGATTACCCTAATATTTTTGAAATAAATAAAAGGGTACAGAAAACATACCTTTTGATTATGCTAGTAGATAATCAAAGTAGAACCCTTCTTGAAATTGCTTGAAGCTAGCACCACAAATGTGGTGCCTCTAATGGTTCACACCCAACCATAGAATTAAGGAGGCTTAAAGAGAGATAGGAGAGAGCTTCAAAATTTTGCCCTATGTCTTGTGAGAGGGGATATACAAAATTATGAAGGCCAGGGAGGTCTTTATATAGTTGAGGGAAACTTGGGCCAACTGGCCAGAGCTAGGGATTAAGGGATAACGCCTAGATTAATTAGTATAATAATCAAACCGCCTTATCTTGTTATCCTTACCCTATGGACAAAAATTTGATTATATTCCTAGCCAATTTTCTTCCACCTTATTCCACGAGGATCCAGAGCCTTCCTGCTTCAACTTTCAATAAATAACCAAACAATCCTTGCACTTTTAATTAATCCTAAAATTAAATCTAATTAATTTCTAATTAATTATTAATTAAATAATACAATTTCTGATTAATATATTGTTTTCATAACATATTAATGAATTCATTTTGATTTCTAATCAATTTATTATTCACATAATAAATTAATAAATTATTCTCTCTCCCTCTCTCCCCCCTCTCTCTCTCTAAAAGTCATCTTATTTAATTACTAGGTTTGAGGATAGCCCCAAAGGATTTTGCTAATAATTCAATATTATACTAATTTAGTTATTGGCTTAGACACCTAATCCAACAGTCTCCCACTTGGATAAGTCTAAAACTAAATTACTCATATAACTTCTAAATTAAACAATAAAGAGTGATTCCTTAGCAACTGTCAGACTCTAAAATAAACAGACATTGGTCCTAAGATAAGTGATCAAACATGCCTCCATTCTCTTGATATTATACATACATGAGACATGGATTAGAATCAATCTCATAGTCTAAAATTTTGTTTCCCAATTTCCTGATTTGTGATGACGACATATGACTTCAAATTGAACACATCAATTGTGTCCTTGTTGGGCCCAACACTATAAGTCAACACTAAATTACCGAAGGGCCCAAAGATATCGCTTTACCTGTTAAGGCGAAAGGATCAAATAACTTTGACTTATATACTTGTATCCATTACTCATCAAATGATACATGATATTGCGTTTTATAACAACATGTTACTGACGCGCTTACGCAACACCAATGCACAACCGACTTGTAAATTTCAATTCATATATCTTTGTTTCAAGAATATAAGATATTATCGTATTAGAATTACCCGTGATATAATCCATGAAGTAATTCTATGAGCGTGGGTTTATCCAATACTTAAATCTCCATTTCTATGTACTCATGAGTATTACAACAATACAATTGATATGTCTAAATCCCTTAGACAATCTATAATCCTATTCATGACAGTCTTAATTCACTACTTACTTCCCAAAGTATGAACGACTGTGGAATTTGAATAATTAAATTATTCAGGAAGTAAAACATGCAAAACGAAACACAAGAATAAATAATTAACAAAGGCAATAAACAAACTCATTAATAATCTCTATTATTTAATCACTAAAAATCAGTTACATTTATTTTGTTACAAGTTTCAAACTAATCATCTAACTACTAAAACTAATATCATCTCTCATCCCAATGCTTCTAGCATGTTGTCTATGCTTAATCCTACTCATAACCATTGTGAGAGGATCTATATGATTATCTTCTGATGAGACTCTCTTCACTAGGAGATGATATTCCTCAAATCTTTGTCTGATATAATGGTACTTTCTGTCGACATGTCTTGATTTTCCATGATCTCTTGGTTATTTGGTCAAAGAAACCGCTCCTTCAACATCGCATAAAAGTTTCATTGGTTCTTGAATGGTTAGAACAACTCCAAGATCTCTGATGAAGTTCTTCAACCATGCTGCTTCCTTTGATGCATCACTTACTACTATGTACTCTGATCCATATGTAGAATCAACCACTATGTCTTGCTTGTAACTTTTCTAAGTAACTACTCCTCTATTTAATGTAATTACCCATCCAAATTGAGAACATAAGTTGTCTCTATCTATTTGAAAGTTAGCATTGCTATACCCAGTCACTCTCAAAGTATTTGAAGTTGTCTCTATCTATAATCCTATTCATGACAGTCTTAATTCACTACTTACTTCCCAAAGTATGAACGACTGTGGAATTTGAATAATTAAATTATTCAAGAAGTTAAACATGCAAAACGAAACACAAGAATAAATAATTAACAAAGGCAATAAATAAAATCATAAATAATCTCTATTATTTAATCACCAAAAATCAGTTACATTTATTTTGTTACAAGTTTCAAACTAATCATCTAACTACTAAAACTAATATCATCTCTCATCCCAATGCTTCTAGCATGTTGTCTATGCTTAATCCTACTCATAACCTTCGTGAGAGGATCTGTATGATTATCTTCTGATGAGACTCTCTTCACTAGGAGATGATATTCCTCAATTCTATGTCTGATATAATGGTACTTTTTGTCGACATGTCATGATTTTCCATGATCTCTTGGTTCTTTGGTCAAATAAACCACTCCTTCATTATCGCATAAAAGTTTCATTGGTTTCTGAATGGTTAGAAGAACTCTAAGATCTCTGATGAAGTTCTTCAACCATGCTGCTTCCTTTGATGCATCACTTACTACTATGTACTCTGATCCATATGTAGAATCAACCACTATGTCTTGCTTGTAACTTTTCTAAGTAACTACTCCTCTATTTAATGTAAATACCCATCCAAATTGAGAACAGATGTTGTCTGTATGTATTTGAAAGTTAGCATTGCTATACCCAATCACTCTCAAAGTATTTGAAGTTGTCTCTATCTATAATCCTATTCATGACAGTCTTAATTCACTACTTACTTCCTAAAGTATGAACGACTGTGGAATTTGAATAATTAAATTATTCAAGAAGTAGAAAATGCAAAACGAAACACAAGAATAAATAATTAACAAAGGCAATAAACAAACTCATAAATAATCTCTATTATTTAATCACCAAAAATTAGATACATTTATTTTGTTACAAGTTTCAAACTAATCATCTAAAAGCTAATATTATCTCTCATCCCAATGCTTCTAGCATGTTGTCTATGCTTAATCCTACTCATAACCTTCGTGAGAGGATCTGTATGATTATCTTCTGATGAGACTCTCTTCACTAGGAGATGATATTCATCAACTCTATGTTTGTCAAGCTTGTTGATGACTTTGAAGTTGAGGTGCGAAAGTCTTTTATGCCATAGCTAGCTTTCGTCAGTGTGAGCTTTCGTTAGTAGGCAAATGGCCGGTTTCCCTCGTATCGAATTCAAATTTAACGAATATATTTCTCCTTTTTGCTTGGAATTAAGAAGGATTGCTTTAGTTTTCTTTCTCTGATTTCAGACCCTTCATCGTCAAAGGATACCTTTAAACCTGTCCCTACAACCAACTGCAAATCACTGATGAGGTTGTGTTGCAGACCTTCTACGTATGCCACTTTACGAATAGAAAACTCTTCATTCATTATCATCACATAACCTTTAATTTTTTCAAAAGAGTTATTTCCATACTTCACATTTCCACCATCTTTGAGTGCTAGAAACTCTCTTAATTCCTCCTTCCTACCAGTCATGTGACGCGAGCAACCACTGTCGATGTACCATTCATAGTCAAACTGCTCATCACATATTATATGCGAAAATCATGCAGATTTAGGAACCCAAAGGTGTTTGGGTCCAAGTGAGCCTTTTACAGAAATCGGAAAAGTAAATGCAAGATCAACCATATAAGTACGTTTAACTAAGGTGGTATTATCTTTCTTTGTTATGGTGAAAACTTTTATCCTATTGTGTTTCAAGGTCATTTCTTTTGAAAAGGATTGCTTTTGTTTACTTTTGATTTGATTCTTTACTAACTCTTTTTCAACTTTCCTTAAGTTAGTTTTCGATTCTTTGGTTGGGATATTATGGTATGAGACTAACTATCCTTTTCCATTAGCCTCTTTGGATGAAGCTTTCATGGGTTCACAACGACGAGGTTTTGGTTTCTCCACAGGCTTCTTTGAAAAGGCAGGTTTTAGAACAACTTTTTGTTTAGAATCTTGTGGACTGTGAAAGTGATGGTGCGAAGATTTTCTGGTGTTCGCATGCGAATGAGCTTTCGCATGTTGATTTCGAGCAAGGTTGGAATTTTAGGATTGCCAAAACTACTTCCTTTCAATGATATTTCTTTGATATCTCGCATTCTTTTTCCATTTTTGAGCTGCAAGTTTCTTTGAGGATTTGTGGATGTTAGCCTTGGGTTTTGATTTTCTTACATGATATTCATTCTTTACTGATAACGCCTAGATTAATTAGTATAATAATCAAACCGTCTTATCTTGTTATCCTTACCCTATGGACAAAAATTTGATAATATTCCTATCCAATTTTCTTCCACCTTATTCCATGAGGATCCAGAGCCTTCCTGCTTCAACTTTCAATAAATAACCAAACAATCCTTGCACTTTTAATTAATCCTAAAATTAAATCTAATTAATTTCTAATTAATTATTAATTAAATAATACAATTTCTGATTAATATATTGTTTTCATAACATATTAATGAATTCATTTTGATTTCTAATCAATTTATTATTCACATAATAAATTAATAAATTATTCTCTTTCCCTCTCTCCCCCCTCTCTCTCTCTAAAAGTCATCTTATTCAATTACTAGGTTTGAGGATAGCCCCAAAGGATTTTGCTAATAATTCAATATTATACTAATTTAGTTATTGGCTTAGACACCTAATCCAACAGTCTCCCACTTGGATAAGTCTAAAACTAAATTACTCATATAACTTCTAAATTAAACAATAAAGAGTGATTCCTTAGCAACTGTCAGACTCTAAAATAAACAGACATTGGTCCTAAGATAAGTGATCAAACATGCCTCCATTCTCTTGATATTATACATACATGAGACATGGATTAGAATCAATCTCATAGTCTAAAATTTTGTTTCCCAATTTCCTGATTTGTGATGACGACATATGACTTCAAATTGAACACATCAATTGTGTCCTTGTTGGGCCCAACACTATAAGTCAACACTAAATTACCGAAGGGCCCAAAGATATCGCTTTACCTGTTAAGGCGAAAGGATCAAATAACTTTGACTTATATACTTGTATCCATTACTCATCAAATGATACATGATATTGCATTTTATAACAACATGTTACTGACGCGCTTACGCAACACCAATGCACAACCGACTTGTAAATTTCAATTCATATATCTTTGTTTCAAGAATATAAGATATTATCGTATTAGAATTACCCGTGATATAATCCATGAAGTAATTCTATGAGCGTGGGTTTATCCAATACTTAAATCTCCATTTCTATGTACTCATGAGTATTACAACAATACAATTGATATGTCTAAATCCCTTAGACAATCTATAATCCTATTCATGACAGTCTTAATTCGCTACTTAATTCCCAAAGTATGAACGACTGTGGAATTTGAATAATTAAATTATTCAGGAAGTAAAACATGCAAAACGAAACACAAGAATAAATAATTAACAAAGGCAATAAACAAACTCATAAATAATCTCTATTATTTAATCACCAAAAATCAGTTACACTTATTTTGTTACAAGTTTCAAACTAATCATCTAACTACTAAAACTAATATCATCTCTCATCCCAATGCTTCTAGCATGTTGTCTATGCTTAATCCTTCTCATAACCTTCGTGAGAGGATCTGTATGATTATCTTCTGATGAGACTCTCTTCACTAGGAGATGATACTCCTCAACTCTATGTCTGATATAATGGTACTTTCTGTCGACATGTCTTGATTTTACATGATCTCTTGGTTCTTTGGTCAAAGCAACCGTTCCTTTATTATCGCATAAAAGTTTCATTGGTTCCTGAATGGTTAGAACAACTCCAAGATCTCTGATGAAGTTCTTCAACCATGTTGCTTCCTTTGATGCATCACTTACTGCTATGTACTCTGATCCATATGTAGAATCAACCACTATGTCTTGCTTGTAACTTTTCTAAGTAACTACTCCTCTATTTAATGTAAATACCCATCCAAATTGAGAATAGAAGCTGTCTCTATCTATTTGAAAGTTAGCATCGCTATACCCAGTCACTCTCAACGTATCATTACCACCAAGGACTAGAACCATGTCCTTTTTCGTTCGCAAATACTTGAGAATGTTCTTAACTGTTGTCCAATGAGCTCTGCCAGGATTTCTCTGATAACAACTGACCATGATTGAAGCAATGGACACATCAAGGCAAGTACACGTCATAGGATACTTGAACGATCATACAACCAAAACGTAAGGGACTCGATTCATATCAGTTATCTCTTCATTTGTACTTGGGCTTTGAGTCTTATTCAATTTTGCATTGCTCTGAATAAGTAGCTCCCTTTCTTGGAATTTTCCATACTAAATCATTTTAGTACCTTGTCCAAGTATGTACTCTGACTAAGTCTAATTATTCTATTCTTTTTATCTCTCGAAATTCTTATCCCGATAATATAGGCTGCCTCTCCTAGATCCTTCTTAGCGAAACACTTTCCAAGCCAAGATTTAACTTCTTTCAAGGTTGGAATGTCGTTTCCCATGAATAGTATGTCATCAACATACTATACTAGAAATGTTACCATACCCCCACTAGCTTTGACATACATGCATGACTTATCCTCACTACTAGAAAAACCAAACTCTTTGACCTTTTCATGGAAGTAAACATTCCAGCTACAAGATGCTTGCTTCAATCCATATATGGTTTTCTCAAGCTTACACACTCTATTGGGGAACTTTGCATCAACAAAACCCTTTGGTTTACTCATGTAAACATCTTCAGCCAACTTTCCATTAAGGAAAACAATTTTGACATCCATCTACCAAATTTCATAATCATGAACGACAGCTATGGCGAGCATTATCCTAAGAGATTTAATATTAGCCACTGGCGAGAAGGTCTCATCATAGTCAACCCCTTGGGTTTGAGTAAACCCCTTTGAAATAGTCGTGCCTTGAATGTGTGCATATTTCCATCCATTCCAGTCTTCTTCTTAAAGATCCACTTACAACCAACTGTCTTTCGACCAGGTTGTTGATCAACCAAATTCCAAACTTGGTTGTCATACATGGACTTGATCTCGTTATCTATTGCCTCTTTCCACTTGGCTTCCTCAGGGTCTACCATTTCTTCCTTGTAGTTAGTTGGCTCATCCAAATTTATCAATGTTTGATCAATGATAAACGTATCACCATCTGAAGTTATATGGAAAACATAGAGCTCAGGTGGCATGCTAATTTTACTAGAATGACCAAGAGGTAATGAAGTGTCACCTGGTTCAATTGGAATATCTTCCTCTGGTTTAACCCTAGTGTCTTCAAAGGTTCCTTCATTGGTTGACTCTTAAAGTCTCTTCAAGTTCAATTGTGCTCCCACTTTCCTCTTCGCATATGAACTCTCTCTTGCGAAAGACTCTTATTCATGCTACAAAGACCACGTTTTCACTAGACCTATAGAACAAATATCCAAAAGACTTTTTGGGCAGCCAATGAAAATACATCTCTCACTTATGGCTTCTATCTTGTCACGAGCCTCTCGTCTAACGAAAGCTTCACATCCCCAGACTTTGATTTGTGCTAACCATGGAACTTTCCTTGTCCACATTTTGTGAGGTGTTTTGGCAACCTTTTTAGTAGGGACAAGATTAAGGATATGGGTGGTTGTCTCTAAGGCATACCCCCAAAAGGAAATGGGAAGAGTGGCTTGAATCATCATGGAACAAACCATGTCCAACAAGCTTCGATTATGCCTCTCAGCTGCACCATTAATTTGTGGTGTCCTAAGAGGAGTTGGTTGTGAAACTATTCTACATTCCTTGAGGTAGTTATGGAACTCGATACTAAGATACTCTCCTCCTCTTTCAGATCGGAGCATTTTTATCTTCCTGTATAATTGATTCTCTACTTTATGCTTAAACTCTTTGAAAATTTCAACGGTTTCCGATTTATGTTTGACTGAGTAGATATATCCATATCTACTATAACCATCTATAAACATTACATAAAACCGATTAACATCTCTTGTGGTGGGTCTGAAGGTCCCACACACATCTGTGTGTATGAGATCCAACAAACCCTCATCTCTTTCACAAGATTCAGTGAAAGGTGATTTTTTCATCTTGCCTAAAAGACAATATTCACATTCATCATTTGGCCTTAGGTCAAATGATTCCAAGACTCTATCCTTTTGGAGTTGGGCGATGCGTTTCTTGTTAATGTTCCCAAGACGACAATGCCACAAGCATGCCTTGTCTAAACCATTAGACGAATAAATGTGAAATATACTATTACCTAAAATATCAACACAAGTCATAGTTTCATATACACCATTCCAAGGTAAAGCTTCAAATATAAAAACACCATTTTTATAAACTAGAATTGAACCATTCAAAGCATCAAAAGAGTAGCGAAAACCTTGTCTAAACAATGCATGAAATGAAATAATGTTTTGTGTCATTTTTGACGAATAGAAACAATCAATTAAGCTAATCCTAACATCAGTACTAAGCACGAGGTTTTAAGTCCCAATCTTGGTCACAATAGAAGTTCGCCTATTGCCCATGATCAAATTCATCTTCCCATGATCCACCTCCTCACTTTCTTTTAGCCCCTTCAAATTAGAACAAATGTGAAAACCATATCCTGTATTAAGGACCCAATAATGAGTAGATGGTGAGTTATTAGTTTGAATAGTGTATATACCTGATGATGATAGTTTCACCTTGCCATCCTTGATGTCTTGTAGGTACTTGTGGGCAGATCCTCTTCCAATGGACCTTGTCATTGAAATAGTAACAAGTGGCCTCGTTGGGGTCACTAACAGGTAGAATTTCTGAGTTGGGCCTCTCATGGGGGCCATTGCTAGATGATCCTTCACGGGCCTTGTTATTCTTGTTAGCTTTGGTAGGAGCCTCCCTTTTCTTCCCTTTACCTTATCCATTGGAGAGAACATGAGCATTAGTAGAAGGAGTTGCATTCTTTCCCTTCAATCCCGACTCAGCAGTCTGTAGCAAGTTGTGGAGTTGGGCCAATGTGGTTTATGTGTTATTCAAATGAAAAGCTCATATAAACTGATCATAACAACTTAGCAAGGAGTTTAAGGCCATGTCAACGGCCAACTCCTCATCAAAATGCACATTGAGGATTACGAGGTGCTCCACGTATCTTTGTATTCTCTACATGTGGTTGCAAACAGACTCTCCTTCTTTCATCTTGCAAGCCATGAGGGAGTTGACCACTTCAAATTTCTCTTGATGATCTCTTTTTTGGTACTTTTCCACAAGGTCATTGTTCATCTCAAAAAGGCCAGTAGTCCACATAGAACCTCTATAATTCATGAGACCTACTGGCGACCATGATGCAAGCAACTTTTTTTTTGCATCATCATAGTGTTTTTTGTAGGAGGCTAGTTGTTCAAGAGTAGCAGTGTTTTTGTTGACTTCAACGAGCTTTTCCTCAAGGACATGTTCTTTTCCTTTGAATCGAAGAGCCAATTCGGATGTTGCGCATCCAATCATTGTAGTTGGATCCATCAAATGTCACTTTGGAGACAATGGAGAGTAGGGAGAAACCCGAATGGTGGATAAATGACGATGGAATAGAAGCATCGAAAGGAGTAAATATCTATAGAGAAAATAATAGTTTTAGTTAGATGAAAATTATCATTAATATTTTAACCCATAATAAATGATTAAGGTTAGCATCCAAAATAACAATTCACAACTAAGAAGAGGGATGTCGTAATCTTATCGCGAATTTATGAGGGTAGGTAAAAGCAATTCACTAATTTCGAACAATGAAATTCCTAGATCTTTTGAGATTCATTGAATCTATCAATGTCATGTTTTATCTCGAATTATGCTCTTCTATTTGTGACTGGGATACCTAGGATCACAAACAAGATGTGGATAACCATAAAAATGTGCTTGGCAATCTCCATGTCATTTATCATCTAATTTTAATGTTTTGATTAACCATACGCGTTCCATTAGTCATTGATAATTTTCATGATGCCCATTATTACTCTTTATAGTCACAGTTAGTGTGCTTGTTAACCACACATGCTTCACTAACTACTATAAAGTATAATGTGCAATTTTATGGATTAGCATACTTTTCACATTTTCCTAAAGTAACTAAGAGTGGGAGTTTATAAAAGGTTTAGTTGCTTTTATAGCATTATACTTATTAATGAGATTTTTTTCCTATCAAATCCATTCGACTAACGACCCTCCACCAAACAAAGAAGCAGTGGGTGAGAGTGGACACCCATTGAACTACCATTTTATAGGCAGATTCCTTATACCCCTTTTATAGTTCAACTTCGTGAATGTGGTGTACTTGCGATTTGAATGACTTAGTCTTATACATATAGTAATTATTAAACTTTTAATTTTACATATAGTATAAGGTGTAATTTAAAACCTTTTTCAAAATACTAGGTTTAGGTTAAATTTTCGAAATTAATATTTTATTTAAATTTATTCGAAATTTAAAAAATTAATTTAATTTAAAATAAACCAATAATATTTACTCTTTATTTTTTAATTAAGCATTAATTAAATTAATTTAAATTTTATATGGATTAAATAATTATCTACTATTAACAATTAATTAAATAATTAAGTTTAATTCCTTCCCAACTAGATTTTTGAAAATTCAAGGGGATAAGGGTTAACCTGTTTTATTTAATTATCCTATTTTAAGCAATTTAAAAGTGATAATTATCAAATAAGGAAACCTTAGGAATTTCGAAAATTGTGGTGGAGGCTAGGGTTTCAAGAACCCTAGCCCAAGTTGAAATCTTGATCCCTTAGGGTTTAATTTCTATAAACCCTAATCTTGATCTATTCAAGTAGTATGCAATTCAATTGAAAACATACGCTCTGATACTACTGATAGGTTTTATATATAACAAAAATAACATTTTAGGCAAAAATAAAAAACTAGATTTGCATACACCCTAAGGATCTAAGTTTTCACTATTGAATGCCATAATCAATTTGAATATCAAGAACCCTAGTATTTTCGAAATAAATAAAAAGGTAAAGAAAACATATATTTTGATTATGCTAGTAGATAAATAGTGCCTCTAATGGTTCACACCCAACCCTAGAGTTAAGGAGGCTTAAAGAGCGAGAGAAGAGAGCTTCAAAATTTTGTACTATGGCTTGTGAGAGGGGATAGACGAAATTATGAAGGCCAGAGAGGTCTTTATATAATTGAAGGAAACTTGGGGCCAAAGCTAGGGATTATGGGATAAGGCCTAGATTAATTAATATAATAATCAAACTGCCTTATCTTGTTATCCTTACCCTATCGATGAAAATTCTAGGATATTCCTTGCTAATTTTCGTCCACCTCATTCCATGAGGATCTAGAACCTTCCTATTTCAACTTTCAATAAATAACCAAACAATCCCGACACTTTTAATTAATCTAATTAATCCCGAAATTAATTCTAATTATTTTCTAATTAATTATTAATTAAATAATATGATTTCTAATTAATATATTATTTTCATAACATATTAATAAATTCATTTTGATTTTTAATTAATTTATTATTCACATAATAAATTAATAAATCAATCTCTTTCTCTCTCTCTCTCTCTCTCTCTAAAATTCATCCTATTCAATTACTAGGTTTGAAAGCAACCCAAAAGGACTTTGCTAATAATTCAAGATTATATTAATTTAGGTATTGGCTTAGACACCTAATCCAACAGATTTGCCACTGCATTTCGCGTTTAAAGGTTAAAGTAGAGAATAAACTTAGAAATGGGTCATTAAGTAAGAAAAATAAACAAGAGAGTAAGAGAAGATTCCAAGGACGGAATCTGTTAACAGAAGGGGATTATAAGAATCTAAAATTTAGAGAAAGTTGAATTTTAGTCAAATATTGACCAAAAGGGCAAAATGGTCAACTATGGGAAAGATATGAGATTATGAAGTTGTGACTTCATGAGTGACTGAAACCCCATTATGTACGAAAACTTTGGTTAAATATGGATTCAATGCCTCCACAAAACCCACTTGATCTAGCCAATTCCATCTTATCTCATTTGGGACATAAAAATCCTTTGACTTGAGTGTTTCTAGCCTTTTCCTCCACCTAACTAAAGTAGACTTCATCCAATTTGCGGGAAGTTGAACCAAGGGAAGTCCCCTTGGCCTCTTTGAGAACCTTGGCCCATGCTTCTAAACATCTTCTACAAAATCAACCACAAGGAAAAACCACACAAACCACAGAAAACATTAAAATAAAATTCTGTAAAACAGCTACATAGACTCGTCAAGTTCATAGACTGACTCGACGAGCCTGATAAACAGTTCGAGTCTCCATAAATAAATCGAACAGATTTAGTCTATTATACTCAAACTAACTCCAGGGGTTTGTTAACGGTGGTAAACCAAGGATTAATTCACAAAAAATTTCAGTCAAAACACTCTAAATTAGCCCGAATCGAAACCCTAATGTTCATGTCAAAATCAAAAATCAGGCTTTTAACAAATTTTAGCCATTAAACTACTAAAGATCGAACCTTTAAAAAAATTATGAGTGAAAAAACTAAACTTTGTGCAAGAAATGGAGAGAAATCACGATAATGAAGGTTGGTTGCTTGAGAATTTGCTCGTCGAGTGGTAGGCGAGTGGCGGCTGGAATGAAAAAAAACTTTACCCTTTAGGGTTAAAACCCAAATTTATAAAGTTTAATTTTTTTTTCCAGTAATAAAATTCTACTCGTTGAGTCTGGGGGTCCCAAGTCCCAACTCGACGAGTAGAGACGCGTTTTCGCAAAATATCGCGGATTTTAAATGGACTTGTCAAGTTCTGGTAGGGACTCGGCGAGTTGTTAATTGTGTATGAAAATTTTTGAATTTTTTTTGCTTTCTTTAAATTAATTCCACCACACCCACTCTCAAACTTTGCTTGTCCTCAAGCAATCAGTTTAAGCTAAAAAGAAGATTTAGATTGAAAAAAAATCCCAATAAAACACATAAACGAAAATAAAAGATTAAAAATAAAACGAAAAGGAAAGGGTAAAAGAAATAAACTCAAACAGTGGGATGCCTCCCGTAAGCGCTTCTTTTTTAGGAGTCTTTAGCTGGACTCCTTTCCGCTCTATGTTGCAGCGGCTTTCTCCAAGTCCAACTCTTCTTCTAGTCTTTCTTCATTTGGCATGCATTCTTCATATTTCTTAACTCTATGCCCATTTACTTTAAAGCTCGACCTATCCTTGCTCCATAACTCAATCACCCCGTACGGATAAACATGCTTAATTGTGAAAGGCCCTGACCAACGAGTGCGCACATTTCCCAGAAATAACTTTAGTCTTGAATTGTACAAGAGAACTTTTTGATTAGCTTCAAATTCCTTATTACCCTTCAACCTTTCATCATGCCACCTTTTTGTCTTGTCGTTATAAATCAGCGAGTTAGTGTAAGACTCTTTCCTCAATTATTCTAAAGCATTCATTTGCAAAAGTCAATTGGCACGCAACTCACTTGGCTTAAAATTGCATGTTTTCAAAGCCCAATAAGCTTTATGTTCAAGATCCATTGGTAGATGACAGTTTTTACAATATACTATTCTATAGGGTGTGGTTCCAATGGGTGTCTTGAATGCATTCCGGAATGCCCAAAGCGCATCATCCAATTTATCAACCCAATCTTTCCTATTGCTCCCCACCGATCTTTCCAAAATTCTCTTAAGTGCTCTATTTGTAATCTCGGTTTGCCCATTTGTTTGTGGATGGTATGGTGTTGAAAATCTATGGCGTACACCATATTTTTGCAACACTTTTGCTAGTTGATCATTAGCAAAGTGGGTTCCCCTATCACTTATTAATGCCTTTGGTACCCTAAACCTAGAAAATAGCCTTTTAAGAAACTTCACCAAGACCCTTGCATCATTTGTCAGTAATGCTTGTGCTTCTGCCCACTTTGATACATATTCTACCGCCACAAGTATGTATTTATTTCCTTTAGATGAAGGAAATGGTCCCATGAAATCCACACCCCACACATCAAATATTTCACACACTTGGATGTTCTTTTAAGACATTTCATTCCTTGTAGAAATATTACCCGTTCTCTAGCAAACATCACACCCTCTCACATAAGTGGAAACATCCTTGAATATTGTGGGCCAATAAAATCCCGCATCAAACACCTTCTTAGCTATGTATTGTACCCCATGATGTCGTCCTGTCGGCCCATTGTGGCAATGCTCTAGAATGTCACAGGTTTCTTTATGAAAAACACATATTCTAATAATCTCATCCGTACAACTCCTAAAAAGATAAGGCTCATCCCAGAAATAATATTTAATTTTTGACAAGAGCTTATTTATCTGCTGGTGAGTGAGCCCTTTTGGAAGAAAGTTGTCAGCCAAGAAATTTGCAATGTCTGCATACCATGGTTCTTCCCCCATAATCACCATCAAGTATTCTTCTGGGAAGCTATCACCAATACCCTTGTCGTCCATCTCGTCCCTGTTTGGATTTTCCAATCTAGATAGATGGTCGGTAGCTACCTTTTCCATCCCATTCTTGTCTTTGATATCGATGTCAAATTGTTGAAGTAAAATCACCCATCAGATAAATCTTGGCTTTGCATCCTTCTTATAAAACAAATACTTGATAGCAGTTTGGTCAGTAAAAACAGTCGTTTTAGACAAAATAAGATAGGGGAAAAATTTGTCAAAGGCATAGACCACGACTAACAATTCCTTCTCGGTTGTTGTGTAATTTTCTTGGGCCGGATTTAATGTCCTTCTTGCATAGTAAATGGGTTGAAAGTTTTTCTCAACCCTTTGGCAAAGCACGGCTCCTAAGGAAAAGTCGCTTATTTCAAAGGGAACGTTCCAATTTGGGGAGATAATGATCGGGGCATTAGTTAATTTTTCTTTTAAAATCTCAAAAGAGTGTAAACATTATTTAGAAAAATAAAAGGTGCATCTTTCAAATGCAATTGAATTAAAGGTCTATTTATTTTGGAAAAATCTTTTATGAAACGGCTGTAGAAACCTGTGTGGCCTAAAAAACTCCTAACGCCCTTCAAATTTGTTAGTGGGGGTAATTTAGCAATAGTTTCAATTTTTGCCCAATCCACCTCTATCCCTGCTTTGGATACTTTATGGCCTAAAACAATGCCTTCTTTCATTATAAAATGACATTTTTCCCAATTTAAGGCCAAATTGGTCTTTTCACACCTAGCAAGCATTAAGTCAAGGTTAGTAAGACAATTATTAAAAGAAGATCCAAAAATAGATAAATCATCCATAAATCCTTCCATAAAATTTTCCACCATGTCGTGGAATATCGTCGTCATGCATCGTTGAAAGGTTGTTGGCGCATTGCATAACCCAAAAGGCATGCGTCGATAAGCGAATGTTCCACTTGGACAAGTGAAAGTCGTCTTCTCTTGATGAATTGGGTCAATAGGAATCTGGATGTAACCTAAAAATCCATCTAAGAAACAATAATACCTATGGCCAAATAATCACTCAAGCATTTGATCAATAAAAGGAAGAGGGACCGGTCTTTGCAAGTGGCATCGTTTAGCTTTTGGTAATCGATGCACACCCGTCTACTGGTTACCGTTCGTGTAGGTATGAGCTCGTTCTTCTCGTTCGTCATGACCGTCATCCCTCCTTTCTTTGGCACTACTTGAACGAGACTAACCCATGGACTACCAAAAATCGAATATATAATCATGACATCTAAGAATTTAACAACCTCCTTCTTGACCACCTCTTGCATGTTCGGGTTCAACTGCCTTTGATGTTGCACCTCCGGTTTTGCACCTTCTTCAAGTTTGATCCTGTGAGAGCAATAAGAAGGGCTTATTCCTTTAATATCGGTGATTTTCCATGTGATGGCATTCTTTCTCTTCTTCAAGACTTTGACTAGCTCTTCTTTTTTAGATTTGGTGAGGTCATAAGCTATAATTACGGGTTTTTGTCCACCTTCTTCCAAAAATGCATATTCTAAATGTTCAGGCAAAGTTTTCAGCTCTAACTTCGTGTTTTGTACACTGAACACGTCGATTCCAGAGAGAGAACTCATCGAGTTCAGGCCAAATTTCCCGTCTGATCGCGTTTTTTCACCCCAACTCGTCGGGTTGACTTTTCAGAGCTTTAGATTAATTTTTCATATTCAGCTTCTTCGAGCAGTGTTTCTATCTCCTTTAGGTCTTTTTCAACATCAAAGTTGTCTTCAAAGGCAATGGTGGATTCGCTTGACTTGTCTTATTTCCATTCTTCCATTAATTCTTCTAAAATGTCCACTGAGAAGATCGTGTCATCATTATACTTTGAATGCTTCATGGCTTGATTGACTCCAAATGTAACTGACTCTTATCCCACTTGAAGGGTAAGTTTGGATTCTCTTATGTCCACCATGGAACTTGCGGTGTTTAGGATAGGTCGTCTAAGAATGATCAGCACTTGATGGTCTTCTTCCATATCTAGTACTATGAAATCCGCAGGAAATACGAATTTATCGACTTTCACCAATAAGTCCTCACATACTCCATTGGAAATCTCACCGTCTTGTTTTCTAGATGAATTGCCATTCGAATCGGTCTCGGATCCAGAAGGTCTAACTTCTTAAAGAATGAATATGGCATAAGGTTTATGTTTGTCCCCGAATTAGCCAATGCATAACTAGTAGCTAAATTCCCAAATTGGCATGGCATGGTCAAACTACCCGGGTCACCCATTTTCTTTCGCAATTTGTTCAACATTGCAGACGAACAATTTTCATTAAGAACCACCTTTGACACCTCTTCCATATTCTTCCTATTTATAAGAAACTCCTTCAAGAACTTGGCATACTTAGGCATTTTTGCAACCGCCTCGATGAAGGGAATGTTAATTTGAAGTGCTTTGATGTGCTCTAGGAACTTTTGATATACTTCACTCTGCTTTTCTTGTCTATCTCAGCCTGGAAATATCAATGGAGGTTGATACTGTTTAACGGGAGGATTATGTTTCTATTCATACATCAAACTCGTCGAGTTCTTCTCTTTGACTCGTCGAGTCGCATTGACTTCTTGCGATTTCAGGTTTTCTTTTTCTTCCTCCTGTACCTCTTTTGGATCTTCATTTGGGATCGGGGTCAGAGGAGAGATTATTTTTCCGCTCCTAGTCATTACTATGTTGATTTGTGCACCTATCAGATTTTTCTTGGTATTACTTGGAAGTCCACCTGGTGCTCTTTCGTTGATTTGTAGTGCAAGTCGGCCTAACTGTTTTCAAATGTTAAGGATAGAGGCTTGCTAATTTCTCATTAATGCTTGTTTCTCTTTCATCATTGCTTGTTGTTCTCTTATTACAACATCGGTTTTCTTGTGTCTTTTCTCGGATGTGGCTGCAAATCATGTGAGCATATCTTCAAAGTCCATTTTTTTTTCTTTTGCACCGACTCCTCCTTTTGATGGAAACCTCTTGTCTTCATCCTATATTTCTCCTATTTTTCCTTCTTGTACTCATCGTATGGTAGCCACTCCTTTTTCGGTTTTCACCAATCCTCATCATATCTATCGCCGCTCGAGTAACACACTTGCACTTTCTGGTTCCCATACTCTTCTAGATCACACTATTTAGTAAGGTGAGGCCCACTACAAGTTTCACATCCCACCCAGACGGCGTGGATGGATTGGTCCATCTTTTTCATTCTTCGGTCCAAACTCTTCAATGCTGCAACGTTATCGGAAACTAAGTTCATCGTCCCTCGAGTTGAGTCATTCCTTGGGTTATGATATTCTCTAGAGTTCTTAGATAACTCTTCAATTAGCGCCTTTATAACCACAGGTGCTTTCTTCGTGAGTGGTCCTTGGGAGTCAAGGAGCTACCTAGTCATCACGTTCACTCCATCATAGAAAATGGAGACTTCTTGCTGAATGTTTAAATCATTGTGGGGGTAGTTTCTCAACAAGCCTTTGTATCTTTCCCATACCTCATAGAGTGACTCGCCTGCTTGTTGCTCGAAATTTTCAATGGCTTTCTTCAAATTTGCTATTTTTAGGGAGGGCAAAATTAATCAATAAATTTTTCACCCATTTTAGCCCATGTGGTGATGGATTCTGGAGGGAGTAATTTTAGCCAATGTTTCGCGGCTCCCTTAAATGTGACTGGTATCATACAAAGCAAGACAGTCTCGCGAGGCACATTAGGGATATTGAAGTAGTCGGCTATGTCATTGACCTCGTCGATATCCTTGTATGTGTCTTCATGATCTTTCCTGTAGAATGGGATGTCCTTGAGTTGGGCGGGTATGTGACCTTTCAATTCAAAGTTGGCAGTTGCTAGAATCATGGGTTGCACAAGTCCCTGCCCGGTATCGTCACGCATCCATCTCTTGTACTCACCCATGGGTATCTCGACAATGTCACCCATGGTGTTATCGGGTTCGCTTTCCTGCTCGCTTCCTTCTTCAAATTTTGTTTCGTACTCGATATCCTCCTTCTTACGGTCTTCTTCCTTCAGTGTTGTGCTGGATTCTCCCACTTGCTTTCCCTTTTTCTTGCCAAAGACCGATTTGAGATTCTTAAAAGGTAACTTCTTTGGGGTTGCAGATTCTCCAACGGTTTTATCCTTGTTCTTCTTAAAAGCTAATTCCACGTCTTCAAGTGGTGGGATCAAAGGTGTGTTTGACCCACGGGTCATAAACGTACTGCAAAAAAAATAGAAGACACACGTAAAACGAACAAAACGAAACAGGAAAACAAAACTGAAAAACGCATCAACTAGTCGAGTTGCTTCGTTTGGACTCGACGAGTTCAATGCTAACATAGAAAAATAAAAACGAAAATTTTAAAACAGAAAAGCTAGTAACTTAAACTAAGTAATTAATAACGAAATTAGTAAATTTATGCAAGATAAATCTCACACAGAGGATCGATAACACTACCAATTAAAATAACTTTTAAAACCGTTCCCAAGCAACGACGTCAAAAACCTGACATCTAAGTCGAATTCTCGAAAATCAATACTTCAGGAACCCTTTTGACCGCCAACGAGTCGCCAAAACTCTCGAAAAGTCATCAACCAGTGTTTAAGTTTTAGGAATGTCCGATATATGCAAGAATTTTCATAATTACGCACCGACTCGTCAAGTCATTAGACGGAATCGACAAGTTCTTTACTTAAATCGAATGTACTGCATGTACGGGAAGGCATTTCTTGTTAAATAATATTCTGACCTACTCATCGTATTGATGGCCAGCTCGCCGAGTTCTTCTTCTTTTAAGCTTTATCTCTATAAACTTTAATTCCCAAGCTTCCAATTTCTAGTTCTTCTTCCTTTTTCACTTGAGCATGTCTTTAAGGTTGAAAACATAATTTTAACATAATTAAGTACCTTTTGTTCATGAATCGAGAGAAAATATGTGACAACCCGAAATTTCCATTCTGAATAAACCATATCAATTCAATAGAAGTTAGAACAGTTACAGTGAAATTCCAGACTTTTGGGTATAAGTTGGAGTATTTCAGGATTTACACTTAAGGAGATATCAGGAGAGTGGATGCACTAGGGTTTTGTGCAACACTGTTATTCCAAAACTCTATGATATTAGAGTTCATTCCGGGAATAAAATATTTTCTGCCAAAAATCCCAGGACTATATATAGAAATCAGAGTCAGTTCATTCATGAGTCTACACTATACATTACATGAGTACCTTACATGAATACATTACATGAATACATTACATGAATACATTACATAAGTACGTTACATGGATACATTACATGAGTACCTTACCTAAATACATTACATGAGTACCTTACATGAATACATTACATGAGTGCCTTACATGAATACATTACATGAGTTATGTAGATACATTTTCCTGTATACATTTACATGGATACTTGTACCTCGATTCGTTAGGATGATTTATTAGTACCTTCTGTGTAAATTTTCCTGCCTATCCCAGTTCAACGAGATATCTAGATGGGACTAACCATTCCGAATCCCAGCTGTTAGCACCAGTGGATGATGAACATCTACGGATGCCTACGGTTATTACTTATACTAGGAGTGCCTCTACATGACTAACCTTTCCTCAGGCCTACTGTTCGCTACAGAGGTCGATGAACATCTACGTATGCCTACGGTTAATACTTATATTAGGAGTACCTTTACGGGACTAACCCTTCCTCCGCCCTGCTGCAGCTACAGAGGACAATTGAACAATCTACGAATGTCTAAAGGTTATACATATCGTTAATCGCGATGTCTTGTTAATCCTAATACAAAAGGATAACACTTACATGATTATATTGTTCCTATTTACTTTATTTTGTGATACATTCACATAAACGATGAGTTAGACTAAGTACTGTTTGTAATAGTCAAAAAGAAGGAAAAACTATCATTTTCATAGCAAAACATTCGGGTCTTGGTAGAAGACTATTATATTCTTTTCCTATTTACTTTATTTTGTGATACATTCACATAAACGATGAGTTAGACTGAGTATTGTTTGTAATAGTCAAAAAGAAGGAAAAACTATCATTTTCATAGCAAAACATTCGGGTCTTGGTAGAAGACTACATTTCATACTAGTAGGAAATATGAGATTTTCTAGGGTTTTCATACTTATATCAACTGTTCCATTTAAAGATTTACATGACATTCATAACAACATTCCAAAACAAGAAAATAACATTTAAATACTTATGAATTCACCAGCTTTAGGCTGATACTCGCTTTCAAAATAACTTGTATTCTCAGGTCACCGGTTAAACAGGTACGATGGCCAGGTTTTGAGAAGACGGAGCACAAACAAGACTCTTCTTATTTTGATTATTCATTTTATTGTTGTACATTATGAAAGAACACACATGTATCAAAACTTTACTTTTAATGCAATGGATGATGTTGTTGCTTGTTTACTACTTTACACTGTTATGATACTTCACATGACGTCCTCCACCCCGGAACGTTTCCGCTGTTCTTGGTTTTGGGGTGTGACAGATTGGTATCAGAGCTTTGTTTATAGTGAATATAGTATATCAACCCATAAAAGATATACTAACTATAAATACATTGGGATTAAAACACTCTATCTAAGAGTTATACTTTTAAATAATAAAATATTTAAGTAAGTATACGTGCCTGCATTCATACTAAAATCAGCGTCACAATGACAAGAACAAAAGTATTACGATTGTTGAATATCACAAGTAAGCCTGGGGATGTATGGTCAGTCTTGGGAGTAGCATAGCCTGATCAACTATGCTGTTCTGAGGGGTGATTAGCACATGCCCACGAATGGTTGTGATATGGCAACAAGTCTAAAAACTTACCAACATTACCACAATGAGAACATTATAACAGAACCTAAGTTTAAAATACCATAGGGGTGTTTTGTGTTACCATAATTACTTACTTTAGAACTAAAACGGGTCTTCATTACTAAGTTGATAGTTGCTAAGTGGATACACTAAGGCTATAGGTAACTAGGATGTTATAGACTTAGAATCGGTGAAAATTTTGCTTTACCCCTATTCCTTGTGAATTTGGAGTTAAGGTCACTTATTCGAAGGCCTATCCTATGTTGATTACATATAACTGGTATGTAATTTATAAATAGCGATATAACTAATGAAGATTTTTCTAATAATTATCTAGATAGTTCGTCTAATAATTATTTCCTTACCCAAATTCTCACGTAGATAACATGGCTGGACTCCATCCCCACGACAACTCGTGCCTTCCGAACGAGGTCATTGCTGGATGGTTTGAAGAAGAACCAGAGAATGATCATCCAATCCCTGTGAATGATCACCATGATGAAGACCTTTTGGATGGTGCTAACTCCGAACCCGAGGTTGAGAACCTACCCCAAGCACCCTTTCCAATTCCTAACCCTCGTCCGGCTTTTCATGGCCCGACGCCTGAGTGGGTGGAATGTTTGGAAACATGGAGCCAAGGACAAGATCAGCCCATGCCATTTAAAGGTGACCGAAGCTTCTATGACCTGAGCAATGGGGGCTCAGCAGACAGAATCTTGCCAATCTTGGTCCGCAGAGTGGCCCGAAATGAGATTCAAGGCAGGACAGCCCTACATCAGATCACTGGAGTTGTCGCCGATGCGAGAATCCATACCCTCCGCACCATTCGTCTAGAAGATGCTCGTGAGAGATCTGAGAGAAACCATGAAGCCCTGCTGCAAGCACTGGCTGAATCACGAGCCGAAGTCATAGAACTTCAAGTATGCCAGAGGGTGTACGAAAGACACCTACTTGATGTGGAACGCCAACTGGCTGAACTGAGAGTTCACCAGAGGGATGACCGTCGCTAGTAGTAGATACTTTACTTTATATTCCTTGTTAGAAAGGAATCATGTTTCTGTCTATGCCCGATGTGGCATTTTCTATGAAACTATATCGTACTGTAAGTACTTATGGTTAGGTCTTTATACTGTCAAGAACTATCTTCTCTGGATATGATCTAAGACCTTTTTACAAGGTCATTTTCCTGAACTTGTACGTCATGAATATCAAAGATATTGACAGTCGGCTAACTTCGGTGTCATTCTTTATTCAAATACTCTTATCATACTTTCATTAGAGTCTATTTGAAACATGCTCTAGTCAAGTCATTGGACTATAGCAATCTGACTCCGGAGACATCTCCAAGTCTCTTTTAATGGTTGGATAATGTTATTCACCAACCAAAGATACCTCGGCTAGAACAACAAACATCTTGAGACCATTGTACGAACTTACTTCCGATCTTTGCTAGGACTGCATAATAGGGATGTAGGTCAAACCTTCATGAACATACTTCCATTCCGTACAAGGACTGCATCATAGGGATGTAGGTTGAACCTTAGAGAACATACTTCTATTCTTTACATGACGATCGAACTACGTCTAGGTTCAACCATTCTCGCTCAATAAAATTCATTTTCTTTCCGTGTAACAGAATCATGTCGCCAAAGAAAAACGATCAACCCCTCAACCAAACACCAACTCTTCAGATTGATGCAGCTACCTTTCAAGTTGCAGTCTCGGCTGCCGTGTCAGTTATTCTGACCCACCTTAACGCTAACAACGCAAATGTTAGCGGGATTGTTAACAACAATTCCAATCCGGGTAACAATCAAGCACTTCAACGAACAGCAAAATATCATGACACCCGGAGTCCCAAGACCAAGTGTAACAAACGGAAGTCTTGGGCTAAATCTAAGGACAAATCGCTTCGAAGGGAGAACAGGAAACAACCACCAGTAACAACTTTCACAGCCACGACATCTGTACCTCAAACTACCTTTCCTTCTAGTATCCCAATTGTCCCTAAACCAACCAGACTTTATGCTGGAAATCTCCCAAAATGCATCCAATGTAGTTATCACCACCATGGACCTTGTAGGGAGATGCGGTGCTCAAACTGCAACAGAAAGGGGCACACCAAGCGTTACTACAAGAGCCTAACAAGGCCGAACGACCAAGTGCGCAGCACCAGTGTAAACAAAGCTTGCTACGGTTGTGGCAAGGTAGGTCACTACAGAAGGAACTGCCTAGAGGCAGCAAATGCTGGCACAGACGGCAGTATGCTACCGACCACCGCCACAAGAGAGACTACTCCGGATCCACGTTAATGTAATTAAGGCGTTTCATTGTAACAGACTTATAAACTATCCAAAACTAGTGCAACCAGAGTCTTATCTTTTATGAGATCCCGTCCGTTTAGGGATGCTCGTGCTGCGTATACTTGTCTTTTGTAGTATACCTTGTTCGCAGCAATAGTCTTGTAGTAAATCTAAAAGTATTGTAACCCAGTTAAAAGTTGCACTGTCCTGTTTTGTCTGTAACGCCTTATGTTCAAATCTAATGTCTTTAGTTTCCATATGATTCCGAATTTATCATACAACTCGAGTAAATTCGATCCTCGCAAAACTTGCTTCATAAGTACATCTCTTTCTCAGTAAACGTCTTTTAGCGAAGCTGTCATATCAGAACACTAAAGTACTCATGCATGGAGTACATTATAGTTCTTTTCCTTTCCGAAGGAATCCCCGCAGTATCACTCGTGCAGTACGTCAAGTTCAATTCAAGGATTCATACGGTTGATCTATCACTAAAGAATGTATACATGAGAGTGATATATAATCAATGTTCTATAGGTTTAGAATTGATGATTCCACTTTAACTTCTTTTCCCTCGATGGGATGTGAGATTAAGGAAGAATCAGTTATTCGACTACCTTTTTAATCTTAATTATATACGACTCGTATACACGAGATTGTAATCATTTAACCATGTATGAATTCTAATATGAACTTCAGGATGGAGACTACCCAAGAGTACGAGTAATTGCATTGGCATAGGAACAAACTTAGAACCCAGTATGACTCTTATAACTAGATCGCCTTACAGTCTAAACACCTACTAAGATACAAGAACAGCCCGGAAAACTCAGCGAACTACTCAGCAACAGAATTGGAAGACTAGGCTTCTCACCCTTGAGAGCTCTGGTCTTATTCTTACCAGAAGTCGACGGAGTGCATCATATGTACCTCGACGATCGGGGACTTCGTTAAGATTTCCTTTAGAAATCGTTATCTCTGCCTCGCATAGATGAGATGATTGAGCAAATGCAAGGAAAGAATTACTTTCAGAAATGGACCTGAGATCCGAATATCACCAGTTTGAGTGTTAGGGAAGGATGTCCTAAAGACTACCCTCCGAACTCGATGCGGACACTTCAAGTCCATAGTGATACCCCTCGGATAGGACCAATACGCCCATAATATTCTTGAGCTAAATGAGTAGGGTACGCCTTTCTTACTGGGATCAGTTCGTCATTTCTCCATGTAATGACTTACTTATCTACCCTCGTAGTAAGAAAGAACCCATGGAAACTTTACCTTTAGAGGAACTTTCGCGAATTTCTCTAAACACGAGTTTTGAAATTGGAGAGTCAGATTTTTAAGACACACTGTTAGTGATGTGGGAAAATTTTGAGTACTCTTTCAATTTGTCAAAATCGTTGAGAATTTTTCAACACCAGAGACACCGGCAGAAATTCGCCAAATTCTAGGTCGTGCAGGCCTACTATCGTAGTCCATTCAGAACTCCTCTCAAATTACAGAAACCCTTTCGAATTTGACCCAGCAAGGGGTGGCCCTTGACTGGGAAGTTAAGCGAGAGGAGGAACCTTTGGAATTCCAAGTGAGAGACCAAATCCGTTAGGAAGTCTCACTATGGGAATGGCTTAATACGCTTCGTAAGGCGTGGAAAGCTAAATCCAATATAGTTAGGACCTCCGAGATTGTTACCAGAATCGGTCCTGTATCTCACAGACTAGACCTACTTCGCGAACTCAGTAACGTACATTTTACTCTTCGCGTCTCGATTTTTTTAAACCATACCTTTCCGTTAGGACTCTCGTAAGACACTCGACGAGATCGAGATTAACGAGATCCTCGCCTTCGTATTAGAACTGTAATGACCCTCGACCGAGAGGTCAAGCGATCGAAGCAACATCGTCGCCCGTTAGTGAAGGTTCATTGGAATACCAACCGAGGACCCGGATTCACTTATGAGCGCGAGAACCAATCGATTAGGAAGTTTCCACCTCACAACTCGATCACTTCTACCTACTTCCTTACATAGATTCTAATTTCGGGACGAAATTCCTTCTAACAGGGGATGATGTGACAACCCGAAATTTCCATTCTGAAACAAACCATGTCAAGTCAATAGAAGTTAGAACAGTTACAGTGAAATTCCAGACTTTTGGGTATAAGTTGGAGTATTTCAGGATTTACACTTAAGGAGACATCAGGAGAGTGGATGCACTAGGGTTTTGTGCAACACTGCTATTCCAAAACTCTATGATATTAGAGTTCATTCTGGGAATAAAATATTTTCTGCCAAAAATCCCAGGACTTTTTTTTTTAGAACGGCAAAAATCCCAGGACTATATATAGAAATCTGAACCATATTTATTCATTAGTTACATTTCCAACTAGAGAAAAGTCATATTCTCTCTCACGGATCTTCAGGTTTTCATCCCAAATCGTGAGTACTTCCATCTAGTTGTATTATATAGATTAGATTGTGCTTAATAACATCAAAATCGGATCAAAACCCCAAGATTTGAGAGTTTACCGCCCAAGAACACTTGGAGAGTAAACTCTTTTATAAGGGCCAAAGTGTGCCCAATGTCCCTCCAAATCTTGAAAATGAACCTTGAGACTACCCATAGCTTGTTTAGACATCCAAAACATTAAGAATCAAGGGTTGAAAGTGAGTTCACGGCCAAGGATGTTCTTGGGCCGTGAACTCCATTTAAGGTTGCCAAAATGCCCTAAATGCCTTCATTAAGCTAAGAGAAAAACAAAGCACTTTACCTTGATGTGTCTAGGACCCAAAACAATGAAAATACCAACACCCATGAGTGTTTATGGCCTCAAACACATGACCAAATGGTCCATGGGCCGTAAGCTCAAGTTAAGGGTGTTTTGATGCCACAAACACTTCCTAAGGCTTAGGCTTGAAATTAGGATGCTTCCTTATGACCTTTAAGGACCCTCATAAATATAAATGGCCGTGAGTTTACGGCAGTAAACTCATTAGGGCCGTGAACTCCTTAAAACTCCAAAGAAAGTGAGTTTCTCTTCATCATAGGTTAGAGTTAATGTCCCTAAATCATACCCTAGCCTTCAAACTTGCACTCCCACATGAGTAGCCATGAGTTTACGGCCGTAAACTCCCTTGGGCCGTGAACTCATGGTAGTAAACTCATGTGAGTTCCTTTATACCTTCCTATGTTGAATCACATGTGATTCCAACACTTGGTCATGGTATTTCCTAGTCCCGAAAGGTGTTTCCTTTCATATAGATGTTATAAACACTATATTCATGTCAATATGTGTCCTTATATGTCATTTAGGACTTATTGTGTATCGGGACTTCATTCGTGGAACTTCTCATCCCTACACGCATACCCGTTAGAACCACTAACAACAGGTGAGTTCATACCCCTTAATCAATGTTTTAAATGATTTTAAATGCTTTAATGGGGGGAATACAAGTAGAAAACAACATGTAATTAAAACTTTACTTTTAATGCAATGGATGATGTTGTTTCTTGTTTACTACTTTACACTGTTATGATACTTCACATGACGTCCTCCACCCCAGAACGTTTCCGCCGTTCTTGGTTTTGGGGTGTGACAAAATAGCCAAAAAGTATTAAGATATTATACAAAATAAATGATTAAATATGCACATATCAATTATGCTCTTAGCAATTGTGACTGGGATGCTGAGGATAACAATTAAGATGTGAATAACCATGCAAACCCGCTCTAACACCCTCGTGTTGGGTTTTTATTCAAAAACTAGTTTCAAAAACATGATTTTTAGCTATGGAAGACTTATAATTTTTTTTGAATAACATAAACAAGTTAAACCCAGCAATGATCTTTTTGCAAAGTTTTAGAAAGATTAAACTCCAACCAAAGAAGAAGATGGAGAAAATTACAACCTTTGTACTTCTTTAAATCCTCTTGGGAAGCTTGTAAGTTGATGAAGAATGTAGAACTTTAGAGACACCCACAATGAATCAACTTGATGTAGAATTCTAGTTATTTTGTATAAAACTCTTAAGACTCTTAAGCTTTATGTTCTTATCAAAACAAGAACATAAAGAGAGCATACGCAAGAGTGTGATCTTCAAGTCTTCAACTAAAACTAAAGAGAAACACACATATATACATAGTTATGATTTTTTGCATGAGTAGTGAAAGAGATATGAAAGCCTCACTTTATATAGAAAATCTTTGGTCCATAAGTTCTTAACACTTTAAGAACCCATGCCCCTAAAGCCTATGTGTTCCCCATGCTTCAAGCCATGCCTTTCTTTTGAATAACTTAATCAAAAGACCATAACTCCTTATTTTAATTATATTGCCCATGCTTGTCTTTTTTAGAGAAGTGTTCTTTTCATTAAACAAAGGAAGAGCCCATACTCTTTTTTTTCTAGCCAAATTTTGATTATTATAAAGGCAAAAGGAGAAAAAATCATCTATATATTTTATAAACCAAGTTTATAAAATATAAGCTTTAACTTTTTAGTAAAAGACAAAAGAATTTATCTGGTCCAAAATGTTGTGCATGACTTATTAATTCATACCACATGAATTGTATATAATGTTACTCGCTAATGAAAATTGTTATTTCCTAGAAATAAATAATTTCCAATTTAATTATAAGAGTTTATTGAATATTTATTAAAATAAATATTTAATAAATAATCAATTATATCAAGTTGTTGTTAGTGTGACCCTTTAGTATCATATATTAATTAGCAATATCATTTTAATATGATTCTTTAGCATACTCGATCTTTCACCTCGTTCGATTAATAATTTCCCATTGATGTGTCGGTTAACCACACACACTCCATAAACAATTATAAACACGAGTTGGTTCATCATTTCATCTTTATAGTCTCATAATAGTGTGTCGGTTAACCACACACGCTCCACTAATGACTCATAAAGAAATGATATTCATTTTCATGGATTAGCATACAATTTCACATTTTTCCTAAAGAACTACAGTGAGATTTTAAAAGCTTCTATTATTTTATATCAGTATACTTTTAATGATATTATGTCCTATCAAACCCGTTCGGCTAACAATCATCCACCGCATAGGAAAGCGGTGGGTGAAAATGACACTCATTCAATGGTCATTTTATAGATCGTTTCCTTATACCTTTTTTATAGCACGGTTTCATGAATGAGACCTACTATTGATTCAACTGACTTTTCTTATACATATAGTAATTAAACTTTTAATAATATATTTAAGGTGTATTTGAAAACTTTTTAAAATACAATGTTCAAAATTAATTATTTGAAATAATTAATTATTTAATTAATCATTTAAACATTTAAATGTAATTATATTAATCAATTAATTAGTAATTTAAACATATCATGGATTTATAATTATATTTTAATTAGTCTTACAATTAAATTAATCATTTAGATCCATTTGGATAATATTAATTAATATTATAATTAATCGTTATCTTGTCTGATATCATCTTCTAATATTTAGGGTTTTTATTTAATCATCTAAGATAAGCAAACATCGTATTTTAATAGATATCAAAATAGATAATTACCAAATAACAACCATATATTTCAAATTAGGAAGAAAATCCCAAAAATTTGGATTTGCACTGAGTTCATGTTGTGACAGATACACTGTCATGTCATGAAAACAATTTTTCAAAAAAAAAAAAAATCGATTCTACTAATATGCTTTCAATGTTACACACACCAAGTAGTTTTCATACCACTGATGGGTTTAATGTTTTACAACAAAATGCTCAATGCGGAAAATCTCTTAACAATTAAGAAGATGGCACATGCAACCTAAAAGGATCTATGTCTTTCACTTTGAATGCAACATAATTTGAATAACAAAGCTAACATAAACCCTAACAATTTATAAATTAAGAAATGAAGGTTAAGGGTTTACATAACTTTGATTTGTTATAGCAAACAAATCACTTCAATCATGCATCTGAAGAGCTTGGATAGCTAGCACGAAAAGGATGATGCCTCTAATGACTCACACCCAAACCCTAGAACAAGAAGACTATTGAGGAGAGAGAGGTTTATTTATTGGCTTATTATATGATTAATCTATTGTAATAAATGATTTGTTAATATATTATGTAATTAATATATTATTTAGAAATAGTATTATTTAATTAAGAATTAATTAGAAATTAATTAGAATTAATTTTAGGATTAATTGGATTAATTAAAGGTGCAAGGAATTAAGTTGTAATTGTTCAAAATTTGAACAAATGGAGGCTTATAGAATCTTCCATAGGTTGACGGTTTTAGAGGAGCCCAATTATGGTTTCTGGAACCCTCCTCAAGATAAGGATACTTGATAATATCTTGAAATTGAATTATTATTATCTTATTCAAGATTAGGGTATCCAGAGTTTTTCTATCAGCTATAAATAGGACCCATTAGGTGCCTCATTTACATACACTCCATACTTAAATGAAGAGCTTATTTTTTTCTCCATCTCCTCCTCTCTCCTCAAGTCTTCTAATTGCTAGGGTTTAAGTACAAACCATTAGAGTCACTAAGCTTTTGGTGCTTCCTTTCCAAGGCTTTCAAGAAGGATTTTGTTGTGATTATTTGTTATAATAATCAAAAGGTATGTAACCCTAATCCTATGTATATTTTTATTATAATAGGTTACCATTAAGTTTCTTGATGTTCATAGTTTATTGTTATCAATTAGAAAAAATATAGATCCATTATACGTTGCATGTACACTAAAGAGTTAAGATTTTCCACTACACATGTTTTGTTATAACCTATAAAATCTATCAATTCCCTCCCAACCTACTCAACTCACTACCACATCAGTTCCACATAAGATTTTCTCTCTCCTCTCTCTTCCATTTTTTGGCACCCACAACATATGAAACCCCTATCTTTCCCAACTCACTCAACCCACTCAATTTTTAATTTTAAAATAAACACAAACAAATAAAATTATACAAAACTAATTTACAAAATATTAAAAATATACATACTAGTTCACAAACTAATTAAAAAAACATACAAAATTATTGTGGTACAAGTCTTAAAGCAATAAGTACAACTAATCAATGCACATGGTTAAAATGGTTTGAGCAGCTTACATAAACCACAAACCACCCCATTTGGTCAACCCTCTACAACCTATGCTTGAAGGGATCATATGTTAGAGGTATTGCGGTACCTCTTTCCCAAAAGAACTCGATTATGTTCTCCCTAAGGGTAACTAACTTTGGGTTTTGTACACATTTAGTGGCTAAACTTATTTTGTGTTTGATGTACCAGTGAACTTGTTTAAATTGTTCAAAAAGTACAAATATGAACGAGCAATAGTGAGGATTTCTAGTTTCCGGTGTCTTCTCCAGCCAAACATGAGTTTTCTTGCCAAACATGAAATTTTTGGTCACCTTCTCCACCTAAGCATGAGTTTTTGGCCATACAATGCAAATTTCGAGTTTATCTATGACATTTTTTTAGAATATACACATTTGAAACACATGTAAAATTAAAGTCATTCATTGTTTTGGAACACACATATGTGAAATTAAGTTCGTTAATGGTAGGTTTCTCAAGTCTGGTTTCTGGCACCTTCATCTCCAGCCAATTTAAACCCTTCGAACACATATTTTTGAACACCTATAAAATTCATGAAAAATTTAAACATTTTAAAAACATTCAAAATCATCATTGTTTACAAACTGTTTCCAAAATAAGATTCATATCAAAGAAATCCCAAAATCGTGAAATAAAAATATGAGGAGGTGCACGATCACGCCTTCGCCTTCCCACGATCCTGAGAAGTATCTGAAACATAATCCAACAACTATAAGCCAAAAGCTTAGTAAGTTTGCCCCAAAATACCAATATATAGCAAAGAACACAATATTGTAACAACATGCAATGGGTCAACAGCTTTACAGACTGGATTACCCTTGAGCCCACAACATAAGTCTGGATTGCCTTACATGCCCATAGCTTATGTATGGCATGCTCCCCGGCTTGGTCAGTCAACAGACAAAATGCTGCTAAGCCCTCAGTACGAGTCTGGCATGCTCGGCCCAGCCCTCAGCTCGTATATGGAATGATCATGATTCCTAAGTATGAGTATGGCATGCTCTCCCTAGCCCTTAACTCATATTTGACATATTCCAGGGTTTGTTGGCTACAACACAAAGCAGGACAACCTCAACCCAAACCACACAATATGCCAACATATAACAGATAATAAAGTAAACAGATAAACAGGCTAGCATAGCAGATCAACCCATCAAAACCAATAGGTCGGCCTTGGTGCCTTCGACCTGAAAGTATAGTAAGGAAGACTCACCTCACAAGCAACTTAACTGATAAGATCTAACTTTGAATCTCAACTCCCAACTCAAAGCCTACAACCATCATGATCAACCCATCAAAACCTCAAAATACCCAAAATTCCCTCAGAAGTCTAACTTGGTCAACCATGGTCAAAGTCAATGTTAAGATTCAAGGTCAACAGTCCATGTTGACCCAACTCGTCGAGTGCCCATACCAACTCGTCGAGTTGCTTTAGTACTCATAGAAACAAGGAAAACCAGAGTCAGCTCGCTGAGTTATCAGTGCAACTCGTCGAGTTCCTACAGTATCCAAAAAAGCGGGAAAACCCAAGCCAACTCGTCGAGTTTTCAGGACAACTCGTCGAGTTTTCCCAACTTAACTCCTTCAGTCCTTTTTCATCCCTTCTAATGCTCAAGAATATAGATCGGGAACCCAAGAGCTAAAAAACCACGTAAAGTTGCTAACTTTACATCCATGCATAACACAAAGAGGCTAAAACACTTAAAGAAGGCTTATTAAGAGCTTAGAACATGAAGGAAGCCCAGATCTAGCTAAAGCTTGAAACTTTAAGCTCAAGGAGGCCACAAAACGTCTAGATCTGAAGTTATAACTTCATGACATGCTCAAACCAAGAACAAACCCAAAAATGAGCCAATACGACAATAAACTTCCAAGGAAGAGATCTAAGGAATAGATGAGCAAGTTTTCAACTTTTTAACGCAAAAGAGTAGCTAAACTCAAGAAGATTCTAGGTCTAAAGCTTCCCCCTTCAAGCTATGTACCACTAAATTCAATATCTTCAAAAGAACACCAAGGAAACAATCTTTAAGCTCACCCACACTTAAATATGGGAGAGAAAACACGATACTAGGGTTTCTGGATAGAGGAGGCGATTAGGGAGGCCAACAATGGGACTTAAGGCCTTTAAATAGAGTGTAACACCCTAAAAATTAGGGTTTCATATTCAGCCCCCAACTCATCGAGTTTTCTTCTCCAACTCATCGAGTTGGTCCAAAAAGATCTGTGGCCCTTAGACTTTCAACACGTCAAGTTGGGGCCATCAACTCGACGAGTTCTAAGGAAAAATTGCCTTTTTAATAAAATTCTCATACCTGGGAATCAGGATGTTTCAACTCTCCCCCAATTGAACTAGGCTTCGTCCTTGAAGCCTGCTATGGTGAACAACTCTGGATAATGCTCCCGCATCTCAACCTCTGGCTCCCAGGTCCACTCGGATCCCGTCCGATGTTGTCACTGTACCTTCACCAAAGGTACCTCCTTGTTACATAGAACCTTTACCTTCTTTTACAGAACAGCCACCAGCCTCTCAACATAATTCAGGAGCTCATCAACCTGAATGTCATCCAATGATACCACTGCATCCTCATCCAGTACGCACTTTCTTAACTGCAAAATGTGGAAAGTGCTATGAATCTGACTGAGCTCCTCTGGAAAGATCCAATCTATACGCAACCTTTCCAACCCTGGCAATAATTTGGAATGGTCCAATGTATCGAGGTCCCAACTTCCCCGTCTTCCTGAAGTGAATCACACCCTTCTAGGGTGAGACCTTCAACAACACCATGTCACCGACCTGAAACTCCAACTCAGATCGGTGCTGGTCGGCATAACTCTTCTACCGAATCTGAGCAATCTGCAATCTCTGCCTGATCTAATGAATCATCTTTATAGTCTGCAGAACCACCTCGGGCCGACCCATGAACCTGTGGCCAACCTCACCCCAACAGACTAAGGTACTATATCTCCGCCCATACAACAACTCAAAAGGTGGAGCACCAACACTTGAGTGGAAATTGTTGTTGTAGGAGAACTCATCAAGAGGTAGGTAGGAGTCCTAACTCCCAACTAAATCAACGACGTAGGCTCACAACATATCCTCGAGAGTCTGAATGGTCCGCTCTCTCTGGCCTTCGGTCTGCGGATGATATGTTGTGCTGAAATGCAGCCCCATGCCCAGTTCCTCATGGAACTTCTACCATAAACGGGAGGTGAACCGAACATCACTGTCTGAAACAATAGAGACCGGAATCCCATGGAAAACAACGATCTTGTGAATATATAGATCGGCCAACTTCTCGGCCGATGAGCTCTCCGAATTGCCAGAAAATAGGCACTCTTGGTCAATCGATCCACGATGACCCAAATAGCATCAAAACTCTTCGCCGTCTTTAGAAACTTAGTGATGAAATCCATCGAAATATGGTCCCATTTCCACATGGGAACCTCTAGAGGTTGCAACTTGCCATGCGGCCTCTGATGCTCGACCTTGACCATCTTGCAGGTCAAGCACCTCTCAACATACCAAGCGATCCCTCTCTTCATGCACGACCACCAATAACTCAATCTCAGATTCCGATACATCTTGGTGGCCCCAGGATGGATAGAAAAGCGAGACTTATGAGCCTCCTCCAACACAATCTGTCTGACCCCACTAGACATAAGAACCTACACACGACCGCAACAGGTCAATATTCCATGACTATCCAACACAAATCTGGTGATCTCACCCCTGATCCTCTCAATATTCCACTTCTCCTCACGAGCACCCTCAGACTGAGCATCCCTAATCAAACCCACAAATGGAGAATCCATAGATATCCTCATACATACCACGTGAGCTAAAGGTCCAGCCGACTTGCGGTTAAGAGCATCCGCCACCACGGTCGCTTTACCCGGATGGTAAAGGATCTCGCAGTCATAATCCTTGACCACGTCCAACCACCTATGCTGCCTCATGTTCAGGTTCTACCTCAAACTCTCGTGATCCATGTAGATAGTATAGTGGACCCCATAAAGATAATGCCTCCAAATCTTGAGAGCGAAAACCACCACTCCCAACTCAATATCATGCGTGGGATATCTCGTCTCATGTGCCTTCAACTGCCGCGAAGCATAAGATATCACTTGTCCTCTCTGCATGAGTACTGGCCCCAAGCCGATGATGGATGCATCACAGAAAACCACAAAATCCTTAATTCCCTCCAGGAAGGTCAAGACTAAGGCCTCACAAAGTCTATGCGGAAGGGTCTCAAATGCGGACTGTTGCTCAGGGCCCCACTGGAAATCCACCCCCTTCCTCGTCATACGAGTGAGGGGTACTGCAATCTTGGAGAAATCCTAAATAAATCTCTGGTAGTACCCTGCCAAAGCCAGGAAACTCCTGATATCTGAGGGACAGTTCGGAACCTCCCACTACATCACCGCCTTGATTATGGCATGATCAACCTAAATCCCATCTTGTTTAACGAGGTGTCCAAGGAACTGAACCTCTCGCAACCAAAACTCACTCTTAGAGAACTTAGCATAAAGTCAGTCTCGCCTCAAAACCCCTAGAAGCTCATGAAGATGCTCCTCATGCTGGTCTTTGGCCTTGGAATATACCAAGATGTCATTAATAAACACGATAACTGAGCATTGGCCTGCATACCCAATTCATCAAGTCCATAAATATTGCAGGCGCATTGGTGGTCCCAAATGGCATCACCACGAACTTGTAATGCCCATAACGAGTCCGGAGTGTGGTCTTCTCTACGTCCTCCTCCCTCACCCTGACCTGTTGGTACCCAGACCTCAAATCTATCACGAAGAACCAAGATGCTCCTTGCAACTGACCAAAGAGATCATCAATCCGTGGAAGGGGATAACGGTTCTTCACCGTTAACTTTTTCAGTTCCCTATAATCGATGCACATCCGGTGCGAACCATCTGTCTTCCTGACAAATAAAATCGGAGCTCCCCACGGTGAACTAACAGGACAGATGAACTGCTTGCATAGTAACTCCTGTAGCTGAGATGACAACTCCTACATCTCAGGCGGTGCCAATCGGTATGGCGCCTTGGCAATAGGGGTTGTACATGGAACAAGGTCGATCCTGAACTCAACCTGCCTCTCAAGAGGCACGCCGGGTAACTCCTCCGAGAATACATCAACGAACTCCCTGGCAACTGGAACATCAGCAACCAATACCTGATCCCCAACTCGCGTATCCACTTCATAAGCCAAATAACCCGCACACCCGTGTAGAATATACTGACGAGCCTTGGCTGTCGAACAAAACCCTAAACCCAGCCTGGTGCCCTCTCCATAAATAACCAGATCTCCCCCACTTGTGGTTCGAACTACCACACGCTGACCCTCGGAGTCGATCATGGCAGCGAAACGGCTCAGCCAATCTGTACCCACTATCACACAGACGTCTCCAATAGGAATAGGAATCAAATAGATCGGGAAAGATACTCCGAATCTTTAGAATGCAACCATGATAAACCAAAACAACAGAAACCCCGTGTTCGTTGGCGATAGAAACTCGCAACAGACACTCCATCTCTCTTATGGGCAAAGAAAACTCCCTACTAAAGGACCGAGAGAAAAAAGACCGACTCGCACCTGAGTTAAAAAATACAAGAGCAGGAAAGGAGTTCACTAAGAACGTACCTAACAGAGGTACATACATATGATCATAAAACAATCACAATCAATAAGATAAGAGATAGAAAGCTACCAGTCACAACATCTGGTGTTGCTCTGGCCTCCTCGGCAGCGAGTTAGAAAGCGCGACCTCGAGCCCTCGAGGGCTCCACCCTACCCTAACTGCCGTCAGTAATCCTCAATGTAGTTGGCGCTGGAGCTTGTGCTGACCTAGCAGTGAGCAATGGACAGTTGGCCTTCACATAGCCAACCTGGTCGCAATGATAGAAAATCCTGGAACTGAGTGTTGGAGCCTGCTGGCGGCAATCCCTCGCCATGTGACCCTTCCATCCATAATTGTGGCACCCACGTGCGCCTTGCCGCACTTGCCACAAGTATGACCATTCCATCCCCTGGATCTGTCATCAGCGATCTTAAATCGCTTTGTAACAGGCTGCGAATGCACTAGGGCCTGCCTCTGCTCTCTCAACTGAAGCTCTATCTCAAGCTTACACCGCCTAGCGGCCTCCTGTAACTCCAACAAAGTATCACATTGATGGGTAGAAACAAACTGTCGAATCTTCGTCTTGAGAATGATCAAGTAACGGGTCATCTGAGCCTGCTCCAAAGCAAACTCAGGGAATAACATGGCCCTCTCAGTAAACATCTGGGTGATCTCCATCACCGACTCCGATCTCTTCTATAAATCCAAAAATTCTTGAGCCAACCTCTCACGCTCAACCCGAGGAACGTTGCGAGTACGAAACCTCTCTCTGAACTGATCCCAAGATACCATAGCCCTCTATTCATCAAAGTACGATCCCAAAAAAGTCTCCACCAATCCTTCGCTCCGGACCTCAAAAGGTTCAAAGAGCACTTGAACTTATGGTCAATAGGACATGAACAAGTGAAAAAACATCCCTCAATGTCAAATAGCCACCTCATGGCTATAATCAGGTCCTGAACTCCCTCGAAGGTCGGGGGCTTCATATTATCGAAGTCTCGATACTGAAAGACCCGACCTAGTTCAACACCTGAAGCGGCTACGACTACAGGAGGCTGCATCAGCAGTCGTCTCGAAAATGGTTGTGTATCTCTCATTAAAAAGTTCCATAATAGTAGTCTTGATAGACCCAAACATCTCTGGAATCTGACCCTAGACGATGGTCACAACCTCCTCATGGAGGATCCTCCTGATCCTGATATCCAACTCCTCTGACCTCATCTGACTATCAGCCCATGATCCCAACCCGATCCAATCTCAATTCGCCTCGTAGTCACCATACTGAAAATACACCAGGAAGAGATAAGATAATCCACATAAATAATGGGGAACCAACTCCTAACAAAGCCCTAGGGGTTGTGTCTTCCTTGCTACACGTACGGGTCCTGTGCTTTTAGTGGTACAGGCCCATACTACCTACCACACCTACCCGTGTTTGTCTCAAGGATCATCACAACACCCTAACAATACTTATAAACATAGACAAATGCTCAATCCTCACTCCTATAGGAAAGGCTAAATATCTCACTACTGGCCGACTGACCCTCACGAATCATCCATGATACTTCCGCCAACCCTGCAACACTCGTGTATGCTTGCCATACATAACACTAGACCCTATAGACATTCGAATATCTAATCCTACCCTAAGCCTTCATCAAACAAGAACAGGAAATAAGGCCAAACCAAACATTCTCAGGCTATAAGATCTTAGTTATATATAACCATGATGCATACACTAAGAAACTACAGTAATGATCTCAATTTCATAAAAGAAAGGCCTTATGCAATCATGCATCATATAATCAGGCAACTTTATCATGCAATTCCTGAAGATCCCAAGCCTATCACTAGCATGTTGTTCTAACATATCACAATATCAAATAATAGTATGGTATTTTGGGGTCTACTATCTTGTAACACCTATAAAATTCACGAAAAATTTAAACTTTTTAAAAACATTCAAAATCATCATTGTTTACAAACTTTTTCCCTAATATGATTAATATCAGATAAATCCAAAAATCATGAAATAAAAACTTGAGGAGGTGCACGATCATGCCTTCACCTTCCCGCGATCATGAGAAGTAACTGAAACATAATCCAACAATTGTAAGCCTAAAGCTTAGTGAGTTTCCCCAAAATACCAATACATAGAAAATAACACAATATAATAACAGCATTCAATGGGTCCACAACTTTACAGACTGGATTACCCCTAAGCCCACAACATAAGTAGCATATGATTGGGGTATATGTAATATAAAAACTAGTAGAATGCCATACATTTCTTGTAGCTTGGATTCCTTAAGACCTTGTGAGCCTAGCACCCCAAATGTGATACCTCAAATGCTTCACACAACACCACCAACAACTTGGAATAACTTGAGAGAAGATTCTTATGCACCAAAATCGGCTAGCCCTCACTAGAATCACTGAAGTCTCGATTTTACAAGGATGAGGCTTCTTTATATAGTGTGCATATTAGGGTTACACCATGTAACTCATGCCTTTCCATATTCTTCATGATCCATAGGTTTTAACCTCCATGGAGTATCCATGGGTAACCACATGTGTTTAGCCCATCATGAAGAACTATGGACCATAAGCCCACTATATAAGAATGAATGATTTACCAAATCAATCCCTTGGTTCCTTTGCTAAGGCAACTACACTCTCGTTATCACAGAAAATCTCCATAGGCTCTTTTATAGCTGGTACAACTCCAAGGTCTCCAATGAAGTTCTTAAGCCATATTGCCTCCTTTGCCGCCTCGCTTGCTGTTATATACTCTGATTTGCAAGTTGAACCAGCTATTGTCTCCTGCTTGGAACTTTTCCAAGTAATTGCTCCTCCATTTAGGGTAAAGACCCAGCCCGACTGAGAGCATAAATTATCCCTATCAGTCTAAAAGCTAGCGTCACTATACCCTATTATTCTCAAGTCATCACTATTGGATTAATGTCTAAGTCCATAACTATAATATGTAAGACTTGACCCGACCCTGGAAGGTCCATTTGGGTTGCATGGCATCATGCATTTGGATAGACTATAATGAGAGAAATAACACTTAAGGTTTGTTAATATATTATAAGTTCTAATATATTAATAAGATTATTTAATTAGTATTGATCAAGAATTAATCTAGGATTAATTAAGTGATCAAAAGAAGACTAATTAAATATATGGGTTGATTGTGTAAATCATCCATACTTGTATAGTGGGCTAATTCTCCATGGATTGTCAAGTTGGGCTAAAACCCACAAGTTGCTCCATGGATGCTCCATGGTATATTTGAACCCATGGATCCAAGGAAATGAAAAGACATGACAATTAGGGTTTACCCTAATTGTCACTAGCTATATAAGCATCTTATTGTTGACAAAATCGGCACTAGAGTATGTGTGAAAGGGCTAGCCGATTTTCATGAAGTGTGTATATTCTCTCAAGTTATTCCAAGTGGATTTGGGGTTGTGTGAACCATTTGAGGTGTCACACTTGGGGCACTAGGCACTCAAGCTTCATGAAGACATTCTACATTAAAGAGAGGTATGTAATTCTAACTTGAGATATTCATATGAATTAATGTTATTATGCTAGTTAGGATGAATACCTTGGAAACTTCATATTTGCATGTATAATAGATAAAATATAGATCCAAGGTATTTAGGGTTGCATGTACACTTAGGAGTGTTAAAATGCTGAAAACCCAATAGTGGTATCAGATCCTAGGCTTGTTTTCTTGTTATACCTGCTTAAACTGCTTAAAAATTGAATTTGGTGGTCTGTACAGCAGACTTGCCGAGTCCAAGGCAAAAAGCATCCAACTTCTCGAGTTTGTTCATGCACTCGACGAGTTGGACCCCCAGACAACATATATTCGACTGTTTTGGCTGGAATTGGACTAGGAACATTACCCTAAGCTGTTTTTGGACTTATAAACTTGTTTTTGATGTGGTAATGTTCATGCTAATCCAATTTCAAAGATAATTGTAAATAGATTCATGTTTTGTATTAGTTTAAGTGTTATTCTAATTACATGAAAAAGTTTGATTCCAGTTATCTTGTTCATATGAGTTGCTTAGATTAATAGAAAAGGTTGATTGATTATGTGTCTTTGATCCATTCTAATCTAAGAATTGATTCTAAAATGTGTTTGTGTAACTTGTCCTCAAGTTACATGAAAAGTCACATTAAAGTTTCTTAAAACTCATAAAGGTTGGCAATGGTTACAAAATGAAGAGTCTTGTCCTCATTAAATGGTTTTATGACTCCATAACTTGTCCTCAAGTTATGGAGGTTCAAGAGTCACTTCATTAAATCATTAAAATGTGTAACCTTAATTAGTTCCATAAGTTACAAAGAAGAAGAGTTGCATTCTTTAATAGTTTAAAGTCTTCCATAACTTGTCCTCAAGTTATGGAACTTGAAGAGTTTTTTTTAATTAAAACTACTTTAAACACATAAGTTATGGAATTAATTAGTTTTGAATATTTTCAAAACTTGCCCTTAAGTTTTGGAATTTGAAAAGTTTTCTCTTATGAATACTTTAATTCCAAGTTAAGCCCTTAGAATTTTAAAAGTTAAAATTCAACCCTTACACTTTATAATATTATAAGTTAATAATATATATATATATATATATATATATATATATATATATATATATATATATAAAAGAGCAAGTCAGTCTTACCATTAGTAGGCCTCATTCACGAAGCCGATCTATAAGGAGGGTATAAGGTTACTGCCTATAAAATTGCAGTTTAATGGGTGTCCACTCTCACCCACCGCTTCCTTGACTGGTGGAGGGTCGTTAGCCGAACAGGTAGGACAAGGACTATAATTCTCTCTTCATTAAAAGTATTAATGATATATACTAAGTAACTAAACTCTTATAAATTCCCAATCTTAGTTACTTAGGAACATGTGAATTTGGTGCTAACCTATGAAATTACACTTTGCACTTTGCTTAAGTCGTTAGTGGATCGTGTGTGGTTAACCGGCACACTAACCTTGTATTTAACAAGGTAGGCAAAGGGTAACTTAATGTTTATCATAGTGTCGATGGAGCACGTGTGGTTAACCAGCACATCGATTGAGGGGTAAATATTAAGGGTACCAAGTATATTTGCATGGTTATTCACACCTTGTTTGTGATCCTCGGCATCCCAGTCACAAAACCTGAAGGGCACACTTGAGATTGAAACATGCCATTGAAAAGTTCAATGAATCTCAAAAGAATCTAGGAGTTTCAAAACCAATTAAAACCTAATAATACATTTCGTTTATCTTGGTGGAAATTGGTGAATCGTCATTCACCTACCTTCAAATATTTTATAGCTCTGATTACGGCATCCCTCTTCCAAGTTATAAAAGTATTGTGTTGGGTCCTAACCTTAATATTTCATATTGGGTGTTATATTAGGGACTTTAAATCAACTATCTTGAATATCTCCCAAAAGATGTCAGGTTTAGACATTTATGATCTTCCCAAATCTCTTGAAACAAGCTTTCCTAAATGAAGATGATGTCCCATGGAAATCATACTTCTTTCACCCCCTCCAATTATTCTCCCTAACCTACAAGTTCTTGAAAAGTTTAAGGTCACTCAAGCCCTATTGCCAAGCAAAGGTCTATGTGTGATCACATCTTAGAGATGTAGTCACATATTGACAAGCCGGGAGAGTTGGGTGTCAAAGTCTTGAGAAAGTTGGTGGCTCAACTACTTTCTAAGTCACATAGTGAGTTCCTTTGGGACTCCTATGAAACAAAATCTGATAAGACCCTTAATGATCTTATCTATTTGCTAAGATCAACTTCCTAAAACTTTAAGGACGTTGACAATGATGACATTTGATATCCAGTAAAGCTCTCTCTTGCCAATGGAAAGGGATTGGCCATAGTCAACTCGGTTGACCAAATGGTAAAGAGAGAAGCTAAGTTTGTGATAGTCCTGCATACCATTACCAAAGGGTCCATATGTTTATATTTCCAAAGGAAGGGGCATTAGTTGCGAAGCTGCCAATTTTACCTAAGGATGTTAAAATCAATAAGTTTGAATCTACTTCAGGTAAAGTCCACTATCTAACTCCACTAAGTTTCTATTCTGAGATTCTTGATACATGATGTGACTGGGTCACATGTTGATGTTTTAAGAATCAAAGAAAAGTGAAGAAACTTAAAGAAACAATATGTTGAATCTGATCGCGTAGATGGATTTCTATCGCATAGTTTGAAGATCGAATTCTTGAGCTACTTCTTAGGAATTATGATATATTGCTTAGGAATAGATAACAACAAAGTTTTCATGTGCTTTTTCACTGTAAGAATAGTTTTTCTGCAAAGTTTTTAAAATAAAAGGAAAATTTTGGATTTTATTTATTTTAAAATATCCTTACAATGGCATTTGTGAAATTTTTTGTTTCTTATAAGATTCCATTAAGAGAAAGATTGGAAATATGAATTTGATTCTTTCATTTGTGGTAGTGTCTAAATTTACCGAATAAGGAAAGATTCTCATCACCCAAGTGTCAGTTGGATAGAAACTTGGAATCATCCAAGTTGTATAGCATGATGAATGAGAACTTTCAAGCATTGGAAAAATTAAGACTAACTACTTGTTCACATGGATGTTTGAGTCAAGTAAAGGACTAAGGGATCGAGTACACATTCCTGTGCATTGGTTAAGTCCACCAAAAAAGATCGACAAGACTATTCGTCATAATTTACTATAGCTTAGTAAATATGGCTATACTTACAACCTTAAGTGTAATTCTGAGACATTGAAAAAGGTTCCAATGTATGACAAAGCGAATAAGAAGAATCAACTTAGGCAGAAAGATAAAAGTGTCTCAAATCTGAAAAGATGGGAGAGTACTTTAGTATCATGTTTTAAGACCATCTTAATGATTTTGAGACCTTATCACAATTCATCCTCTAAGTGCATTCTGATAGTTAAGGAGAGGAGTTATGAATTGTTGAAGTGGTTAAATCAAGAAGATGATTCATACTTCGCTCCAAAAACAATTCTTAGAGTTATACTCTAAGATTGTAACTTGAGTGACATATCTTAAAAAAAGGTTTAAAACACTTGTCAAATGTAAGAGTAATAGTGTTCTACTCTTGTACATTTGAAATTGGTAAGTTGTGATGGTTTGGATAAAACAAAGACCAACTTAGGCCAATTGTGTGAAGTGTTTGTCTTGATAAAGAATCCGCACTATCTCTTGAATATTTGGCAAGATAGTCTTATATGTCAAGAGGATAGTGGGAGTCTTAAAGATCCTAAAAGGAATTTCAAGATCTAATCAAGAATAATAAACTTGTAGTTTAACACTAGCACACGACGTGAGGTTTATAACCTATCGTGTTCACATATTTCTATTTCTGTGTCCATTCCAGTTAAAGTTGGCTTTACATATGAGTTCTTAGAGTTCTCAATTGGTTGCACAACAACTTGGAAGCAATGGCAGGCCCTTGAGCTACCAGATGGAAAGAAATTAAGATTGAGTTCAGTCCATATGAGTTTGGATTTGTCGTTATCCTTGTCTTGTGACTATGGTTTTGACAATTCACATGGATAAGAACACATACACCATTAAATCTAAGTGTCATAAGGTTTCTCTCTGATTCATGAAAATGATGGTGAGGAAACACTTTCACTAAGTAGATTTTTAGCTAGACAGCAATTGTGATATTTGCATTCTCAAAGTCGTTAGTGGAGCATGTGTGGTTAACCAGCACACTAACATGGACTTGTGATAAGTGGCAAAGGTCTAAACAATTGAGAATATGATTACGACATCCCCTTTCATAGTTCTTAAAATTGTTTAGACACACCTGTGAGTTATCTAAGATAAGGTGTATGATATTGATAAAGTTTTATCAAAGCAATCTAGTATCAGAAATCTAAACTTTGGTAAGAAAGTCAATAAAGTATTGTTTTTCTAGAAGTTCAGCTGATGTCTGAGTACATGTCAAAGCTAGTGGGAGCATAAGTGTTATGCTAATAATCATCATGTTAGTGAGAACATGATAATTATGATAAAGGTTGTAAGTTAGCAATGTTAATTATAGAAAACAAAAGTTTCAATTGGGAACAAATTCTTTTGCTATAATTAAGGGAGAGAATATTGTACTTCATTTCAATTCTAAAAGCTTAGATTGAGGTTTTAATTGTATTTAGTCAGGGATATATATATATATATATATATATATATATATATATATATATATATATATGAACTTCATGTTGGAATGGATCAACATAAGGAAATTCTATATATGGGTCTTTTATTTGCGTTCTAAAATTCAATTATGATTAGGGCATCCCTTTTCATAATCTGAATTATGAGAACTTGGCAAATCATGTGCTATAATATTCACCCTTTCTAAATTTTTCAAAATGCTCAGAGCATTAAGAAGGGAAAAGGTCTAGAATTAGATATGACTAAAAGGATTAAGCAATTGTTGAGGACAATCTAAGGTTTACCAAAGATTGGTTGCTCAGGGACAATTGGAAGTATAGTGTTAATTGTTGGAAGGACCGTATTGACATATTTTAAAAAAAATGCAGTTCTTGTTCAGAAGTGAAAGTTAAAAGGGGAATATGGAAATGATCCCATAGGTGGAAGTTGTTCAATAAATCTGTGTAAGATTATGAAACATAATGCAAGAAGGATGTTTCCAAGGAGTTGATCTCCTTTTGAATGCTCTGTAATGTTTGTTTTCAAGTCTTTGTGACTTTGTGCATAATCATTACAAGAGGATCAATGCATATAAGTTTAGAATCTAACAGATTTTAGTAAATGGCATGAATTTGAAATTCTTGCATTTGCAGTAAGGAATTGGGAGTGTGAAATGAGAATCATTGAAATTATGTTCAATTGATCTCTTTCACAAAGTAAAGATCATAGACAAACTTAGTTTGCATACTTGGTGTATGGCATGACTAGTGTTTAAAAAAAATATAGAGTACATGCTTGGAGCATGGGACAACTATTGTTTTTAATTCAAGTATAGAGTTGATAGCTGAAACAGTATACAATGAATCATTTGCAATCATATGGTTATAAATAAAAGGTGTTTTATTTATATTCATAAGTTCTAAGACCATATTGGATTCGATTATTGTTGTGTTTCACTTAGCAAGTTTTGACTTCCAGAATAACTAGGCCATTGTTCTGAATGAGTAAGTTATTCAAACCATCCACAGTCGATAATACGTTGGAAGTAGGTATTAAGGCAAGAATGTCATGAATTGGGTTTGTAGATGTCCAAGGTATGGGACATAGCCAAGAGGTGCTACAACATTCATGAGTGCTCATAAGTTCTGAGTATTGGATTCAACCCACACTCAATTGAATCACTTCATGGATTTTATCACGAGTGATCATGAGATGATAATATCTTATATTCTTCAAACCTAGAGATATGAATTGTTACTATGAGTTGGTTATACATTGATTGCACGAAAATGCATTGGTAACTCGATCTTATAAATTTGCATTTGTGTATGATTCAACAAGTAGTAAAACAAGCCATATGAGTCAAATTTTATCCATTCCTTTTACCTTCGGGATAAAAGCAATATCTGTGGGCCCCTCGATGATTTGGTGATGAAAAATGAAAGTGTTCAGTCGGGCCTGGACTGATTTGATTTGTTCAATTAGTCAGTCGTCATAAATCGGAAATCGAGAAACAACAAATGGACAGAGAGAATAATTATAATCCATGTCTCATTCCATATGATATCTAGAATGAAGGAATATATGATCCCTTATCTAATGGACAAGTCATTGATAAAGGTCAGTGATCATCGGCAAGGTCAGAGTTCGACAGAAGCTTTTGAGAGCTACGATTGACAGTCGGTTCTTGAAGTCATACTTGCAATAATAGATTTAGACTTATCCAAGTGGGAGACTGTTGGATTAATGTCTAAGTCCATAACCATAATTGCTAAGACTTGACCCGACCCGGCATGGTGTAACACCCAAATATTCAAATAATTTTTCACATTTTAAAAACACACTTTCATTCATAATTGTTATAAAAATATCATTGTATCACATAATCAATTCATAACATCACATCCCAAGATCATAATATGTAAAAGCTCCTCATGTGTGTACTGATCAAGCCGGCGCCTTCCCGCGATCCTCACCAGTACCTGAAACACATAACACAACAATGTAAGCATAAATGCTTAGTGACTTACCCAAAATACCACACACAACACATATTAGCCACTCGAGGCTATAACTCTGTTTGACTCTATGGTCAATGTGTCTCAGTGGGACCCTCCAGTCCCATAACTTTGTGGACCCTCTGGCCCTAACTCTGTGGACCTTCCAGTCCTAACTCTGTAACCTCTATAACATACATAGCATAAATCACATAAAAATCATATCATGCAAAAGAATACAAAATACTCTGTCACATAACTCTAATTACCACTCTAGTTAAAGTATAGTGAGAAGACTCACCTCGGGTAACTCGGTAATCTCGAACTCTGTAAAATCTGGCCTAGCCTCCACCTAATCATATGAAATAAATACTCTTAATCAATACATCTCTTAAGGCTAGACTATTCCCTCTCTTGGTACTCTCAGAAGGATAAAAGACCATTTTACCCCTCTCATGGCTCAAAGACCCTAAAGTTGACCAAACCCTAAAAGTCAACAAAACTCAACCCTCCGGGTTATGCTGCACGTACCAAACATGTACGCTGAGCGTACCTGGTGTCCTCACAGAAACGGGGTGCGCGACTCCTTACACCGCGCGTACTGAGATTACGCCCCGCGTAACTCCCAGTTTCAGACTCTTAAGCTCTTGAGGTTTTAAACAGTTAAGACCCATGTCCAAATTCTAGATCTGACCATTTCTAAGCCTCTTAATCCATAAAGTTGGTGACTTTAAGCCTTTTCATGGCTGGACAAGTCACCAACACCCATAACATTCCATTTCCAATCCCTAGAAAGCTCCTAACTCAAGCATGACCTCATAACAACGACCAAGTTGGGATTTTTATGGATCTATAACACAAATATCACTGAAATGGGACAAATCTAGGTCCATGGAGTCCATTACTCTCATAAAGTCTCCACCTTTGGGACTTTTAACCCTAGAAATGGTCCATGCAACATAAAACCAAATAAAGAGAAAAGTTTTGAACTTTATACCTCTAGATGAAGCTCCTTTCTCTGAAATTCTTAGATCCAAACTTTCACTTTAAGCCCTAGCCTCCACAAGCTCCTCTCCTTCTTCTTCACTAACACACCTAGACACTTTTAGCTCCAAAACACACACACTCAAGCTAAGGACGACGGATGGCTCTCATAGGGTTTCACTATCTGATATGGAGGCTAATAAATGAGCCTTAGCATCCTTTCAATAGTACATAAGCCAAAAATTTAGGGTTTGCATCTGGACCCGTTACGCCCAGCATAACCCTGGGTACGCCCAACGTACCCAGGCGAGTCCGCGTCCAAATTAAGCACATGAGTACGCACAGCATACCCCCCTAGTACGCCCAGCATACTCACTTGCTACAAGAACTCATTCAAGGGACTAATCTTGACAACTTGACAAAATGGAAGGGTTAAATAGCTTTACCTGAATTTCGAGATGTTACAATTCTCCCCCACTAGAACCAGACTTCGCCCTTGAAGTCTCAAGATGAAAACAACTCTGGATGCTGCACCCACATCTCTGACTCCGGCTCCCAAGTCAACTCGGACCCTTTCCGATGCTGCCACTGGATCTGAACCAGAGGCACCTCCTTGTTCCTCAAAACCTTGACCTTCTGGTCCAAGATCGCGATCAGTCTCTCAACATAATTTAGACTCACGTTCACCTGGATATCCTCCAACAGTACAACTGCCGACTCTTCGGCTATACACTTCCTCAGTTGAGACACGTGGAAGGTATCATGGATCTGGCTCGGCTCTGCAGGTAGCTCCAAACGATATGCTACCCTGCCTACCCTCGCAATCACCCTAAACGGTCCAATGTATCGGGGCCCCAACTTGCTCCTTTTCCTGAATTGAATCACTCCTTTCCAAGGAGACACTTTCAGGAGTACAAAATCTCCAACCTGAAACTCGAGCTCGGATCGACGCCTATCCGCGTAACTCTTTTGGCGACTCTGGGCCGTCAGCAACCTCTGTCTAACCCGTTGTATCTGCTCTGTCATCTAAAGCACTATTTCAGTGCTGCCCATCACTCGTTGTCCTACCTCTCCCCAACAGATGTGAGTCCGACACCTCCTCCCATACAACAACTCAAAGGAGGCATACCAATGCTCGAATGGTGGTTGTTGCTATAGGAAAACTCAGCCAAAGGTAGATACGTGTCCCAACTCCCTCCGAAGTCCAACACACATGCCCGAAGCATGTCCTCGAGCGTCTAAATCATCCGCTCACTCTGTCCGTCCGTCTGTGGGTGGTAAGCGGTACTGAAATGCAGCCTAGTACTCAACTCCTCATGGAACTTCTTCCAGAACCTAGAAGTGAAACTCACATCTCGATCTGACACGATCGAGATCAGTACACCATGCCGCGATACCACCTCCCTCGCATACACCTCTGCCATCCTCTCTGCGGAAGAGCTCTCACTGATAGTAAGAAAATGAGCGCTCTTTGTCAGCCGGTCGACGATCACCCAAATTGCATCGACGCCTCTCGCAGTCCTCGGCAATTTGGTGATAAAATCCATGGAAATCTGTTCCCACTTCCACTAGGAATCCTCAAGCGGCTGCACCTTACCATGTGGACACTGGTGCTCGGCCTTAACCCTGCGACAGGTCAAGAACTTCTCTACAAACCATGCCACATCTTTTTCATGCAGGGCCACCAATAATCTTTTTTTAGGTCCAAATACATCTTAGTGGCCCCGAGATGGATTGAAAACCTCGACCTGTGCGCCTCCTCCATCAAAATGGAACGTGCCCCGCCCTCAAATGGCACCCAAATCCGGCCCTGGAAGGTCATATGCCCCCGGCTATCGGCAATGAACTCAGATATCTGCCTGATCACCTGCTCTCGGTTGCGGTTCTTCGGTCTCATGGCCTCTACCTGGGCCTCCCGAATGGTGTCCAACACCGGAGTCATCACTGTCAACCTCAAACAAACATCTCGCAATGGGGCACTCTCTGCCCTGCAACTCAAGGCATCGGCTACCACGTTAGCCTTGCCCGGATGGTATAGGATCTCACACTCATAATCATTTACCACGTCCAACCATCTCCTCTGACGCATCTTCAGGTTGGGCTGATCCATCAAATACTTCAAACTCTTGTGGTTTGTGTAGATGGTACACCAAACCCCATACAAATAGTGGCGCCAGATCTTGAGGGCGAACACCACAGCCCCCATCTCCAGATCGTGGGTAGGATACCTCGTCTCATGAGGCTTCATCTGCCTCGATGCATATGCTATCACATGCCCTCTCTACATTAGTACCGCACCCAGTCCCGATATCGACGCATCACAATATACCACAAAGTCCTCCATTCCCTTCGGAAGGGCCAACACTGGGGCTTCGCACAATCTCTGGCGAAGTGTCTCGAATGAGGCCTGCTGCTCCAGGCCCCAACTGAAAGCTACGCCCTTCCGGGTCAGGACAACAATCCTGGAGAAATCCTGGATGAATCTCCGATAATAGCCGGCCAACCCCAGGAAACTCCTGATCTCCGAAGGGGATCTCGACACCTCCCAACTCATCACCGCCTCAATCTTGGCCGGATCGACCAATATCCCATTTTGGTTGACGAGGTGTCCTAGAAACTGGACCTCTCGTAACCAGAAATCGCACTTGGAGAATTTGGCGTAAAGCCTCCCCGATATCAGAACTCCGAGGATCTCCCTCAAATGCTCCTCATGCTGCTCTCTGGATCTCGAATACACCAATATATCATCAATGAACACGATCACCGAACCATCCAACATCGGCCTGCACACCTTGTTCATGAGATCCATGAACGCCGCTGGTGCATTGGTGAGCCTGAAAGGCATCACCACGAACTCGTAATGCCTGTAACGAGTCCTGAACGTTGTCTTCTGGATATCCTCATCACGCACCCTCATTTGATGATATCCAGACCTCAAATCAATCTTAGAGAACCAAGACGCTCCCTGCAACTGATCAAACAAATCGTCGATCCTTGGTAAGGGGTAACGGTTCTTGACCGTCAGCTTGTTCAACTCCCGGTAATCAATGCACATCAGGTGTGAACCATCCTTTTTCTTGAAAAAAAGGATCGGCGCTCCCCACGGCGAGCTACTCGGCCGTATAAACCCCTTCCCCAGCAGCTCCTGAAGCTGCGAGGATAACTCCTGCATCTCTGGAGGTGCAAGGCGATAGGGCGCCTTGGCGATACGCGCTGCCCCTGGAACCAAATCGATACAGAACTCCACCTGCCTCTCAGGAGGCACTCCCGGCAACTCCTTGGGGAAAACATCCGGGAACTCACGCACTATCGGGACCTCATCGACCGACCTCGGTCTCTCTGCACCTGCTCTCGTATCCACCACATAAGCCACAAACCCACCACAAACCTGCTGTAGACTCTGCCTCGCTCTCGCAGCTGAACAAAATGCTGACCCAGAATGGGTACCCTCGCCATAAACCATAAGAACTCCCCCAATAGGGTCTCGTATGGTCACCAGTTGTCGCTCGCAGTCGATAACCGCTCCAAATCTACTCAACCAGTCCATGCCCACAATGACACAGACATCTCCCATAACAATAGGGACCAAATCAATAGGAAACTCAACGCCGAAGATCTCGAGTACACATCCTTGAATCACATCAGTGGCATACACTACTCTCTCGTCAACTATGGAAACCCGCAAAGGTTGACTCAACGCCTCACGACGAATACTGATGTGTTGACTAAAGCCTAACGACACAAAAGACCAACTCGCACCCGAGTCAAATAACACCAAAGTAGGTACAGAACTCACAAGAAATGTACCTACGCATATCATAATATAAGCATAACACCACAAAATCAAAATAAACATATGAAAGAATACATACCAGCCACAACATCTGGCGCTGCGCGGACCTCCTCCGCTGTCAACTAGAAGGCTCTCCCGCGATCCTTTGGCGCCTAGGCCTTCGACTCTCGGTAGCTCGAATAGCAGCAGGGGCAAATCCCTGCGACGCTCCCTGGGGTGACCCCCGCAACTGCGGACACTCGGCCTTCCGGTGTCCAGTCTGGTTGTAGTGAAAACAGACTGCAAACCCCTTGGGGCAATCCTTGGCCATGTGCCCCTCCTTGCCACACTTGTAGCAAGACCCTGCTCTACAAACCCCCTCATGACCCTTGCCGCACTTGACACAAGTACGGCCCTTCTGGTTCCCTGATCTTGAATCGGCGGGCTTAGCCCGCTTGGTAGCCGACTGGGACTGTGCCGGTCCCTGATCCCTCCTCTGAGACTCTGCCTCCTCCCTGGCCTGAGTCTCTAGCTCAATCTCCCTCTTTCGGGCATTTTCCTGAAGCTCGGAAAATGTCTGGTACGTCGAGTTCGCCACGAACTCGCGGATGTCTCTCCTAAAAATACTCAAATATCTGCTCATGTGTGCCTACTCGGAAGACACGTACTCAAGGCAGAACATCGCCCTCTCATGAAACATCCTGGTGATCACCGGAACAGACTCGGTACCCTGCTTGAGGGTCAGAAACTCCTAGGATAAATGTTCACTTTCCACTGGGGGAACGTACTCATCTCGAAACATAGTGGTGAACCTCTCCAAGGTCACCGCAGTGAGCTCTGCAGAAGTGAAGTGTGCTGTCACAAACTTCCACCAATCCTTCGCTCCCAAGCGAAGCTGGTTCAAAGCGAACCATACCCTCAGATGCTCTGGACATGAACATGTGTAGAAGCACCCCTCAATGTCAGAGATCCATCTCATAGCAGCTATCGGATCCTGAGTCCCATCAAACTCTGGTGGCTTCGTGTTGTTGAACTCCCGATACAGCAACACGTCACCCCCCTGAGGCCTGGCAGCAGCAACGGCTGCAGTGGCTGCAACAATAGCAACATCAGTAAGAGCAGCATACCGCTCATCAAAAGTCTCAATCAGTGTGGTCTTGATAGACCCGAACATCTCTGGAATCTCAGCGTGGATGGCAGCAGCCACCTCATCATGAATCATCTAGCGGAGCTCCTCATCGCTCACACCCCACGCTAGTCCCTCGCCTGTGGCGTGTCCCAACCATGATGTCTTACTAAAATACAACACAAGATATCAGAGACTCGCTCGAGTGTACACACACTCGATATCCTATTCCTACTTGATCCCTGGTACCCTAAGGATTCTTACTTGGGCTGCGCACTGGTCCGGTGCCTTCGGTAGTACGGGCCCAATACTACCGTCCACACCGCATCAATATTTACCTGAATTTTGGGATGTTACACATGGTCCATTTGGGTTGCATGACATCATGCATTTGGATAGACTATAATGAGAGAAATAACACTTAAGGTTTGTTAATATATTATAAGTTCTAATATATTAATAAGATTATTTAATTAGTATTGATCAATAATTAATCTAGGATTAATTAAGTGATCAAAAGAAAACTAATTAAATATATGGGTTGATTCTGTAAATCATCCATACTTGTATAGTGGGATAATGCTCCATGGATTTTCAAGTTGGGCTAAAACCCACAAGATGCTCCATGGATGCTCCGTGGTATATTTGAACCCATGGATCCAAGGAAATGGAAAGCCATGACAATTAGGGTTTACCCTAATTGTCACTAACTATATAAGCATCTTATTGTTGAAAAAATCAGCACTAGAGTATGTGTGAAAGGGCTAGCCGATTTTCATGAAGTGTGTATATTCTCTCAAGTTATTCCAAGTGGATTTGGGGTTGTGTGAACCATTTGAGGTGTCACACTTGGGGCACTAGGCACTCAAGTTTCATGAAGACATTCTACATCAAATGAGAGGTATGTAATTCTAACTTGAGATCTTAATATGAATCAATGTTATTATGCTAGTTAGGATGAATACCTTGGAAAGTTCATATTTGCATTTATAATAAAGAAAAACATAGATCCAAGGTATTTTGGGTTGCATGTACACTTAAGAGTGTTAGAATGCTCAAAACCCAACAATCACTCCCACCGAGGGTAAGGACCCAGTCCTTAGTCCTCCGTAGGTACTTGAGAATGTTCTTTACCGCAGTCCAGTGAGCCTTGCCAGGGTTCCCCTGATATCTGCTGGACATGCTCAACGCAAACGCCGCATCAGGACTAGTACAATTTGTACCTTATAAGTGTGTACATTCTCATCCATGTCGGTCTTCTTCTTGAAGATCCATTTGCACCCGACTGTCTTACGACCCGGTACATTGTCAACCAAGTTCCAAACTTGATTGTCATACATGGACTGAATCTCGCTGTCCATAGCCTCTTTCCATTTGGTAGACTCAGGGCCTGCCATGGCTTTATTAAAGTTATTAGGCTCATCTAAATATACCAGTGTACTATCACTGAAAAATGCATCACCTTCTGTAGTAATATGGAAACCATAATAAAAATCAAGTGTGCTCCTAACTCTTGTGGAACGCCTTAGAGGTACGGACTCATCAATTGGTTGAACAGGAGTTTCCTCCTTAGGTTGATTGCTAGTGTTTGAGCTTCCTTCACTGCTTGACTCTTGAAGTTCTTCAAGGTCAATTTGCCTCCTACAATTTCCTTGGCTTATGAATTCTCTCTCACGAAAGACTCCTCTCCTCGCCACGAAGACAACATTGTCACTCGGTCTGTAGAAGAGATAACCAAAGGATTTATGTGGGTAGCCGATGAAAATACACTGCTCACTTCGAGGTTCGAGCTTGTCGTGAGTCTCGTGCCTCACGAAAGCCTCACAACCCCAAATCTTGATGTGGTCTAAAGTGGGAACTTTCCCAGTCCACATTTCATAAGGTGTTTGGCCAGCCTTTTTGGTAGGTACTAGATTAAGGATATGGGTGGCAGTCTCTAAGGCATGCCCCCAGAATGAGATTGGTAATGAAGATCGACTCATCATGGAATGAACCATGTCCAACAAGGTCCGATTGCGCCTCTCAGCCACACCATTTAGCTGTGGTATCCTAGGAGGTGTCAATTGTGAAAAAATTCCACATTCCTTAAGATAGTCAAGGAACTTGATACTATGATACTCGCCATCTCGATCGGATCGGAGCATCTTTATCTTCCTGCCCAACTGATTCTCCACTTCTTGTTTAAACTCTTTGAATCTTTCAAAGGTTTCTGACTTATGCTTGATTAAGTAGACATAACCATATCTACTGTAATCATCGGTAAAAGTCACATAGAAGTTGTTAGAATCCCTTGTCGCGGTTCTGAAGGGCCCACACACATCCCTATGTATGAGATCCAACAAAACCTCACGCCTAGCATAAGTACCAGTGAAGGGTGACTTAGTCATTTTTCCAAGTAAACAAGATTCGCAACTATCATCTGACCTTAAGTCAAATGACTCCAAGACTCCAGCCTTCTGGAGTTGGCCTATGCACTTCTTATTGACAAGTCCAAGATGACAATGCCACAAGGATGCCTTATCCATACTAGTAGAAGAATCAGTATGCAACACATTATTTCCTAAGTTGTCTACAACCGACACAGTTTCATATATACCATCACAAGGTAATGCTTTAAAATAAAGAACACCATTATAAAAAGCATTAATACCACCACATTCATTATCAAATGAAAAAGTAAATCCTTGTTTGTACAAACCATGAAAGGAAATAATATTTCTCGCCATTTCAGACGAGTAACAGCATTTATTCAAATCTAATATTAACCCACTACTAAGCAATAAAGAATAAACTCCAATTTTGGTGACAGGTGAAGCTTTCCTATTCCCCATGATCAAGTTTATCTTCGCGTGCTCCACATCCTCGCTTCTTTTTAGGCCCTGCAATTCAAAACAAATGTGAATTCCACTCCCTGTATCAAGGACCCAAGAATTAGTATGTGGTGGGTTATTAGACAATATAGTGTAAATACCTGCATGGGTGGGTTTAACTTTCCCATCCTTAACATCCTGCAAGTACTTGGGGTAGCTTCGCTTCCAATGACCTTTTTCCTGCCAATAGAAACATTGTGCATCCTTCGGGTTGGAAGAGGGAGTGGCAGAACCACCTTTGGTTCCACTCGAAGAAGATCCATCAAGAGACTTTCCCTCGGTACCCTTCTAAGGGGACTTCCTCTTTTTCCCTTTCCCTTGTCCAATTGCCAGAAAAGGGGTGACGGTAGGAGTGGTAACTACATTCTTACCTTTGAGACTACTTTCAACAGTCCTCAAAAGTCCTTGAAGTTTGATAAGTGTGACTTCCTCCTTGTTCATATGATAAGTCATGTGGAACTGATCATAACAAGAGGGTAAGGAGTGTAGAATGATATCTATTGCTAATTCCTCAACAAATTTCACATTTAACTTTAGCAAACAGTCCATGAATCTTTGCATTTTCTACAAGTGGCCCGTGATAGACTCTCCATCCTTCATTTTTGTTGTTATCATGAAGGTGATGATTTCATACCTTTCCTGACGAGCACTCTCATGCTATCTTTCCATCAGGTCCTGGTGTATCTCATAAGGGTAGAAATCTTCATAGGATTATGTAGTTCTACTGTCATGGTAGCCAACATGATACAAGATACCTTAGTGGCATCCTTCTCGTGGCTAGTGTACTCAACAATCTCCTCGGGAGTAGCAGAAGACTTATCAATGACCTTAAGCTCCTTGTCGAGGACATATTCCTTGTCCTCGTAATGAGTGACCATCCTTATGTTCCTAATCCAATCATTGAAATTAGTTCCATCAAAGATGACTCTCCCACAAAGGTTCATCATAGAGAAGGGGCCAGTAGGGTTTGAGCCAGAAGCAGTATTGTTGGAAGACATCTGAAAAGGAAGAAAGACAAATTTAGATTAGATATAGAATCCTTAATAAGACAACCAAATGAAATATTAAGGCTAGGACCCAACATAATATTTTATAACTTGGAAGAGGGATGCCGTAATCTAAGCCACAAAATATTTGAAGGTAGGTAAATGACGATTTACCAATTTCCACCATGAAAAACGAAATAGATTATTAGGTTTTATTTGGATTGAAGCTCCTAGATCTTTTGAGATTCATTGAAAAATTCAATGGCAAGTTTAAATCTCGATTATGCCCTTAAAGTTTGTGAGTGGGATACCGAGGATCAAAAACAAGGTGTGAATAATCATTCAAATTAACTTGGTACTCTTAATTTTATCACCTAATCGATGTGCTGGTTAACCACACACGCTCCACCGATCTATGATAAACCTTAAGCCACCCTTTGCCACCCTTGTTAAGTCCAAGTTAGTGTGTCGGTTAACCACACACGCTCCACTAACGACTTTAGCAAGGTGCAAAGTATAATTTCATGGGTTAGCATCAATTTCACATTTTCCTAAAGTAACTAAGATTGGGAATTTATAAAAGGTTTAGTTACTTTATATTTATCATTATACTTTAATGAGAATTATAGTCTTTGTCCTACCCGCTCGGCTCACAACCCTCCTCCAGTCAAGGAAGTGGTGGGTGAGAGTGGACACCCATTAAGCTTCCATTTTATAGGCAACAACCTTATACCCCCCTATAGATCGGCTTCATGAATGAGGCCTACTAATGGTAAGACTGACTTGATCTTATACATGTATATATTATTAACTTATTATTAACTTGAGCGCAAGTTTTGAAACTATTCAAAACCTTTCATTTCTATAACTTATGAGTTTTAATGATTTTAATGAAAAAGATCTTGGAATTCCATAACTTGAGGACAAGTTATGGAGTCCATTAAAATGCATTTAGATCAACAATTAAACTAACAACCATGTCAAATAATTTCTATGATCTAACAAACTCATAAGCATGTATAATTTAATATAAAACTTGAAACTTTGACAACTATAATTGAAATTGGATAAGCACAGTCATTACCACATCAAAAACATGTTTTACAATCTTAAAACAGTTTAGGGAATGATCCTAGTCCAATTCCAGCAACAAAACTCAAAATTCTGCACTCTGGGCCTCCTACTCGCCGAGTTTATGAACCTACTCGTCGATTAGGATGAAATTTCACATGGACTCATCGATTCTCTCCATGGACTCGGCGAGTTCACTAAACAGTGAGCAGAAAAATCGATTTTTTAACAATTTGCATCAAGTATAATTAAAGACAAGCCTAGGTTCTGATATCACTGATGGGTTTTGAGCATTCTAACACTCCTATGGTGTACACGCAACCCTAGAAACCTTGGATCTATGGTTTCTCTATTATACATGCGAATTTTCATTTTTCCAAGGATTCATCCTAACTAGCATATGATTCGGGTATATGTAATATAAAAACTAGTAGAATGACATACCTTTCTTGAAGCTTGGATTCCTTAAGACCTTGTGAGCCTAGCACCCAAAATGTGATGCCTCAAATGCTTCACACAACACCACCAACAACTTGGAATAACTTGAGAGAAGATTCTTATGCACCAAAATCGGCTAGCCCTCACTAGAATCACTTAAGTCCCGATTTTACAAGGATGAGGCTTCTTTATATAGTGTGCATATTAGGGTTACACCATGTAACTCATGCCTTTCCATATTCTTCATGATCCATGGGTTTTAACTGCCATGGGTAACCACATGGGTTTAGCCCATCATGAAGAACTATGGATCATAAGCCCACTATATAAGAATGAATGATTTATCAAATCAATCCCCATTTATTTAATTAGTATCTTTTGATCACAAAATTAATTCCAAACTAATTCTTGATCAATACTAATTAAATAATTCATATTAATATATTAGAACTTATAATATATTAATAAACCATAAATATCTTCTTCTCACAAAAGTCTATCCAAATTGTTCCGATGCCATGCAACCCAAATAGACCATGCTAAATCGGGTCAAGTACATACCAAATATAGTTATGGACTTAGACACCTTATCCAAAAAAAACGTCCATATCTGAAGTTATAACTTCATGACATGCTCAAACCAAGAACAAACCCAAAAATGAGCCAGTATGACAATAAACTTCCAAGGAACAGATCTAAGGAACAGATGAGCAAGTTTTCAACTTTTTAACGCAAAAGAGTAGCTAAATTCAAGAATATTTTGCTCTAAATCTTTCCCCTTCAATCTATGCACCACCAACTTCAAGCTCTTCAAAAGAACACCAAGGAAAAACTCTTTAAGCTCACACACACTCAAATATGGGAGAGAAAACACAAGACTAAGGTTTCTGGACAGAGGAGGCGATTAAGGAGGCCAAAAATAGGAATTAAGGCCTTTAAATAGGGTGTAACACCCTAAAAATTAAGGTTTCATATTCAGCCACCAACTCGTCAAGTTTTCTTCTCTAACTCGTCGAGTTGGTCCAAAAACATCTGCGGCCCAGAGACTTTCAACACGTCGAGTTGAGGCCATCAACTCAACGAGTTCCAAGGAAAAATTGCCTTTTTAATAAAATTCCCATACCTAGGAATCAGGATGTTACATATTTGGAATTGACTTTGTTTTTGAAGTTAGGGTTTGATCTAATAAAAAATTTGAAACACACATCTAAAATCAGTTTTATTTATGATGAAAAAACCCAAATAAGAATCGAACTCATTTCGAATTCATCTATGGTAGACTTTAGGTCTCGTTTCTAGAAACCTTCATCTTTATCGTGTTTAAACCGTTCAAAAACATATATGAAATTGATTTTGTTTTTAAAGTACGATCACGATACAGATAAACGATGTCAAACATACATATGAAATCAGTTTGTTTATGATGGACAATTACAAACAAACACTGAAAATGAAATAAACTTCAAACACATATTTGATGAAAAATTTTGATTTTGAAGAAATCCTAAATAGAACCGTAACTTATTTTTTGATGATGAACAAACTCTAACAAGAATCAAACATTTGAATCATCTTTTGTGTGTGTTCTTTAACCATGAATGTATGAACATATACAAGAATGCACAAATCTGGAACCAAATCGAGCTTTGAAGGTTGAATTCTTTGGCTTTTATTTCTGTGAGCTTCATAACTTTCCAAAAAAAATCGTACTTAGCCAAAGAAGGTGACCGAAAAATTCTTGGTTGGCCAAAAAAAATGTCGAAAACCGGAAAAACCCACTTACCCGGTCATTTTTTTTGGAACCTACGAAAATTTTATTAAAACCACCATCGATCAAGCGACAAGGCAGGGAAAAAAAGCAAACAAATTGCAAAATATTTAAAGGGTAACCACACCAATTTACCCAATTACATTTCTCAAAACTCCCTATATTTTTAATCTAACTAAGCACCGTTATGAGAATGATATCCTCCAGCTTAGAAGAGGAAATTAGAGGCTTTCTATCCTGCCAAATACACCAAGATGTTGCATACTAGACAAGCACAAAAACTGAATCGCATTGTTGAAAGGGCAAGTTGGACTAGTTGAAGATGCAATCCAAGACGTCTTGGGTGAAGGGACACCCGACAAAAAAAATGTCCAGCCTCATCAACCCCTGAAATGCAAAATTGACAGGAGGTGAACAAGAGACTAATACCCCTTCGAGAAATCGCAACATAAGAGGGAATACAATCAATGCAAGCACGCCAAACGAACACCATGACCTTAAGTGGCACCAACCGAATCCATTTCGTCGGGGTGCACATTAGAGTAGTCACTTTGGATTCTATTAGAGAACTAAAATCATGCACATACAAGGTGTTGGATTAAGCTGTCTAAGCCAATAACTAAATTGGTATATTCCTGAATTAGAATCAAAGTCCTTTTTGGGTTGCCCTCAAAACTAGTATTTGGGTAGAATGACTTTTGGAGGAAGATGATGAAGTGCTAATTTATTATATGATTAAGAAATTGGAATAAATATCTTATTAATGTATTAACAAGAAATAGTAATGATTAATCAGAAGTTGATCAGAAATTAATTGTAATTAATTTTGGGATTAATTGAATTGATTAAAAGTGTAGGGACTATATGGTTATTTATTGAAAGTTAAAGCATGAAGACTCTAGAACCCCATGTGATGGGGGTAAAAAAATTAGCTAAGTATGACCTAGAATATTTTTCATAAGGCTTAGGATAAAGAGATAAGACAACTTGATTATTATATTAATTAATCTAGGGATTATCCTAAAAACCCTAGCTTTTGCCTCAAGTTTCCTTTAGCTATATAAACCCCTCCTTGCCTCTTATTAATTCGTCTACTTCTTCTTGCCTTCATAAAGCTAGAATCTTTCTTTAAGCCTCCTCTCTCCTCAAGTCTTCTTTCTACTAGGGTTTTGGGTACAAGTCATTAGAGACATCCATTCCTTTGGTGCTGGCAGTCCAAGATCTAGAAGATGGATTTTGATTTGATTATTTGCAATAATAATCAGAAGTTATGTAACCTTAATTTGATGTGAATTTCGACTTCATAGCCTCTATCCTAGGGTTTCTTGATATTCATAGTTAGTTGCTACCAATAAATAAAATATAGATCATTTCTAGCTTGCATGTGAACTTCAGGGTTTAAATGTTTTTCTGCCACTTGTAGAATTTTTATAACCTAGAAAACCCTATTAGTGGTATCAGATCCTTAGTTTTCTATTTGATTGTGTACTAAAATGAATGGACCAAAATTAGGTTTTACGGAAATTATACCCTAAAAGCTTAAAATTTCGACTTGGCTAGGGTTTTAGGGAACCCTAGCCACCACCCCCTCATTTTCGAAAATTTGATGTTATCCCTAGGGTTTCTAGTTTCCTTAATTACTATTTTAATTTGATTTTAAGTTTGAATAATTAAAACCTGCTAAACCCTACCCTTTTCGAAAATTAGAAGGATAAGGGATTAGGATTAAATTTGAATTATTTAAATTAATTGTTTAATTGGTAAATAATTATTTAATCCAAGTAATTAAATTATTTAATTAATTGTTTAATTGGTAAACAATATGATCTAAATTTGTTTAATTAATTTTTTGCTTAAAATAAAAGATTACATCATTATTTAGTTTAAAATTAATTATTATTAATTGTTTGATTCGAAAGGTTAATTTTAAACCCTAGTATTTTGAAAAGTTTGAAATACACCTTATACGATATATATGATTACAAGGTTAATATATCATATGTATAAGACAAGTCACTCAAATCGCTAGTACGCCGCATTCACAAAACCATATTGTAAGGGGGTACAAAGAAGCTGCCTATAAAATGGTCGGTGAATGGGTGTCCACTCTCACCCACCGCTCCCTTGTATGGTGGAGGGTTGTTAGTCGAACGGATTTGATAGGACATAACCTCTTAAAAATATGATGTTATTAAAGTACTGGAACCTTTTGAATAAATCCCAACTCTAGTTATTCTAGGACAAAATGTCAAGTGTATGCTACTCCATGAAAACACACATCACTCTTTATATGTCGTTAGTGGACCATGTGTGGTTAACCGACACACTAATTTGGGAATACAAAGTTGAGTGAAGGACAAATTGAAAGTTATCATTGTTAATGGATCGCGTGTGGTTTACCAACACATTAATTTGAGATGACTGATGACATCAAGGTTGTCAAGCGGGTTTGCATGGTTATTCACATCTTATTTGTGATCCTCGGCATCCCATCCACAAATTTGAAGAGTATAATCTATGATTAAAAATGTCTTTGATAAGATTCAACGAATCTCAATCGATCTAGGGGTTTCATGCCAGATTGAAATTGGTAAATTTGTAATACCTACTTTGATAAATTTGCAATTAGATTACAACATCTCTCATATTTATTGTGAATTGTATTTTGGATCCTTGCCTTGAATATTTATTTTGGGTTAAAATATTAAGGATTTATATCACTAACTAAAAACTGTCTCTTTATATAAATGTCTGGAAACGGTGAACTCGCTACTACTCAAGTAGGCTCCTCCAACTCCAACTCCTCTCTACTCTCGATTTTGTTGAAAGAGAAGCTCATCGGTCCCAACTATATGGATTGGATGAGGAACTTGAAGATGAGTCTTCATTATGAGGGCAAGTAATATGTCCTTAACAAGTCTCTTGTCGAAATCGATGAATCAACCGCTACTCCTAAGGAGATTGCCTCTTCAACAAACATCATGATGATACCACAAAGGTTGCTTGCATCATGGTGGCCACTATGGGACCTGAGCTGGCCAAGTTCTATGAAGAATATAGGCCAAACAAGATGGCTCTTGACCTTGCTGGAAAGTTCCACAAGAAGGTGAGGCAAGAGCGTTTCGAGGGTGTCAAAGCTTTCATGGCCTGCAAGCTCAATGAAGGAGAGTCTATTTGCCCTCACGTACAAAAAATGCAAAGGTACACGGAGCAACTCCATAATCTCAATGTGTCATTTGATGATGAGTTTGCTATTGGCATAGTCCTTAACTCATTAGCTCTTAGTTATGATCAGTTCGTTCTGACCTATCATTTGAACAACATGGAGATGACATTGACTGATCTCCATAATTTGTTGCAAACTGTTAAATTGGGGATGAAGAACAATCATGCCTCTACTGCAAAAAATGTTCCTGTCCTGGCCATTGGATTTGGCAAAGGGAAAAAGAGAAAGGCTCCTTCCTAATCTGGCAGGAAAGGGAAGGCCCATGTTGGAGAAGAAGCTACCCTAAGTACCTGCAGGACTTGAACGATGGCAAGATCAAGGCATCCTCTTCAGGTATTTACACTATTCAAGTTAATAACACACAACTTTCTCATTCATGGGTCCTTGACACATGATTATATTTCCATATCTGTTCTACTTTGTGGTTACTAGACTTATCCAAGTGGGAGACTGTTGGATTAGTGTCTAAGCCCGTAACCATATTTGGTAAGTACTTGACCCGGTTGTGCATGGTCCTTTTGGGTTGCCTTCACCAAAGCAACTTGATTGGAGAAATTAAATAGAGAGAGAGGTTATTGTGATTTATTAATATGTTACAAGAATAATATATTAAAGGAAAATTCATATTTGTTTAATTAATATTGGTCAATAATTAATTAGGAATTAATTTTGTGATCAAGTGTAATTAATTAAACTAGAGGGGCTGAATTGTAATTATAAGATAGTTGCAAGATAGGGCAATATTTATCCTTGTTAAAGGATGGACGAATTCAAGGATAAGGATATCCTTAAAATCGTCCAAGGATAATAGGATAAGGGTTTTTTTAAGGCTTATCTTGTGGTTGCTTGGTGGGCAAGCAACTGGATAAGGATAAGGACTGAAACCCTAATCTAAACCCTATATAAAGACCCCTAGGCCTTTAGAATTCGTGTACATGCTCCTAAGAGGTCCCAAGGACGAATTCCATCTCCTCCCTCCTCTATCTTAAGCCTCTCCAATTGCTTGTGGTGTTTGTGATCCATTAGAGGCACTACACTTGTGGTGCTTGCTTTCAAGACTTAGGATTTGAAGATTTAAGTTGTTATTGCAATATAACAACAAGAGGTATGTAATCCAACCTTATATGTTAATTTCGAAAATAGCAATGAACATTAGGGTTTTATTCTTGTGTTCATAATGTTGTGTATCTAATAGTGAAAATATAGATTCAAACTAGGGTTGCATGCACACTTAGGATTGTTTGTATAAAACCCATCAGTGGTATCAGAGCCTTTGGTTAACTTGTTTTCAATTAGTTTTATTCAATTGTATGAACTTGAAAAATTAGGGTTTATAGCCAATAAACCCTAGAAGGCCATAGATTTCGAGATTAGGGTTTCCTAACCCTAATTTGCGAAAATCTTGAAAGGGTTTTTGAATCCTTTCCTTTCAATCCAAGATTTCGAAATCTAGGGTTTGCAAACCCTTAGATTTCGAGATTTGCCTCCTTTCCCAAGATAAGATCCTAAATTTTAGGGATTTGGATAATCCCATATCTTGTAATTATCCTTTAATAGTTAAATATGGTAATTAAAGATCATGAATTATCCCATCCCTATTTTCGAAATTTATAGAGGGATTTAAGGGATTAGGATAACTTAAATGTTTAAATGGTAATTATCTTTTAGATTTAGATAATCCCTTATGATTTGATAATTTAAATTAATAGTTTAATTTAAGATAATTATTAAATCAAGAGTTTTAATAATTAAAATTTTAATTTAAGTGACATTAAATTTCAAAAATTTTAATTGAAGATTAAAACCCTAGTATTTTTGAAATGTTTAAAATACACCCTATACTATTATATTATTACAAGCTTAATAAATATATATATGTATAATTAAAATGCTAGTCTTACCGTTAGTAGGCCTCATTCACGAAGCCGGTCTATAAGGTGGATATAAGGTTGCGGCCTATAAAATGGCGCTTAATGGGTGTACACTCACACCCACCGCTTGCTTGATCGGTGGAGGGTCGTTAGCCGAACGGGTAGGATAGGGCAACCTCATTCTCTCATTAAAAGTATAATAAGAAATACAAAGTAACTACATGTTTTCTAAAATTTCCCAATCTTAGTTACCTTAGGAAAAGTGAATTTGATGTAATCCCATGAAATTACACTTTGCACCTTGCTAAGAAGTTAGTGGAGCGTGTGTGGTTTACCGGCACACTAATTGGTTCTAAGCGAAGGTGGCAAAGGGTGATTCGTTGTTTATCATAGTTCGATGGAGCGTGTGTGGTTTACCAGCACATCGAGTAGGTGATCGTTACAACGAAGGCACCATGTGAATTTTCATGGTAATTCACACCCACTTTGTGATCCTCGGTATCCCAGTCACAAACGAGAGGACATATCGAGATTTAAACATGCCATTGAAAAGTTTTAATGAATCTCATCGGAACCTAGGAATTCTCAATACATTTAGAACTTAGAGTTAGGTTTTTCATGATGGAGAATTAGTGAATCGTCATTCACTTACCTTCAAATTATTTGCATTTAGATTACGACATCCCTTTTCTAAGATGTAAATATTGTTGTTGGATCCTAGCCCTAATTTTTTTTGGGTGATAATTAGGGATTCATATTCTAATCTATCTTTCTCCTTTTCCTTTGTAGATGTCGAAATCAAACAACGCTGCCGATAGTTCCTTCTCATTGATGAGCCTTTGCCAAAAGGTTACTTTCGATGGAACAAACTTTAGCGAATGGATAAGATACATTCGCACAATTGCTCGCTACGAGGACAAGGAGTATGTCCTTGATGAAAAGCTCGAGAAGATCAATCCAGAAATTGCTACTCTGGCTGAAATGAGTGCTTTTGAGACTCATGAACGTGATGCAACGAAGGTTCACTGCATCATGATAGCCATAATGAACTCCGAATTCCAAAAGTCCTATGAGGACATGTATCCATACGAGATGCACCAAGACTTATTGGAGAGATACCACCAAAACGCAAGACAAAAGCGTTATGAGATTTTCACTAACATGATTTCCACTAAGATGGGTCATGGAGAGTCTCTTACCGTGCACCTGCAAAAGATGCAAAGGTATGTCGATCGTCTTCGCAAGTTGAATGTTGACTTTGGGGAAGACTTGGCAATCGACATGGTGCTTCACTCTTTGCCTCCTAGCTACAATCAATTTAGGATGACCTACCACATGAACAAAGAGGAGGTCACACTAAGCAAACTCCAAGGTCTTTTAAGGGTCGTTGAGAGCAACTTCAAAGACAAGTCTGTTTCAACAACTCCCAATCCACCCACTGCTCCTGTCTTGGCTATTGGTCAAGGGAAGGGAAAGAAGAGGAAGGCTTCATCCAAGAACCAACGCAAGGTGAAAGCCTGAGATGGTGCCTCTTTTAGTGGGACCAAAGTTGATCCCGCTAAGCCCTGCTCTAACCCTAAGGAGGCTGAATGTCACCACTGCCACAAGATAGGACATTGGAAGAGAAGCTGCCTAGAGTACCTGCAAGCCATCAAGGAAGGAAAGATCAAGCCATCTTTCGCAGGTATATACACAATTAAATCTAACGATTCTAATCATGCTATTTCTTGGGTTCTTGATACCGGTTGTGGTTACCACATTTGTACTAATGTGCAGGGACTAAAAGGAAGTAAGGATGTGGAGCAAGGAAGGATAAATCTAATCATGGGGAACAGAAGATCGTCACCTGTGACCAAGATTGGAGTGTATTCTTTAGTGCTTAGGAATAATTTATGTTTAGATTTGAACAATTGTTGCTATTCGCCAGAAATGGCTAGAAACATCATTTCATTTCATGGTTTATATAGACAAGGTTTTAGATTTTCTTTTAATAATGAGAATGGTTCTATTTTAGCTTATCTAAATGGTGTCTTTTACTTTGAAGCTATACCATGTAATGGAATTTATGAAACTGTTATGATTGTTGATAAGTTAGGAAATGATGTTTTGAATATAGATTCTTCCAATAGTTTGGATAAAGCATCCTTATGGCATAGTCGTCTTGGACATGTCAACAAGAAACGCATAGCCCAACTCCAAAAGGATGGAGTGTTGGAGTCATTCGACCTTAGGGAAGATGACACGTGCGAGTCTTGTTTGCTTGGAAAGATGACTAAGTCACCCTTCGCTGGTACGTGCGAAAGGGGTGAAGGTTTATTCGACCTAATACATACCAATGTATGTGGACCGTTTAGATCAACCACGAAGGATGGGAACTGCTTCTACGTGACTTTTACCAATGACTATAGTAGATATGGGTATATCTATTTAATCAAGCAAAAGTCAGAAACTTTTGAAAAGTTCAAAGAGTTTAAGAATGAAGTGGAGAATCAATTGGGCAGGAAGATCAAGATGCTTCGATTCGATCGAGGAGGAGAGTACCTAAGTCTTGAATTCCACGATTATCTCAAGGAGTGTGGAATAGTTTCACAATTGACGCCTCCTAGGACACCGCAGTTGAATGGTGTGGCAGAAAGGTGTAATCGAACCTTATTAGATATGGTTCGCTCTATGATGAGTCGTGCTTCACTACCAATCTCTTTTTGGGGGTATGCCTTAGAGACTGCCGCCCATATCCTTAACCGAGTCCCTACTAAGAAGGTTGCCAAAACACCTCACGAGATGTGGACGGGGAAAGCTCCTTCGTTGGCACATATCAAGGTTTGGGGTTGCGAGGCTTTCGTAAGACGAGACACTCACGACAAACTTGAACCTCGAAGTGAGCGATGTATTTTCATCGGCTACCCACAGAAATCCTTTGGATATCTCTTCTATAGATCGAAGGACAATGTTGTCTTTGTTGCGAGGAGAGGAGTTTTCCGAGAGCGGGAACTCATAGGCCAAGAGGACAGTGGGAGGCAAATCGAGCTTGAAGAGATTCAAGAGTCGATAGATGAAGGAACCTCTACCGCTGGCACTCAACCCGAGGAGGAAACTCCGGTTGAACCAATTGACGAGTCCTTACCTCTTAGACGTTCCGATAGAGTTAGAGTTCAACCCCAGTTTTATGGTTTTCATATTACTACCGAAGGGGACACGTATATTAGTGATGGTACACTAGTAAATCTTGATGAACCTAATAGCTATAAGGAAACCATGGCAGGCCCGGAGTCTGCGAAATGGAAAGAGGCGATGGATAGCGAGATCCAATCCATGTATGATAACCAAGTTTTGAATTTGGTTGATCATGTGCCCGGACGTAAGACCGTTGGGTGTAAGTGGATCTTCAAGAAGAAGACCGACGTGGATGGAAAGGTACACACATATAAAGCGTGATTGGTTGCGAAGGGTTTTACTCAAACTCCCGGAGTTGACTATGAAGAGACCTTCTCACCAGTTGCGAAGATAAAATCTATTAGAGTGATGCTAGCTATTGCCGCATTTCATGATTATGAGATTTGGCAAATGGATGTCAAGACCGCTTTCCTTAATGGAAAGTTGGTTGAGGATGTTTACATGGCTCAGCCAGAAGGGTTTGTGGATCCGAAGCATCCGAATAGAGTGTGTAAGCTTGAGAAGTCCATTTATAATCTTAAGCAAGCATCTCGCAGATGGAATCTCTGCTTCGATGAGAAAGTCAAAGAGTTTGGATTTGTACGAAGCGAAGATGAGTCGTGTGTATATGTCAAAGCCAGTGGGAGTATAGTAAGCTTTCTAGTTTTATATGTCGATGACATATTACTCATAGGAAACAACATCCCGACTTTGCAGGAGGTTAAGTCCTGGCTTGGGAAGTGCTTCGCTATGAAGGACCTCGGAGAAGCTTCTTACATTTTAGGAATAAGGATAGTAAGAGAAAGAAGTAAGAGACTAATTGGACTTAGTCAGAACACTTACTTAGAGAAAGTACTAAAACATTTTAGTATGGAAAACTCGAAGAAAGGAGAATTACCGATACAAAGCAATTCCAAATTGAGTAAGACTCAAAGTCCGAGTACTGAAGCTGAGATAGCTGAAATGAGCCGAGTTCCATACGCTTCCGCAGTTGGCTCAATCATGCACGCTATGATTTGTACTCTCCCTGATGTAGCCTTTGCTTTGAGCATGGTTAGTAGATATCAAGGGAACCCTGGCAGAGCACATTGGATTGCTGTGAAGAATATCCTTAAGTACCTTCGGAGGATGAAGGAATGGTTTTTAGTCCTCGGAGGGAGTGATGACTTGAAGGTGCGAGGGTACAGTGACGCCAGCTTCCAAACCGATAGGGACAACTATCATTCGCAATCGGGCTGGGTCTTTACCCTAAATGGAGGAGCAGTGACTTGGAAGAGTTCCAAACAGGAAACAGTAGCTGATTCAACGTGCGAATCAGAGTACATAGCAGCGAGCGAAGCGTCGAAGGAGGCAATATGGCTGAAGAACTTCATTGGTGACCTTGGAGTTGTACCCGCCATAAAGGAGTCCATGGAGATTTTCTGTGATAATGAAGGAGCGGTTGGCTTGACCAAGGAACCAAGGGATCATGGTAGATCTCGACATATCGACAGAAAATATCACTTCATCAGACATCGTGTAGAAGAAGGACAACTCGTAGTGAAGAGGATATCATCAGAAGATAACCCAGCAGATCCGCTTACGAAGGGACTGAGTAGGGTTAAGCACTTACAGCATGCTAGGAGTATTGGGCTGAAGGATGGTATTAGCATAGATTAGATAGTTTTAGAAATGTGTAATAGATAAATGTAATTGACATTTGATGATTAAATAAAGGAGTTTTATTTATAAGTAAAGCTACTGTCATATGTTAATTGTTTAACTATTGTTTCAATTTTTGCATGTTTTGACTTCCAGAATAATTGAGTTTATTAGGAATAATCGAATTATTCAAATTGTCCACAATCGTTCATGTGTTGGAAGTAGATATGAATGAAGATTGTCATGAATTGGTGTGTAGATTGTCTAAATGGTATTAGACATAGCAAAGGGTTGCTGTGACGTTCATGAGTGCTTATGAACTGGTTTTGAGCATTGGAATAAACTCGCGCTTGCTATAATCACCGTATGGAATATGATATATAAGAGGTGATCGCAAGACGATAATATCATATAGTATTAAAACCTAGATATATGGTTTATTATTTGCTAATTGATTGTACATTGATAATGCAAAACGCATTGGTAACTCAATGTTATAAAATGCATTGTTGTGTATAGTTGATTATTAAATAAGTAAATGCATATAAGTCGAAGTTTATCTGTAAATTTTATCCTAAGAGGGTAGAAGAGATATCTCGGCCGCTCGATGATTTGATTTGACTTATGTGTCGGGCCCGGTCAGAACTAAATTGATGTGTTCAATTAAGTTCTATGTCAAATAAATCAGAGATCGAGAAACCTAAATGCTTGACTAATCATTCCATAGAATTGTCAGCATGATATCTAACAGAGGACTGTATGATCCCTTATCTAGAGGATAGGTTACTGATAAGATTAGAGTTTGACAGCGTCTTTGAGAGCTACGATTGCTAATCGGGTTGCACGTTACATTTGTGGTTACTAGACTTATCCAAGTGGGAGACTGTTGGATTAGTGTCTAAGCCCGTAACCATATTTGGTAAGTACTTGACCCGGTTGTGCATGGTCCTTTTAGGTTGCCTTCACCAAAGCAACTTGACTGGAGAAATTAAATAGAGAGAGAGGTTATTGTGATTTATTAATATGTTACAAGAATAATATATTAAAGGAAAATTCATATTTGTTTAATTAATATTGGTCAATAATTAATTAGGAATTAATTTTGTGATCAAGTGTAATTAATTAAACTAGAGGGGCTGAATTGTAATTATAAGATAGTTGCAAGATAGGGCAATATTTATCCTTGTTAAAGGATGGACGAATTCAAGGATAAGGATATCCTTAAAATCGTCCAAGGATAAGAGGATAAGGGTTTTTTTAAGGCTTATCTTGTGGTTGCTTGGTGGGCAAGCAACTGGATAAGGATAAGGACTGAAACCCTAATCTAAACCCTATATAAAGACCCCTAGGCCTTTAGAATTCGTGTACATGCTCCTAAGAGGTCCCAAGGACGAATTCCATCTCCTCCCTCCTCTATCTTAAGCCTCTCCAATTGCTTGTGGTGTTTGTGAGCCATTAGAGGCACTACACTTGTGGTGCTTGCTTTCAAGACTTAGGATTTGAAGATTTAAGTTGTTATTGCAATATAACAACAAGAGGTATGTAATCCAACCTTATATGTTAATTTCGAAAATAGCAATGCACATTAGGGTTTTATTCTTGTGTTCATAATGTTGTGTATCTAATAGTGAAAACATAGATCCAAACTAGGGTTGCATGCACACTTAGGATTGTTTGTATAAAACCCATCAATATTAACAAATTATAATTAAACCTTTCTCTCCTTAATTCATCCTACATATTGCTATGGTGAAGGCAACCCAAAAGGACCATGCTCATAATCGGGTCAAGTACATACCAAAATAGTTATGGACTTAGACACTAATCCAACAGTCTCCCACTTTGATAAGTCTAATAACTATTTTGCATAACTTCAGAACCTAATCAGCAATCGTAGCTTTCAAAAGCCGTTGTCAACTCTGATCTTATCAGATAGCGTGTCCTTTAGATAAGGGATCATATATTCCTCCATTCTCAAGATATCGTATAGACACAAGACATGAATTTCGATCATTCTCTCTATACTGTTTCCCGACTTCCGATTTATGACAACTGACAACAGACTACAATTGAACACATCAACTTAGTCCCGGCTTGGCCAAGCGCTTAGGTGTCATTACTAAATAATCGAGGGGCCAACAGATATCGCTTTTATCCCACTTTGGGCAAAACGAATGGATAAACTTCAACTTAAATGCTCGCTTGCATTTACTGATCGAATCAGACACAACAATAAGTTTTATAACACCAAGTTGCTGGTGCGTTTTCTTATTATCAATGTGCAACCGACCAACAAATAACGACTCGCACGTCTCGGTTTCAAGAATATACAATATTATCGTCTCACAATCACTCGTGATAAAATCCATGAAGTGATTCAGGTGAGCGTGGGTTTGATCCAATACTCTAATCTTATTAAAGCACTCATGAACTCTGCAGCAAACTTGTGCTATGTCTAAACACTTAGACAATCTACAGACATATTCATGATAATCTTCTTTCATACCTACTTCAAACGTATAACCAACTGTGGAGGTTCGAATAACCCAGTTATTCTGGAAGTCAAAACATGCAAACAGAAACACAATAATAATACTTAATCCTATATGGCCCCAAACTTGTGAGAGTAAATAAAACACTTCTATTTAACCACCATATTGATTACTCATTATTTATCATTTAATGTTTCGGATAATCAACTCATTACTTGAATTACAACATCAATTGTCCCATGCTCAAAGCATGCACACTTTGTTTCCTATGGTCCATGCTTTGTGAAATAGATCAATTGAAATTTTTTCCAATGATGCTCATTTCATAATTCCTAATGCTCATCGTTATTGTAAGAACACAAGGTTCTTGCCACTACTAGAATATGTTAGATTCTAACATTTTATGCAACAATCCTTTCGCAAAGTCATAGCACAAAAGTCAACAAGACTTGGCCAATGAAATTACAAGGTCTCTATCAGAATTTGTTACAAACAATTATATAGATGTGATGTCTCTCACTCAAAGTACATTCCTTTGAACATCCTTTTTGCAAAAAAAAAAAATTCTAATCTAGACATAAATTCTTAATTTCCAACTCCTAATATGGAAACATTTCCATATTTGACATATGATGACTCATTCTTAATAGAATCTTATCTATTCATAATAATGTCGATATGGTCCATCCAACACTATACTTCCAACTACTCACAAGTAACAAATCCTTAGCGAGCCTTAGATCGTCCTTTGATAGTTGTTTAATTATTTTAGTCAAAACCGTTCTAGTCCTTTTTCCCTCTTAATGCGCTAAGCAGTTGGAAAATTTTAGAATGATCAAACATTATAGCATATGCAATCGATCCTATACTCAAAGCGTATGGGACACGATTCATAATGTCTTACATAAAGACGTGATACTTTACCAGTATTTTGCTATAATATTTCTAATTGTCATGTTCTCACAATTTTGATTATGAAAAGGGATGATGTAATCATAACCAAATTTTGAGAATGCAATTATCCTTTCCATATATAGAATTTCCTAATGTTGAACCATTCCAACACAACATTCATATATATTTGACTAAATTTGATTAAAATTCCACAATCAAAGCCTTTAGATTTGAAATGAAGTATAATATTCTCTCCCTTAATTATAGAAAAACAACTTTTCAACCCCTACAACTCTGCCAAGTGAATCTTTATTTTCTATAATTAATATTGCTAACTTGCAATACTTGAAATAATAATCATGCTCCGACTAACACGATGATTATTACCATACAAGCATAAAACTTATGCTCCCACTAGCTTTGACATATATCTAGAAAACATCTGAACTTTCAGAAAACAATGCTTATTGAATTCCTTAAGTTCATATTTCTAAATACTTGATGCTTTGATGAGCCTTTATCTAAGCTTCTTAAACTCATACACCTTTGTCTTAGAAAGATCACATGTGTGTCTAAACAACTTCAGAACTTATGTTACTAAGTCCCAAATGTTCAGACTAATTGCCAAATCTCACAATTTGAACTATGAAGAGGGATGTCGTAATCATAATCAAATTTGAGAATACAATTTTCACAATTGCAATCTTCTTAAAATCTCTCTTAGTGAAAGCATTTCCTTATAATCATTTTTATGAAGGATGGAAACCTTATGACACTTAGATTTTAAAATGTATGTGTTCCTATCCATGTGAATTTGTCATAACAACAATCATAAGACAATGTTTGTGAGAAATTCAACTCATATGGATTGAACTTGTTCAATCTTGATTTCTCACCTCATGGTAGCATGAATGCCCATCATTGCTTCCAGGTTGTTAACAAGCTCACCCTTATCTTATCAATGTACTTTCCATTAATCAGGGTGCCTTGCCTTTATGCAATCCAATTGAGAACTCATAGAACTCATATTGCATAGTTGACTTACTCTAGAATGTCACAGAAACAAAAATTATGTCAACACGATAGGTCGCCAACCTCAAGTCGTGTGCTAGTGATTAACTATCGGTTTATTCTTGATTAGCTCTTGAACTTTTCAAGGCAATTGAGACTCCCACTGACTTCTTGACATATATGATTCTCTTTGTCAAGGAACTTTTCTTGATAAAACAAATATTCAAGAGTTAGTGTGAAATCCTATCAAGACTAACACTTCGCTCAATCGGTTCTCATTGGTCTTTGTCTTCTGCAAGACATCACAACTTACCAATTTCAAATGTACAGGAATAAGAAGACTTTTTCCAATTCCACATTTGTTGAGTGTTACAAACCTACTAAAGACGTGTCACACAATTCGCAATCTTGGAGTATGACTCCAAGACTCGATATTGGAACGAAGTATGATTGACTTCTCAATTTAACCATTTCAACAATTCCAGTTCCTCTTCTTAGGCATACAAGTGCACTAAGATTCACTTAGAGGATCAATTGAGATATGGTTTTTAATCATTAAGACATATCATAAAACATGATAAAAGGTACTCTCCCTTCTTCTTAGAATGGAGAAACTTTTATCTTTCTGCCTCCTTGATTCTTCTTATTCATTCTGCCATTAATTGAAACCTTTTCAATCAACTCATAATTACACTTAATCTTATAAGTATAATACTAAACTTTAGTAAATCATGACAAATATCTTTATCACTGTTGTGGGGGACTTGATCAACGCACAACCTAGTGTACTTGATCTCCTAGTCCTTCACTTGACACTTTGTCAAAGAATTAGTTTAATTTCCAAATATGAAAGTTTTTCATTCATCACACAATGCAGGTTGCATGATTCCAAGTTTCTGTCCAATTGAAATTTGGGCGATGAGAAACTCTCCCTATTTGTTAAATTCTCGACATTTCCACAAATAACACAATTAATAATCAAATCCATTATTGCTAATAGTAGAAACATTCAAACATCAATTTTTTCATACATGCCATTGCAAGGATAAATAAATAAGACAAAATCAAATTTTATTTTATTGCGGAAAAACTTTGTCCTTACAATGTAATTCAACTAAAAAACTATGCTATTACATATTCCTAAGCAATTTATTCTAACTCCAAGTAGTAGCTCAAAAATATAATCTTCAAACAATGCGATCGAAATCCACTTTCTTCACGATTAGATTCAGCTCACTTCTTCCCTTAAGCTTCCCCTCTTTTCTTCGATCCTACAATACATCAAAATGTAATCTTATCACATCATGAATTAAGAATCTAGAATGGGAACTCAAAAGAGTTAGATAATGGGTTTTACCTGAAGTAGAGCTATATGCCTTGACTCTCCCATCTCTTAGATCTCTCAGGTAGTTTGGGCAGCTTCGTCTCTAATACCCTTCTCTATGCCATAAAAGCAAATGGACTTCTTTGTCAAAGCACATGGGACAATCTCATACTTAGTCCTTTTTAGACTTCCAATGTTGCCAGTGTCCATTGAAGTTTGGGAGTTTGATTCACTAGACAAATTTGCTTGATCAGCATGCCAGATCATTGCTGATTCAGCAGCTATAAGAAAATATGTCAAATCAATGAGGTTCACATCGTGGTCCATTATATAGTACTCTCTAACGAACTCACTATATGATTCAGGAGGTGACTGAAGAATCCAGTCAACAGCCAACTCACCTGAAATCTCGACACCCAACATCCGTAACCTGTCAATGTGTAACTTCATCTCTAAGACGTGTGCACACATAGGTTTCCCATCTTCGTGTTTACTTGCCAAAAAGGCTTGAGTGAGCTTGAACTTTTCAAGCCTTCAAACTTGTGGGTCAGGGAGAATAATTGGAGGAGGTGGAGGAAGTGAAGCATGATCTTTGGTTCCTCGATCATATCGTGGAATATCATCTTCATTTGGAAAACTTGTTCCATGGGATTTGGGAAGACCATTGTTACATTCACACATCTACAAAACGGGAGAAATTCAAATCAATTTGATTAGAATCCTTGATGTAACACCCAAATGAAACATCAAGGCTAGGATCCAACACAATAT